>NC_073338.2:6295000-6895000 GCF_027580225.2 Misgurnus anguillicaudatus | reverse complement strand
GGTGCCATCGATGGGTGCCACATCCGGATTGTTCCTCCTGCAGAGCCACAAAAAAAGTGCTACATAAACAGAAAGCTTTTCCCATCAATCATACTACAGGGTACCTGTGATTCCAGGGGTGCATTTATAGATTTGTATATTGGAAATCCCGGATCTGTACATGATGCCCTCGTATTGTGCAGATCACCAATTTACCAGCAGGCTCTGTATCCTCCTGCTGGATACTGTCTCTTGGGAGATGGTGGATACCCATGCCTGCAGTATCCTATTGCTATCATGACTCCATACCGACAGCCTGTTGCAAGTAAAAAAAACACACAATCACACATACACAGAATATCAATATACAGCAAATTTGTTTTGACTTTACGACTTTTCATTAACAGGCCAAGTTGAAGCCCGATACAACAGGCACCATGCACGAGCCAGAAACATTATCGAGCGTACCTTTGGGATGCTGAAGACACGCTGGCGTGCAATTTTTTTGAGGGCCCTGGAGATCAGGCCACTGTTCACCCCAAAGGTGATTGGTGCCTGTTGCATTCTCCACAACATTTGTGTGATGGGAGGTGATCTCATGGAGGAGGATGAAAACCGTGGACAGGATGACAGCGAGGATGACATGGACAATGCAGCAGTGGATGAGAGGGACCCATCAAGGAACAATCTGCGAGGACATCTTGCTGCTCAGCTTTCCTGTCCTGATGAACTGCCTGGGTGTCTGAATGAACATGATTACATCTAGACAGTAAACCTATCCATGCGTTGACATGTTCACTAAAAGATGAACATAAAACAGTTTAGTAATTGAAACATTAGATGTGTTACTATTTATATGTAAACATAGGTAAGTAGACAGATATTTTTGTTGTGTTCTTCCTAATGAAGTTTCAATTACTTTAATTGTATAAAATTGCAAGACACTTGATTTTATATTATATTATTTTTGGATTGTTGTAAATATAAGCAATATTTGTTACCACAAGAATGCATTGCCTAGGTTGAATTCAAATCATTTATTTTATGTAAATCATATTTATACATTTAAAACATTAACTAAATTTATTAAAACACATTTTATTCAAAACTTATTAACAAGACTCTCAAACAAAGACAAGTATCTTTCTGCTCTGGCTGTTGCTGCCCTCTCTCTCTCCTCTTCTCTCTCCACCGCTCGTCTCTCCCTCTCTTCTTCCCTCTCTGCCTGCTCTTTCAAAAAATCGAGAAGAGCCTCGCTGCCTCTTTGCCTTTTTTTTGCTAGTGGCTGGCTGCTTCTTTCTTCCTCAGAAGAGGTAGAGGCTGGTGTACTCACTGAGCCACCTGTAGTGGCACACAGGTTTGATGCCACAACCAGGGGTGGAGCAATGGAGTGCTGCGAATTTAGTGCAGCATCCATTGCTGTGTACCACTGCCAGGTGGCTGCAGTAACACTACCAGCCTCTACCCCTTTCCCTGTGGGTGGATCCCTAAGCTCCTGAAATAAAGTAAAAACTGGCATGTACTAGGGATCCGTGATAATTTGCATGTGATTGTCATTGAGCATCTCGTCAGTAAAGCCGGTCCCATGACAAGTAATAAATCGCCATCACCTGCTTTTCAGATGGAGCGGCTTTTGCTACACAAAGCTGTAGTTCACTGACAACCGGGGCAATTTCGCATTAATTATCGTGGACGTATCGCCTGTGATATGGATGCGATATGGCCCAGGTTGTCAGTGAACTACGACTTTGTAGTAATTTTTTTCCTGTGTGTAGAGCCAAACAGAAAAACTTAGAACAACTTAAGGGTGAGTAAATGACAGAATTGTTATTTTGAGGTAAACTATACTTGTTCCAGAATGAGCAGTTTACCTTGTATTTGTCTTTTAAATTGTTCCATTTCTTTTTGGCTTGTTTGGCACTTATGGCCAAACCAGAAGTGGAAACAAAGTGCCTAAGCAAAAAAAAAGAAACACAAAGGCCAACATGATACCCCTTAAACAACATTCATATTTATGTTTAAATCCCATTAGCTGTTTCTTAAGGTAAGTGCACAAAGGTCTCTCTCACACACAATCCCACACACACACACACACACACACACACACACACACACACACACACAAATATGCTTTTTTATTGAGTTATACTCCACGTAACTCAATGTACAAGCCAGAAATTTAGCTTTGTTTTTGCACAGGCCTACTAAAGGGTTAATAGTGCCAATGATCAACAGTAAAAATGACAAATTTGACCTCTTAGCAAAAGGAAAAAACACCAACATTCAAAAATGCATGATAATAAGGTGTCATTGCTCTGCAATCAAAAAAGGTGGTTATAGTGGAAGTCAATGGGGCAAAAACAGCCACTAACAATAAATGAGGTAGAAAAAATTAAAAACTGATGCTACACAAAAACTAAAAATGTTTCAATGCCAATGTTTTTATCCATCTTTGACATGTCCAAGACTGTGAAAAAGGTTTTTAAAAAATCTAGTTTACAATCACTTTTTATATTGAAAATCAGTCATTTTGTGTGTGTTTTTTCCCAAAATCAGTCACACCACTTATAAACTTGGCAATTAAAGAGTTAAAATCATGGCATTTTTGTGAAGATTTGGTAGTTTTGATCAGGACTGAGGTTGATTAACAGATTTATGTAAAAAAATTTGGAAATAATATTCATCTGATACATTTTTATAGCCGTTGAATTTAGTGGATGTTTTTATCCACTAACAACACGAAAGGTAGTAAATTTGAACAATGCACAAGGGTTAAAGAAAAGGACAGTTGTTTTCTTTTGAGGGACAACAGCTTTGCTTTTGTTCGACAGAAAAATGCAGATGGGACTTTTGCTTGTAAAATTCTGCGCCAGCTTCACACTTCACCATTATTTCAGCAACCGTGTAGCTCTGGACTTCTGAACATGGTGTGTACAGGAAACAAAGGAACGAGTCTTCATCTTGCGGGGAATAGATAAGCGACTCTGCAGCTCGCAGGGAACAGAGGCAAGAATGTTGACGACCATCTGATGAAGAGGGTTGCAGATCTTAGACGTTCACACTGGGTGATGGTTATGGTGAACTGGAGGACGGTTTCGGTTCGGGACTGGATCATTAATGTTAAATTTGTTCTCAGGAACAATATCAATCTCAAAATTAGAGCCATTTAATTGGAGAACATAATTTAAGAAATCAATAAAGGACATTTCACAAAGATCGGGCAAAACCATAACTTGAAGATCATAATCCAGTCCCAAATGAAAGCAGTTGTTAAGGGCAGAATCCCCCCAGCTCACCTGGTCGGCGTTGTCCGTAAATTCCAGCACATAGTCCTCCAGAGACCAATCATCCTGGAAAATGGGGAATTTCTTAAGGGCCTCTGGAGAAAGGGTGCTGGTAATCCAGTTTTGGTTGGTCATTCTGTCAGGGTGTGGTGGAGAAAGAAACATTCTTTGTGTAGACCAAGATGGCAACATGCTGGTTATGTGCTACATGTTTATTCTTTGTACTCCGTTCCTGTGTTGTTTTAATTATTTAATGGTCCTGAAGACGGTGTTAGCAAACGTCGATAAAAAAACTTTCATCGTTTATTTGAACATATGGTTTTTTAAACATTCTATCGTCTGCTTGTAACTATTTATATGCTGCGGATTCGGAGCTGTTTTTGATGTTCAGTTTTTTTTAATTCGGTGGTTTGTAAACTCTGACTGGATTTCAACATGCCACGGTTTCAGAACTGCTTTATACCAGATTGCTTATTGACTTTTAAAGGAAAACTCTCTTTAATTTTTTCTGCACTATGTTTGTTTTATTTGTGTAGCTCTGCTGAAGTTTCTAATTATCAAACCCCTGTTGCAGTTCTGTCTATCCCTTGCATACCAGGCAAAAGTACATGCCCAACCAGCTGCTTATTAAGGAGAAAGTCTTTGGCTTTGTTATTTCCAGCAATTTCTAGCTCAGTTCTTTTTGGTCCTACAATCAGTGTTACGGCCCTTCAGGACAATTTCTCTGTGCCTCTCCATCCTAGCAGGACTGTTAAAAAGGACTTTACCATCAAATCATTCAGACAGAGATGTCTTACTATCATTTTGTTATTGATGTCAGGGAATATTCAACCAAATCCTGGGCCATTTGTTTGTTCATCTTCGGATAATTTAGGCAACAAATCTATAGATAAATTAACTTTTGACTGTTTTTGTACTCAAAAAGGTCTTGAACTAATGCATTTGAACATTCGTAGTCTTCTCCCCAAAGTTGCTGAGCTCACTGCATATGTTCATACAGCAAATCCTGATATTCTTGTCATTTCTGAATCATGGCTTCATAAATCAATTTTAAATTCTGCGGTTTCAATCCCTGGTTACAATATTTTTGGTCAAGATAGAATTTCTAAAGGTGGCGGAGTTGCTGTCTATTGTAAGGATAACTTAGTGTTCAGTAATTACCACAAAATCTGTTGCTAAACAGTTCGAGTTAATACTTTTAAAAATTGTCTTATCTAAGAATGTATTTATCACTGTTGCTGGTTGTTATAGACCACCCTCTGCTCCTGTGTGTGCTTAGACTGTTTTAAGTGAAATAATTGCTCCCTAGATCTCTTCTGAATTTATTTTGTTATGGGACATGAACTGGAATATGTTTGATCCTCCATCATCCTTAAAATTACAGCTAGATGCACTAAACTTGTCCCAGATTGTGCAGGCCCCTACAAGATTTAATTCTAAGTCTATGGGATCTGGCTACTAATACAGTAGGCCAGAAAGGTATACATCTGGAGTATTCTGTCAAAGCTTTAGTGATCACTGTATTATAGCCTGTGTCCGCAAGGGCTCCACCATTAGAAATCCGCTGGTGCTTGTTTTTAAATGCTGGTTGAAAAAGTTTAATAAACAGGCTTTTTTGAATGACCTGGTTGTTATGGACTGGTACAGAATTGGGCTTATTCCTGATGTTGATGAAACGTGGGCATACTTTAAATCCATGTTCAGTAGTGTTCTGAACAAACATGCCCCTTTTAAAAAGTTTAGAGTAAAAAATCGTCTCTTGGTTCAGTCCAGATTTGTCCGAGCAAAGACTTCTAAGAATATATCTGACTGGCAATCATACAGGGCTATGCGAAATAAATGCACTCAGTCTATTAGACAGGCAAAATTGAGTTATTTCAAGCACCACCTGAATGTTAATGGTTCTGATCCCCGAAAATTTTGGAATACCATCAAAACAATGGAAAATGAGAACATCACCTCCCGTTTGCCCACTGTAATTAAACATGATGGTGTTGTTATCACAGATAAATCCAAAATAGTTAATCAGTTTAATCAAAATTTTGTTAATGCTGGCTGTACTTATGAGAATAGTTCCGATATCTCTACTTGCTCCTCTGACAATTTGTCAACTGCTAGGTATTAATTTGTCTCAGATTCCCCTTCCTTTTTCTTTAAGTCTATACAAGAGATTGATGTACTTGAGGAATTTCTCAGCCTGAATATTCATAAATCCGCTGAATTGGATGAATTAGATTCATTATTTTTAAAGAAATCAGCATAAATGATTGTAGCACCTATTACTTGCATTTTTAATCTTTCACTTCATACTGGTGTTTTCCCGAGGGATTGGAAATCTGCTGCTGTAACCCCACTTTTCAAAGGGGGTGATAACTCAGATTTAAACTGCTATAGGCCTATTTCCATTTTGCCCTGTCTCTCTAAAATATTAGAGAAATTGGTCAATAAGCAGCTTACACACCATTTAGAGACTCTTAATGTTTTTAATCAGTTTCAGTCTGGTTTCAGACCCGGTCATAGTTGTATCACTGCTACACTTAAGGTTGCCAATGACATCATATGCGCCATCGACAATAAAGAATATTGTGTAGCTGCATTCGTTGATCTGGCCAAGGCCTTTGACTCGGTGGACCATGATATATTGCAGGATAGACTACGAGGCATTGGAGTCCTTGAGAGCTGTCTGGCTTGGTTCAAGAACTACTACTCTGGTCGTTCACAATTAGTTAGGGGGGAGGGGTTCCGGTCAGATCATCTGCCTCTATCTAAAGGGGTTCCACAAGGAAGCATACTGGGGCCTATACTTTTTAATATTTATGTCAACGATATTGCTTCTGCTGCAGGTGATTCTCACATACATTTATATGCTGATGACACCATTATTTACGCATTTAATTCTTCCTTAACAATCACACTGTCTTTATTGCAGGCCAGTTTCACTCGTATCCAACATGCCTTCTCCAGTCTTCATTTGGTTTTAAATACAAAAAAACCCCAAATGCATGGTTTTTAATAGAAATCTACCAGACATTGAACATTTGCCTAAAATCTTATCGCTAGATGGCTCTACAATCGACTATGTTGATTGCTATAAATACCTTGGTATCTGGCTTGACAGCAAATTATCATTTTTAAACTCACATAAATCTATTGCTCGGAAAGGTCAAATCTCGTATTGGTTTTCTGTATCGTAATAAATCTTCTTTTACACATTCTTCAAAACAGCTTATGGTTAAAACAACAGTGCTTCCGATTCTGGGGATGTAGTTTACAGGTCTGCTTCAAAAACCGTCCTCCATAAATTGGATGTTATTTACCACGCTGCAATCCGTTTTGTCACTGGAGCCTCATTTAATACTCATCATTGTGACCTGTATTCTTTATTGAATTGGTCATCTCTCCATTCACGTAGGCAACTTCATTGGTTTTTGTTTATTTATAAAACCATTATTGGTAAAACGCCATCATATTTACAGTCCCTTTTGAATGTTTATGATATCGGTCGTAATCTGCATTCTACCAGTTTTTTGATTTAACCTTCGCATACCCAAAGTCCGTACCTCTTTTGGTCGCTGTTCTTTTAAGTTTTCTGCTGCACATGACTGGAATCAACTGCAGCAGACGCTAAAGCTTAGCTCATTTATTTCGCTTTCTTCTTTTAAAAACTTAGCTCAATCAATAACATATGATCAATGTTCATGTTTTTAGTAATCTGTTTGTTTTTATATGTCACTGTTTATAGCTGTGTTATCTGTATTTCTAATGTCTGTATTGTAGCCCACTGGTTTCTTATGCTGCCTCTTGGCCAGGTCGTCATTGTAAATGAGAACTGGTTCTCAATTGACTTACCTGGTTAAATAAAGGTTAAAAAAAAGAATGAAGGCAAGATGACGACTGACGTAATAAATGAAATTATACTTTTATTGATATAACAGGGACTGGAATTTAAACTGGAACATTAAAGGAACATAACACTAACATAAACAAGAACAAACAATGACCAACAAAGTGAGGAAGACAAACAGAGTATACATAACGTGACTGATGAGGATTGCTGGCAGGTGTGATGATAACAAATGAAGATCAGGTGAGAGAGAGTAAGTGATCATGGGAAATGAAGTCCAGATGTGATAAAGGGGAAAAACATGAGGGCACAGAGAATGGGGCCCATGACACACACATATTAAGGTTAACATATTTTTTCCTTTTAGCTAGATTCCATTAGAGATCATCATAGCTGATCACCTGTTTCCATCTGTTTGTTTTCTGTATCTTTCTTGGTGGCTTCTGCATGTACATTCTTACTGCATCCATAAAACTCCACTGGACTCTCCCTGTCCCCTTGCCACAATATTCTACTCACAGTGTATCCCCCATTGCCATTCCATTCATGTCCAAACCCTCTCAACCTCTGAACTAAAATATTCAAAACTTCTCCTTTCCAGGTCACATACACAAGGGCTGTTTGGAGGGAGGGTGCCCAAGAGGAGGGGGGAGTAGGTTCTGACAGTGGGATCGACATA
Source organism: Misgurnus anguillicaudatus (assembly GCF_027580225.2). Lineage (NCBI taxonomy): Eukaryota > Metazoa > Chordata > Actinopteri > Cypriniformes > Cobitidae > Misgurnus > Misgurnus anguillicaudatus. The sequence continues at coordinate 6,887,214 of NC_073338.2, read as the reverse complement.
GAAATGAAAACCGTCAGATGGCTACGTAAGATGCACGTTTCAAAAACAGAAAAGGCTATAAAGCACAAAATTAACACCCAGGATGGCATTCTCATTAATCAAGATAAAAAATACTTCTGGCAAGTTTTGTAATTTTTTATATAGATTCATAAAAAAATTAAATACATTACCATGTCAAAATATTGTTGAATTAATTTTGTTTTAATGACAATTGTCTAATTTAAAGATAAGCTTCGTCCGTCGTGAATGTGAGAACTACAACCTGACCAGCCAGGCAGAGGAGGAGGACGACGATGAGGTGATTAGATCGATGACTCCATTTGAGTGTCTGAGCAGCAGGTGATAACTGGAGATGCATACAAAGGTGTAATGCATTTCCTGTTGAAACTAGCTGTTGAGCAAAACAAAGCTACTGGAAAAATGAACTGGCACAGAAAACATGTCCTCTACCCTCTAGAAACATGGGGCCACAGTTAGAAGTTATAAAAACGACATCCAAAATAAGTCTAAATTTGATTTTGAAAAGAAGTCCACAAACGACAACATTTGGACTATAAATAGCCCTTACATGCAGGTCCTACGGACGTCAACATTAGATGTGCGGAAGACGTCGAAAAAAGACACCGACTGGCATTACAAAACAACTCCTTCTATGGACCAGATTTGGACATCCAAAATTACATGAAAAAGAGGTCACCCCGACGTCACATTGCGCAGTGGGTACATTTTGCCTACATTGACACTGATGCAATAAAGAGGAAGGGCTTCTGTTTTAAGATGTTGGATCTATTTGACGCATTTGTTCCAATGAACTGCCATAGCCAAGGTGACATCTAGTGTATATATCTATGTATAGATCCCACTTTCACCAGTTGCTCCACTGCTTACCATCCCTCTTAGGCAGCCGGCCACCCTGGGGTTAAAGTTGTGACCCTCCCTCCTTCTGGTTTGGAAATTGGATGGAAGTAACTAAAGTCTACCCAGTCTACTCTGATGTCTAATTGATGAGAGGCTAATGACCACATGCTAAAACGAAAGTTATTGTTGTGTTCATCACGATAGTCAATAACATGAAACGTTTAACAGTGAGTTGATTTAACAACCGTCAATGACTGAAGATCATTAATTGTGTTTAGTGTTGGAAAAGAGAGCGTTGTACCTCTTAACAGAAAGTGCTGGTTTCACATGCTCAAAGACACTGCCAAATGCACGTGTTCCTCGGATGTCTCCTGTTCGGAAAACGTCTTAAACCTAGAAGATTGTCTCCCTGTCATCCTGGTAGAGATGCGCGGTTGGCGGTTGCAGCCGCGGACTCCGCGGATAAACCGCGGATCGGGCGGATGACGTGACGAAAAATAATATTTTAATTAAATTCGGGCGGGTGGCGGATCGACTGCTTGTTATTAGCTGTGTCCTTCAAAGCATGCGACCTTAAAGGTGAGCACTATGTCTATCAAGGTGGCAGGCTCAGAAGTTCGCGAAGAGAACTGAAATGAGACGGTCTAGCCTTCTTAGGACCCATAATTTGGGTCACCTGTTGCACGCGCCCCCAGTAGCGCCCATCGCGCCTGTCAGCAATAAACAGCGGAGACATTTCTGACTTATTAAAATAAATAAGTAATCAGAAAAATATGAATTTATTTTAGAAAATATGACACATTGATGTAGATTAAACTATTCAACAACAGTATATCAAATAATCAACCTTAGAAATATACGCAACATAAACCGTGTTGTGTCGAACTCAGTTCCCCCTATGTTTCCCTTTAGTGTAGTGCTTTTGTGGCGTTTTCATCACGTTACATTTAGAAAGATTAAAGATTTAAATTGGTTATACTAAAAAGGCATAATATCATGTATTTTATAATACAATTTATTAAATATTTCATACATTTGACAGTTTTCTATTAGGGTATTTCTTTTAAAATATAGCCTGTCTTTTTCTTTTTTTCCTTTACTGGTTGTTTTAAAAATGTAATGTTTGCATACATAATTAAATAAATATTATACATATAATATGTTACTGTAAAAATAATTGACTTACCATTAAGAACAATACAGATACATGCACACATATACATCTCAGTAGCAATTAAAACTTTAAATATATAAATAATAAAACCTATAACGTGATAAAAACACCATAAAAACACTACACTGAAGGGAAAAATAGGGGGAACATAGGGGGAACAGACTTCGACACAACAAAACGAATAATATTAACACAAAACATAACTTATAATACTAAAGCAGTGACAAGAAAAAGTTTTCTAAATACACTTTTATTTAATAAAGGTTTTAATTGTTTGGGATAGTCTCGGCTGTTAAGGTTCAATTCGTTCTATCATTAACAGCGTGGAGAAATGAGGACGCATTTTGACACAGCTCTCATCAACGCCGGCGAAGGAGGTACGTGGCAAACTAAAAAAAAAAGAGAATTAAAAACAAAGGAAATAAAAGGTCAGAAAAGGGTTGCCTGGAATAAGTTTTACAAGGTGGTAAATCAGGATGATACCAGTGCAGACTATGTAATTTGTGCGTTTAATTTAGGCTATTTATTTATTTATTTTTGTCCCATGTCATGTGCGCAGATCGGAGACTGGTCTTTATGATTTAAAAAGAAAGCATTCAAATGAACAGTACTAAACGAACTTGAAGCAAAAATAAATTTCAGCAAATGCAAACTTCAATCAAACATAGTAAGAGGTGAAGTATAGCTTAAGCCTACAGAAATGCTCATTGCATTAATTTTTAAATGTGTGCGAGGTCCGTGCACGTCCTCCGCTAGCAACACAGAAATTGCTGAAATTGCTAAAAGCGCAAGCGGCTAAACGAGCATTAAATATGAATGACGTTGAGTTTATTGTTTTTATTAATTTATATTCACAAAACTTATCAACAAAACATCGATTAAAATTAAGAGACAAATTATCTGAAATGAAATTCATTTTAAAGTAGAAAACAAAACTTAAATTAAACTCGAAAATAATGTCTACAATTCTCCCCTCATATTGGCCTTTACAACGCCCTATATGGCATTTAAAATGACAGTCTATCTTTCGTAATAAGCTAACTAAATTTAAACAAAACATTAACACATTACAACAATATTCAAACCCAACAATATTCAAACATAAATATAAAATAGACATTATCTATGATGATACATGTTAAAACAATCCGATATAGTGTGTATAATATAGCTGGTTGGTAGATGTTTACTATTTTTGTCAAAACCTCCGTTGCAAACCTCCATTTACCTAAATAAAATAATTTTTACTTTGAAAATGATGCGCTGTCATGTTAACATCAGCTGTTCGTTTACATAAGACTCCATCTACATTTACACTCAGCGCAACGTCTGAGTTCTCAAACTAAAACAGGCTCTGCAGCGTTGACGAACGAATCCGTTTATGAGGGTCGAAAACGGTGATGTAGTGTAGATGAAAGGCGTAAACGTAGCAAAAGTAACACGTTTTAAAGTATAAACGCATTAATGTAAACATAGCCTGAGTTCACTGCTTATATTCTAGGGCTTTCTAGTCTCGCGGCGGTCATCAGCAGCGGCTGTCATCAGCAGCGCCTTGCATCGCCCAGTCAGCGGATGGCGGGCGGGTGCGGTTTTGAAAACTGGTCAGAAACGTTGGTGCGGATGGATGGCGGACGGATGATGAGTTTTGTGATGCGGTTGCGGATGAAATAATAGCCCATCCGCGCATCTCTACATCCTGGATCAGTGGTATTGTATACACACACTTAACGCACACATTCACAAAAGCATGTTTAAGTCCCTCAAATTTTGTGTTTTTTTGTGTATCTAAAATCATTATACTCCCTTTTACACTAATAGTCCACTTCTACACTAATAGTGTCAGATTAAAGGGAAACTTCACCCATTTGCATTAAGCTTTGTACCGTTAGAACCCCAGTCATGTTTTTGAATGGTCGTGCATCATTCCCTCAGTTTCCCCTGAGAGGGGAGAAATACTGATTTCAGTGAGGCACTTCCTTCTTTCAATGATGTAAAAATCGTCATTTTGCGTCATTGAAAGAAGGAAATCCTGTATCTCTATTGAGTGTGAAAGACTACAGACTCTCATTCCTCATTTTTCCAAGGTGGGGGCTATGGGTGGGACCCACTCACTCTTCAGACCAATTACAGATCAGTGGGTGGGACTTACGAAAATATACGAACACAGACGGAAAAAAACGATCAGCAGCCATCTTTATGCTAAGCTAAGCTAAACAGAAGTTGTGGAGCGAGTCAGACTTCATGTTACAATAACAGTGGAAGTTAATCAATATAATATAGAAGAGGGTGATTTCGCAAGCGTGATGCTCTAATCCGCTGTTCATTGCACCTTTATGAGCCACAATACAGCAAAGAGCTCAGGCAGATGAAGGAACAGAAGCCCGAGGAGAAGCCGGAGCCTGGGCGTCGGCTGGGTAGAGGAGCCCGAGGAAGACGCAGCAACCATCGGCCTCTGCTGCGTAGAGAAGCTTGCCTGTTCTCTCGCTGTGTGGCTTCTTTATAACATTTCTGCATCAGATAAGGATATGGACGTTCGTTTGGTGAAGGTTTCGAGGCAAGAGAGCAACTTTGCCCGCGTTTGGACATGTTTATTTCACATACTACGGAGTATATGAGCTTGGACAGACTCGCGCTGTGTGCTTTCGGTTTAAGATTTCTGGATCAGATAAGGATATGAACGTTTGTTTTGTGAATGTTTCTGGTCACGTGCTTATTTCAAAGACGTGTTTCGGTTTACGAGCACAAGCTCCAAGAGCTGAGGCAGCGCGTATGTGGAGATAGTATGCAGGGGACACGTTTGTGTGGAGGATGCATGGTAAAAACGGACGTCTGACTAAAGTGAGTGTTTCTATTTTCTTTGTTATACTAAGGTGGCATTTATATACACAATAGCATATCTGAGCGGTGTTTTATGTGTCTATATTGTGAGAGCAGTGAGGCTGATATTACACAGATGTAATTACAGTAAACAAGAGACAAAAAGAAAATTGGTAAAACTAAATAAACATTTAAAATGCATACCCTTTTTTAACTACTTGAAAAGACATTTGTACTGCGGATCTGAAACCACACGTTACTGTTTGAATAAGACTTTGCTACACACCAGGCCAGAGTGTTATTGTGTGTACCACAATGTAACATCACGTTTAAAAGTAAGTCATGATTGGTGTCTGTCAGACACAGTGGTGGTGGCTATTTTCTTTGTTTTACTAACGTGGCATTTATGTACACAATATCATATCTGAGCCGTGTTCCGATTAATGGGAGTGGCTTGCAGTGCTGTGCATTGTGGTGCATAGTGGGAGTTGTAGTTTTTCATACAAATGTGCTCTAAAGTCACATTTTGTCTTTTCTTGGTCAAATAGGCACACAATTCTACATTTATATTACATTTTGACTACAAATATGACTCACTTTCCATAAAGATTAATGTTCCTATCGGTGAAATGGCCCTTTAAGCATCATCAAAAATGGTTTTCCCATTTATTCATGGGAGAGTTGTTTAATAAAAGGTCATTTATGATTGTGAAGATGATGTATTGTACCTATATTGCTTTTTGAAATAGTCTAATGTGGGATTCTTTTTTTGTAATTTGAAAACTGATGAAAGTTTGCACTAATGAAATGTGAAAAAAATGGTGTGATTGTTTGAATAGTATTTGTGTTATTAGAGTGTGGATATTCGTAACAGATGATTTAAAGCAGTGGTTCTTAAACTGGGGTCCGGGGCCGCGAGATGGTGCCAGGGGGGCCCCAGTTTTATGACATTTTATAAAATACATTAATTTATCATGAATTCTGTGTAATTAAACCTAAAAAAAAAATAAGACTACTAACCAACAGCACTACTTTGTATAACTTAATATGTTTTGTTTAATTAAAATGTTAAATTTTAGAACAGTTTTTGTCATAAATTTTCTTTGGGGGGGCCACGAAGGAATGCACCGTACACAAGGTGGGCCGCACGTGGAAAAAGTTTGAGAACCACTGGTTTAAAGAACTCCTCCCTGAGTTATGCATAGCACATTATTTAAAGTTAATTTTTTTGACAGGCTGAAACCTATCTGTCACCTGAACTAAAGTTAAAATACTGTCACCAAAGGCATGCCATCATTACAACGTTATTCACAGGGCTTAAAGTGAAAAAAATCCTGAGCCTGAACTTTCTGTGGCTCAACAAGGACTTTTACCAAGCCCATTTTTTCTATTAACCAATTCTATGAGCAACAGCACAGTCATATTTTCAACGCATTAACAACGTATTGTGCCAAAAAACTATGCAAAAACAAGCCCCAGGTTTTGGAAGTTTACTGCACCAAGTGCCTAAAGCAGGGGGCTCAAACTGGCTTTGGGCCATTTCTGGGATGGACATCTTGTCGCTGGGCCGTAGAGCTATTTTAACTTAAAAACACAATATTTCTGTATATGTACTGCATTTAAATTCTATTATTAAACATATAATAATACATAAAATAAAAAAGTGCTTTCAATCTATTTTATAATTTATTTATAAGAGTATAAAAGTATATATTTTCTAAACCTTATCTTAAATTAATAATAATAATAATAAATACAACTTTTTCTATTAAAACCTTGCACTAAACTAACAAATTAAATTCCTGAATACATTTATGAACTATTATAGCCTATACATTTATTTTGGACTTGAATATGTTCGATCTCTGTAAAAATGAATATTACTGCTTCATGTGTAACTGCATAGCAAACAACATAATGATATATTAGATTAGATATACTTTATTATTCACTTATATTGAGTTGAGTGAGCTGCATACATAGACTACTGTAGTCTACTTTTATCTTTTGCATGTTTCTTTTCATCTTTCCTCTTTTCATAACCTGGGCACTTGCCTTTTTCCGCATCCGTAGTTTAATATGCGTTACATTACATCTCCCGCTCGCACTGCTTATGAGGTGTCGCCAATGAAAGCAGTGACTTGAACAAACAAACCCCACGCAGCTTTTCTCCGAGTAACAGTTGGGTAACCCCGAGTTACAGTACAGGTCTTCTCTGGACGAACACTCCAAAGTCCCGACCAGATTAACTGATCGCATGGTGACAGTGATATGATTGAAGTGAGGTGCAGATGAGCAATAAAATCTGATCACGTATTCTGTTATCCTCGCTGGAGTGAGAGCCGCTCATGGTTGCATAGCAACGGAGGACGCCCAGCCTCTCACGCGCTTAGGAATGAAAAAAGAATCGCATTGACTCGCGTTTAACACGCGTTTTTAGACGCGACATGTGAACGGCACCTTAAAAGTTTACATCAATTATTAAAAAAATATAAAACTAAGTAAATGAAAATCTTTCTGCGGGGCAGATTATATCATATTTTTGAAAGCAGACACGGGCCGCATAGAGGGGGAGGGACGGCCGCGGGCCAGGAGTTTGTGACCACTGGCCTAAAGCCTTACCGTGTCTTGTCCTCTTTCTTCAAGCCATGCCAACAAGCGTAACATGTTTTTTACTTTCTCCTCCGAAGCAGATATATTTTCTTCTGGTTTGATAAAAGATGGTAATACTTTTTCAACGTCCACTGCTTCCATAAAACTTTTTTCATGGTTAAGTGTAAAATCTTGCTTTAAAGACTTGTGCTAAGGGCCAAAATAATTAGACTCAAGATGTACAATATCTAATTGCATTGTTTGTACCACACCAACATTTAATTTCACCAGTAGCATTGTTTGGTTGTTAAGACTAAATTCATTATCAGTAATTGGACTTCGGTATGTTTGTATTTACAATTGAAGTGTGCATATCAGAAATCTTTAGATGTTATTGTAATACAATAAACAGAGCATTCCCTGAACGGTATACCACTATGTAACACTCCTTGGTTTATAATGGTTTGGTGTTATAATTATGTGTTCACGAGGTGGTTTCCCAGACAGGGAACTAAGCCAGGACTAAGCCTTAGTTTAATTAGGAAATATAACTAGTTTTAACAAACATGCATTTCTAAAAACAAAACATTGGTGTGCATTTTAAGGCAAAACAAAGGGCACTGATGTATTTTAAAATATGTCAGTGCAAGTTGTTTTCAGTTTGGATAGCTCTTACTGTACATTTATTTTAGTCTAGGACTAGTCTAATCCCTGTCTGGGACCCCCCCAAATAAACTGGCACTGTATGGAAAAACAGCTGCATCTTTAAAATTCTCCCTTTTAAAATTTTCGATTTTAAGGTGTTATTTCATCATAGCAGTCTAATATTGTGGTATAGTCATAACCAATAACATGTTACAACCTGGGCGTACATTGGGCCACATGCAACAGCACTTTGCTACGTTGTCTGTACCTTCCATTATAAGTCGATTTTCTCCAGAATAAGATGCATTAATGATTGTGTCAAGTCCACTGTAGTCAATTGTCTGGCTATGACAGACCACCACACCTTCTGTATTTTGATGCCTTCATAACACCAAACATGCCACAACATTACTTAAAACATGGGGCCCTATTTTAACGATCTAAGCGCATTGTCTAAAGCGCACAGCGCAACGTCTAAATGGGCGTGTCTGAATCCACTTTTGCTAATTTAACGACGGGGAAAATGGTTTGTGCGCCGAGCGCATGGTCGAAAAGGGTTGGTCCTATTTTAATGGGAGTATTTTGGGCGTAACGTGCAGTAGACCAATGAGTCACAGCTCTCATCCCCTTTAAAAGCCTGTTGCGCTGGCGCTATGTCTAATCCCTATTTAGATGACGGACTTTGTTAACTGAAAAACTAAGCAGAGGAAGAAGATCCCCAGTTTAAGATTAATGTTAAATAATTGTGTTATTTTTCACTTGTATTGAAATTTTTATTTTTTTATTAAAACCTTTAAAACCCATTTTCTTTTAGTCATGGAAGTAAAAAGCAGGCTTGTAATTGCTTTAAATGTATGGCTATCCAATATCATCAAAAAAAATTTACAAGTATGTAAGATAAGGTTTGTACTCTAAAAATACTTTATTTGTAACAAACAGGAGATAAAGAATTTACAAACGGCTCTCCTCACGTTTCAGCACTTTGGACAGCGTTTTTTTAGCAAAGAGTTTTTTTTTAAGCATTACTTAAAAATGTTTTTCATCTCACCATATCCGCAGGTACAGAGTTATCATATACAATAAATCCGTGAGCTGGCATTTAAAAAAAAAAAGATAGAGCCCATGATGACTAGGGGTGGGCGATAAACCGGTAGACATGATTAACCGGTAGAAATGTGTCAAACCGGTAGAGATTTTGGACTATCGTCTCTATCTGGGTTACGTGCCCACGTCACACTCTCGTGCCCGTGGTCACGAGAACATAACGTTTGTACACGTATTTAAGCACCACCATTTTTTAAAGTTATTTTAAGCCATTGAAACAAACAACAAATCTATATGCGTGCGCTCTTTCTCTGTGTGAGGAGCGTGCAAGATGCGCACTGCTGCTCTTTCTGTCTGTCAGGAGCGCGCAACCGCTGCACATTAAGCTCGTGAGCATTTTTCCCGCTTTATTAGCCTTACATACACATATACGTCATTCCCTTCTTTGCAAGTATCCTCATAAACACGACCATTTAGGGCTTAAGAGAAAGTGAACAGCTAAAAGAGAAAATGCACGTGTAACATTGGGTCCGGACTTTGCTCTTAAAGGGGAAGTTACCTAATTTAAAAAAGTTACCTAATACATGCCCTGGCCTTCCATAAACATAATTGGCTGGCTAACCGGGGCAAATAGTGGTAAAGACATGACATCAGCAACATGATTTATGTTAAAACATTTACATTACATTTATTCACAACAAACGTGGCAGATCTATTATTTGACACATGACAATTTCTCAGATTCATCATAGTAGAGTGGGAGAGCAAAATGCACATACCGAGATAGGAATAGAGAGGCCAAAATTAATGAATACAGCTTTAATCATAAGTTTTAAACCTGTATATAATATCTAAAATCACCTGAAAATAGGAATTTTATACTATTTCTATAAATTGAATTTACATGTCAAATGCATATAAAGGGACATAAAAATATCACACATGAAAAAATAGCAGTCAGTGTTTGGACTTCAGGTGAAACACTTCTCCATTTTCATCCTTTCTCCAGCTTATCTGTGTATAATTTCCCAGCCCCATAAGCTTTAGCTTTTTATGTAACTGAAAGACCAGCAAGAAAGAAAAAAACCTGAATAATCACGACACATTAGCAGAATACATATCATATGTAGTCTTAAACCAGGAGTGGAAAGTCCTGGGTCCTGGAGGGCCACTGTCCTACAGAGTTTAGTTCCAACCCTAATCAAACACACCTGAATTTCATTTGCAAATAATCCTGAAGACTCACAGGTGTGTTTAATTAGGGTTGGAACTAAACTCTGCAGGACAGTGGCCCTCCAGGACCCAGGGTTTCCCACTCCTGTCTTAAACAGTAACTGCAACAGTGGCGGCCGGTGACTTCTTTTTCGAGGGCACGGCTCGTCATGTCAAAATATGTGTTTGTTGCGTCCTGTAAAGCAGTTGTTCCCAAACTGGGGTACGCAAACAAAATGCTGAAATGTACTGTTAATGTTATTATACCACATAATATTAACCAGACATGTATTTCTAAGACTTAATATAAAGACATGTCCCCTCTAGTGTGCACACAGCAATGTACCCAGGTAGTGTTATAAAAGGTCAAATTCATGATATCCAATCAAATTACCCTATCTGCAGTCAACAACATCTGCAGTGTCCACTCAAGTGTCATTCATAAGTACTCTCTTCTAACTGCATTTTATGTAGGCATTTAGAAACTAAGCATACTGCTTTGAAAAATAAACCACAAGAATTTTTCGAAAGAAAATTAAGACAACTCATGAATAGTAAGGCACTTATAACAGCATCAGAAAACCTTAATAGGAAAGGTCTGCAAGCATCCTAAATGGCGGGAGTGGTTACATGGAGTTACAGAGTGGCTAAGACGGGCAAATCGCATACTATTGTGGAGAACTTTCTTCCTGCTGCAGCCGATATAGCAAGTTGTGCTTAGGAAAAAGGCAAAAAAAAAAACAATACAGAAGATGCCCTCATCACACAACACACTTCCATGTCGCATCACTGATATGGCAGAAGACATTTTAAAACAACTATTGCTTCATATCAAATTCAGCTATTTCTACACTTTACAAATCGACTGCTGTAGCTGGTTTGGCTCAGCTGCTGGCATATGTCCGGTATATTTCTGATGGTTCAGTTATGGAAGATATGCTTTTTTGCCGACCATTGGAAGGCAGAACAACTGGAGTTTAGATTTTGTAATATCACATGGACTACAGTGGACAAAATGTGTGGGTATATGTACTAATGGAGCAAAAGCCATGACAGGGAGGCATAGTGGACTGGTAACACGCGTGCAAGCAGTTGTGCCCTGCATGGCTTGGGTACATTGCAGCATCCACAGAGAAGGACTGGCCACCAAAGGAATGCCTGACGGTCTTAAGGAAGTTTTGCAAGATGCTGTGAGAATTGTAAACGTTGTTAAAGCAAGGCCTTTGAATTCTTGTTTGTTTTCTGCATTGTGCAACAAACACATATTTTGAAATGATGAGCAACACACATGACACTCTGAACACATATTTTGAATTCACGCCCCTCGGAGGAGCAGTCACCGGCCGCCACTGAACTGCAACAATTATAATTTTTTTACTTTTCATGAAGTAAATAGGTGTGATGCTATCCTATGTAGAATTTACAAGTTGGCTAATTCGCATTTATTCGTACGAAGTGAATCGTACTATAAAAGTACGATTGTTAGGAAAAAACAATAATAAAACCCCACCTCTAACCCGCCTATAACCCCAACGTCAGAGGGGCAAAAGCAAATTGTACAAATTGGGGATGTTAACAATTAATCAATCTTGGATTAATTTGTCGATAAGAATTAAATCAATAAAACTTAACTTTTACGCACACTTTTATGTCATTGGCTATATGCCACTGCTGTAATGGCTTATTGCACTATTACTGTTAACAATTATTCGATTGATTGATCGCAGTGTTGCCAACTTGGCGACTTTGTCGCTAGATTTAGGCTTTGTCCACACGAAGCCGGTGCATTCCCTATCCGATCATTTTTTTTCCTTGTTCTAAAAAAATAATCCGTAAACATGAACCCACTGAAACAGACTGAAAGCGGTGTAGTATATATGCCGGACCAGTATGGGGCGCTGAAATTCTGCCACAGATATACACTATACACGAAGAAGAAGACTTTGAGCATGCGCATAACCAACGTATGGTGTTGTCCATTATCGCTTGTTGCTCACCACAATTGCATAGAAGCAATAGATTTTGCTGTAATAAAGCTAGTAGGCTTTAGTAGCACGAACACAATCACGTAGTCCGCCGTTATTGTTGTTGCTGTTACGTGTGACCCATCCGACACGTGATGTGATGACGTTTTTTCTTCACAAAAAAAAAGGAATTGCTGTAAACAAGAAACCGCAAAGGTTGCGCTTTCACATTTTTCTACTTTAGTAACCGGTTTCAAAAAATAGCGGTTTCACTCTCTCAAAACGCCGGATCCGTGTGGACGAAACGGCAATGCGATAACAAATTTATACGTATACAGTGATATGCGTCTCCGTGTGGACAGCCCCTTAGTGACTTTTCAGTGACTTATTTTTAAAAAAGCGACTAGCGACAAATCAAGTGACTTTTTCACAGTTGGCCTAGTCCTCGCACAGCAGAGCAGTCTTTCCCAGCTGCATGCAGTAAGGGCAGGAGATGTTTATCTCTCCGCGTCCAGACGGCATAAGCGTGCATGCGGGAAGCCAGAGCTGCCTGATCCCGCGATGGCTTACATTTATGGTGGGATGTAAATAAATAGTCTTTCAATAAAACAAATGTATTTAAGTAAGCTGAGCAGCAGCACATTCAGAACAGAGAAAGTAAATATGTTTTCTGCAAAACAAAGTTTCCCATCATTTATCAGTTTATCCTCATATGTTTTAAAACTGGATTATTTGGTAATATAAACATGAACATATTTCGTTTCATGAGAACAGAAGCAGGTAAATGAACGAGAAAACATTTATATGCATGCATGTGTATTAAAATTACATTTGTGATCGTTCATAGAGAAAGAGAAACGTGAAAAAGCTAATGTAGTAAGAATGCAAATACAACGTGATGACGTCACTGTTATGCTAATGACGCAATGACGTAATCTAGCGACATTTAGAGACTTTCCAAGCAAGCTTTAGCTACTTTCCATTGAAAATAGTTGGCAACACTGAGTGATCGTTAATTTAAATGATTATCAAATATGGGAAACACGTAAAGTGCATATTGCTGTAGAGCAGGGGTGGCGAATGCCGGTCCTGGAGAGCCGCAATCCTTTAGCTCCAGCTATAATCAAACACACCTGAACAGGCTAATCAAGGTCTAAAGAGTTACTAGAAAACTACAGACAGGTGAGGTTTAGGGTTCAAGCTAAACTCTGCAGGACTGCAGCTATCCAGGACCGACATTTGTCTCCCCTGTTATAGAGCATTGCTATAAATAATGAGGTTTTCCACTTATACAGTTTCTATTTCTGCATAATACTTGAGAGAATGCATAGTTTGTGTGCATGTGTGGTTAACTTGTTTAACAGCAAAAAGTTAACTGGTTTTTAAACATGTAGGGGTGGTTTGCCGGACAGGGATTAGCTTAAACCAGGACTAGGCCTCACTTAAATTAGGAAATATAACTAGTTTTTAACAAACATGCCTTACTAAAAACATTACTTGTGTGCATTTTGAGGGAAAACAAAGGGCACTGATGTATTTTAAGATATGTCAGTGCAAGTTGTTTTCAGTTTGGACAGCTCTTACATTTATTTTAGTCTAAGACTAGTCTAATTCCTGTCCGGGAAACCACCCCATAGTAAAATAAATTCCAACTTTATGGATATTGTCCGTTTCTAACTGATTGGCTGTAAAATAATGCATTTAAGATACCTAAGAGAATCTGATAATAAAGAGAAAAACCTCATTCAGAATGGCCATCTGTAGTGAAGTATTAGTCAAATTGCATTTTCCATCATAGGACACGTTTAACCTGACAATCTGTTTTTTAAAATCTAGACATCCAGTAGAGATTAATAAAAAAAATACAAAATGCATTAATTCATATCACAATTGCTTGTATTATCAATTTAGAAGAATTTTGTGCATAAAGTATTTTATTTTTAAACTTACCTATATAACAGATAAAATGCTGCTGTTGGTTACAGCTATACTGAACCCATTTCCCAGAGTTAGTCATTGACATAGCAACACAGTCTCCAGATCCTAAAGTCTGTGATGTGTATCCTGTTGCCCAGTATCTAAAGAAGAGGTTCCATTGGTCAGACCACTGCCAAGAGTCCAAGAACAGACCGATCCAGACCCATGGCCCATATCCAACAACTGCATACAGTCGACTCTGCTCATCAGCGCTGCTAATGGTGGCCAGATCAGTATGATACTGTCTGCAATAACTCTGAGCATCTGTCCAGGTTTTATAAATCTGTATCCTGATGTATCCAATACTTTCTATTGACAGTTTCAAAAGCAGAACCAGGTCTTAACTCTTCATTTCAGCAAAACTACATATTTACATAGTTAATAATCTAACTACTCACCATCATAGCACACAAAGTGCAGAATTTTTAAGCATAAATCAGTGTACCAAAATCCATTAGCAAAAAAGGCACAAGCATTATCAACCAGCACTCCTGGACTCCATCCATTGTACTGTGTAATAGTATCATTTCCCAAAGACCAACCCCAGCGACTCTGTGTTGCCCTCTGCAGTCCAATCCACACTGATCCACTGTACCCATCATTCACCGTATTTACAATCCTGTTCACATCATCCATTGAGTCTACAGTAGCCAGATCAGTGTATCTCTCTCTACAGTAACGTTGAGCTTCTGTCCATGTCATACTCTTATTGATATAATGGTACGCTCTCTGTAAACCAGAAGCGCTGCACAGAAGTCCTGTTAAAATGTACATGTTTAAATATATGCAAGTGCACATAAATTATTAAATTTAAATGATGTCACAAACCTGACAGGAAAAGTAGCACAAAGAAAATAATGTTCACAACTGCTGTCACAGCTCCTCTCTGATGTTTCACAATCATTGCACACTGATCTCAATATAAAAAAACAAAACTATTTACTGTATACAGTTTTCCAACTCTAAGCAAGGACTGTGGTGAATGATACATGATATACATTGCAAATTTACTGTATCTAAAAATGGCTCATCAGCTGAATGTATTTTAAAGGGACATTTCACCATTTTGCATTAAGCTTTGTATCGTTAGAAACCCATCATGTTTTTGAATGTTCGTGCATCATTCCCTCAGTTTCCCATGAGATGGGAGAAATACGGATTTCAGTGTTGCACTTCCTTCTTTCAATGATGTAAAAATTGTCATTTTGCTTCATTGAAAGAAGGAAGTGCTATATCTTTGTCGAGGGTGTAAGACTACAAACAGTCCGTCCTCATTTTTCCAGGGGGGGCTATGGGTGGGACCCACTCACGCTACAGACCTATTACAGATCAGTGGGTGGGACTAAAATACACAAAAATAAATGATACAGCCGTCATCTTTTAAGAAGCTAAGCTAACAGAAGCTGTGGGCCAGGAATGATGTTTTACAACAATTGCGGAAGGTAATCAATATGATATGGAAGAGGGTGATTTCAAAAGTGTGATGCTCGAATCGGATGTTCATGGCGATCTTTATGAGCCACAATACAGCAAAGAGCAGCTGTGGCAGATGGAGAAACAGGAGGCGGCTGCTGCAGCCGAGGCAGAAGACCTGCCTGTCGCTGGTGAGGAGCCCAGACTGACTCGATCTGGGAGGGACTGTGCTCTCGCTGTGCACCTACGAACACAGAAATTGAGTCCGTCTGCTGCAGAGAATTTCAAAGATGCTAGTTTGTTCTGGACAAAATGTTTTACATCAGATGAGGATATGGACGTTTGTGTGGTGAACCACCAAAGCTTCACATCGCATATGGACAGCAGCATTCTTCTGGATACATATTTTAGACACCATAGGTCAACTAAAGCCTCCAGGGACATATGCACATTTGACCAAATAAGTGTTTCTAATACTATTTTGAAAGTAAATACAAACGAGGAGTAATTTACTAATGATTTTGCCAACTAACTCTTTACTAGAAGTTTTGTGTAAAAATAATGTGGTAGCTAGCTCATAGAGCTAGCCTAGTTGGCGGTGTTTTGGATTAGTGGGAGTGGCTTGCAGAGCTGTGCATTGTGGGAGATGTTGTCTTGCATACAAATGCGCCCTAAAATCACTATCTCTCTTTTCTCTGTCAAATATAACTGGGTCATTCTATGAAATTGAAAAGACTTGGTGCGTTATATCAGTAACCGGCCGGAGCCCAGGGCCTCAGCTAGGGCTGCACCTCCACCTGCCCCACTGCCTCCTATACCAGAGGGTCTCACCGTTGGAGTGCTGGTGCTGGACATAAGAAATAATTGAGGTTGAGTGATCAAAATTGAATGATGATATCCTTAAAATGCTTACTAATGAAAGCAGCAACAGTAACACCAGCCACATTAGCTCAAACCAAACTTCTTAAATTGTAAATAAATCACTTAATCATGCAATTTGAAAAATTATATAAATAAAATTTCCTTTCCCCTTCCTATAAACTGTAGAACACCAGTGACACATCTTAAGTCCTCGCATGAAATTATCAAATTATTTATCAAATTGCTAAAAGATGAGGAGAGAGTGCACACGCTTTTCAAAACAGCCACACCTACAATGAATGATTGACCCAGGAAGAAGTTGGCAAAGATGTTAATTTTTTTCAAAGTGGTGTTTTTTTTTAATTGTAACACCAGTGACATGAAATTGAGGGACAGGTATTCCCTGTAAATTATTTATAATATTTAGTTGATATTTTAGTTTTTTAAGTAGTCCACTAAATAACTGTACTACTTCCCTTTGTATTATGACATTTAAAAGGGGGAGAATAATATATTTTTTAACTCAAAATATGTCACTAAACCACGACTCCTGACCAGAGGGACAAGCCAATTTCATGGTACTGACCATGTTCTACAATATATATAAAAAATGGTTTGCAATATAACTTACATGTATACTTACATATGTTTTATTTATAATAAAACACTTTAATTACAACAAAAACATATATTTTGTGTCATTATCTGACTATTTTAAGTGTTTTTCCTGGTGGTTAGGGCCGGGACAGGAAAGCCACCATTTTCATAGAGTGACCCAACTCGTGTGCAGTACAGGTGCCACAAACTTTTTATTTTTCAAACACCCCGCAAAGAGACTTAGTTAGACTAAGTAATGGTTGCTGTGTTAACCAACATTGATAAGTTGACCACGCTCGCTCATCTCTTGTGTTTCTATTTTAAAGGGGCGGTGAATTTGTCGATTTTATTGTTTTATACTTTTGTCTGATGTCTACTTATGATGTTTGCGTGGTTTTTACATTCAAAAACATCAAAAGCAATAAGTAATATGCTATTTTGTAATAGGCCATGCAAACTCGATTCCTTTTATGGATCCGGGTTATTGTGAGTCACTCACTAAAGTGATCCGGGTTGTGTGAGTCACTTGAATCACTTGAGTCAGTATTGCTAAATCGGCAAGGAAACTCTGTAGAGACCCACTTGTAACCAGCTGATCCACGCGACTCGAGATTCTCAGAGCCGGAAACATTGCAGACTCGCAAACCCTGCAACTCGCTCTACAGATCCACTAGCCGGTTAGTGGATCTATAGAGTGACTGAAGTCTCCTCAAAAGCAAATCCACAACAAAAGCCTTTCACTTCTGAAATAACATGCTTATAGGTTTTAGGTTTGGTGTATGGTCGACCATTTAAAAAAAATAGGCCTAATAATAATAACGGGTTACGAGTTGAGAGATTCTCGAGTCAGAGCAGATTTGCAGGTCTCTCGAGTTTGCAACGTTTCCGGCTCTGAGTGAGAATCTCAGGTCAGTTCTCGCGCAGATCGACGTGACTAAATTACCGTATACAACACAGTAAGCACGCATCAAAATCTAAACTGCGGGTGATAATTCCTTTTCAATAACTTTGCATATTTCTATTGTGCTTGTGAGGTTGCTTTGACATACACGTAACATTACATACCACAGTTATAGGATAAAAAAGCTTTGTTGGGTGTTTGACCTTTCAAACGCAACTCGCCTAAAATACCGTATACAACACAGTAAGCGGGCATCAGAATCTAAACTGCCGCTGATAAATCCTTCTTTATCAATAACTTTGTATATTTCTACCGTAAATTACAGTCGTGTTGTTAAGTGTTGTACCTTTATTAATCGTGTTATGTTTTTAGTACATTAAAACAGTCAAACATACGTGTTTAGACACGGATGTTACAACAGACATATCAAGCAATCTCTTCTAACAAAGCAATAGTGAAACACAGTAACTTAAATAAACTTACTGTGTATACTGCTGTGTCATTTTTGTCAGATCCAATATTAGTGGTGCTTTTAATCACAGTCTCTCCTCGTATTCATTTGAAACTTCAGAGAAACATTAAACAACATATTTATTTATTGTGTATGATAGTGAATACGCGTTGTTCACTCACTCTGTCTCGTGCAGTGCATTAATCCTTGTGTTCATTCATATAAACTTCAGAGAAACATATTAAACAACATACTTGAAAGCGAACCAACACGTTGCTGTCTCTCTCTCGTTCGTTAACTCACTCGCTCTCTCTCTCACTCACTCACTCTCTTGCACTAAAGTAAGGTTAATCCTTTACAGCATTAATTCAATCTTTAGAAATATTATTAAAACTACAAGTTATAAGATTGTGGGCTCCTGTTTGTCTTTGAGGGAGTACAAACGCGTCATGCTGTCAGTCATACTTTCTCTCTGTCACTCGCACTCGAGGTAGCGTCACGGTTGGATAGCGCAGTTGAAGTGGCGGTATCATTATAATAAGATCTAGAGATGAGCCGGATACTTGGCTGAAACGAGTATCCGGTACGGATAAAGCACTTCTGCCGAGTACGAGTATTATACAAGTAATACGAATCAATATCTGTGCTCGGATTAAATGAAAATCATTATTGGGTAGCTGATTGTGTCAGCGTTCTGTGATAGGCTAGTAGTAACAGCGCCCCTCCCCTACACACATACAGATGTATTGTGTTGCTGTGTCCCGCTCTGCTCGCTCACTCACACACAGAACAGCTCTCTGTCTCTCTCCCTCAGGCTATGTTTACATTAATGTGTTTATCCTTTAAAACGCTTTACTTTTGCTACGTTTACGCCTTTCATTTACACTACACCACAGTTTTCGACCCTCATAAACGGATTTGTTCGCAAACGCTGCAGACCCTGTTTTAGTTTGAGAACTCAGACGTTGCGCTGCAGTGTAAATGAACAATGACGGAGTCTTATGTAAACGAACAGCTGATGTTAATATGACAGCGCATCATTTTAAAAGTACAAATTATTTTTATTCAGGTAAATGAAGGTTTGCAACGGAGGTTTTGCCAAAAATAGTAATCTGATATAGCGTTTATAATAGCTGGTTGGTAGATGTTTGTTTTAACATGTATCCTTATAGATAATGTCTGTTTTATATTTATGTATTTATATTTAAGTATTGTTAGGTTTGAATATTGTTGTAATGTTGTTGTTGTTTTGTTTAAATTTAGTTAGATATTAGTAGAAGATAGACTGTAATTTTAAACGCCATATAGGGCATTGTAAAGGCCAAAATGAAGGGAGAATTGTAATGGGTCAGACATTATTTTTGAGTTTAATTTAAGTTTTGTTTGCTACTTTAAAATGAATTTCGTTTCATATAATTTGTCTCTTAATTTTAATCGATGTTTTGTTGATAAGTTTTGTTAATATAAATTAAAAACAATAAAATCAACGTCATATTAATATTTAATGCTCGTTTAGCCCATTGCGCTTTTTGCTATTTCTGTGTTGCTAGCGGAGGACGTGCACGGACCTCGCATACTATTCATTAGTTGCACACTGAACAGCGGCGGGTAAGGGAAGATAAGTATCTGCTGAATTTGCTGCATTTGCTGAAATTTATTTTTGCTTCAAGTTCGTTAATGTTTAGTACTGTTCACATGAATGCTTCCTTTTTAAATCACAAACATCTTTCTGTTTGGTTCACATCAACATTAACCTATTAATCATATTAATATGTTGTTGTAGGAGGAGCTGAAGACTTTCCCAAACACATTTTTATAGGTTCAAAAATAGTGTCTGTTGTAGTTGCCGGCAAAGGATCCAGGTATGAATTTTTGTCAATATCGCACACCCCTAGGCTGCATAAATGCGCATAGGTAAGCTATTATTAGAGTAATAAGTTATTTTACACTTTTATGCGCATGCCTAGTTACGTGATTGGTCATGTTTCATGTGTTTATGGTCGTGTATAGTGTGGATGAAGATTCTTTTTAAAATGCCAGTATAAACGGGGATTGTTTTCATTTTAAAATGCCGTTTTAAAACGCAAATGCTCTAATGTAAACAGTTTTTGCTGTATTTCATAAAAAAATTAAGGTATTAAGCTAGTGTTATAAATAGTACAAATTAATTATTAAGCTACACACACACACACACACACACACTCACCTGGTGTGGAAATAAAAAATAATAAAAAAATAAAAAAAAATAAAATAACACTGATCATAAAAAAATGAAAAGTTAAAAAAGAAAGTTTTGTTGTTCATTACATTTTACTTCATAATTGCATACTGCAGCACTGCATTGTTTTGATTTCATTGTTGCAAAACTTGTTCTGTAATATAGTTCGTTTGCTATTGTGATCAAAACCATTGATCTGAAGCTCAATCCTGATGCTGTCCTGTTAATATTTTTCTATATTTTTCGCAATAAATAACAATTTCTGATCAACCCATATATTAATTGCATGCTTAAAATAACATACCAGTTAAAGCCCGCCCATTCCAGGACAAACCCAGCCTACTTCCGGGTTAGGCCACACCCACTCCGAGTACAGATACAGATAATTCATATGGTTAACAGATACAGATAATGCTGTACTCGCTCATCCCTAATAAGATCCCTTACCTACGTCGTGGGGGGAACGAAATCCGCATGACCTATTTATTCACATGCTTGCAGAGAGAGCCTGACCAAAACAAAGTTACAGTGTTGCTATTTTTAATGTTTTCTGGGTTGGTAGAAGCACTGGGGACCCGATTATAGCACTTAAACATGGAAAGAGTCTGATTTTCATGGAATGTCCCCTTTAATATAATATAGGGAGACCATACGTGCCATTCTTCTCGGACGCGTCCTGGCCAGGATATCGGTGCACCTTCCGGAAGTCGTATTTGTTGACCACATACGCCATTCAGTTAAAAACATAAGAAATACAATCGTAGATTCATTCTTACCCTAAAATTTAACGCTTGCTTTTCTGTAATAATAATAATAATAATAATAATAATCCTCTATGACGTATGCGGTCGACAAATACGACTTCCGGAAGACGCACCCGAAATCCTGGCCAGGACGCGTCCGGGAAGAATGGCACGTATGTTCACCCTATATAATAATTAAATTTAACCTATATATAAATTTTTAAATGTCTATACTTTATCAAGTTGACAACTTGAATAGCAGTTTTTCAGATATAAATGAAATAAATCGTTCTTACCTTTGTCACATAATTATTTTAAAAAGAACACAGTCAGCAATGCCTTCATGAACATGAGCTCACTTTAGCTATTAATCACTTATCTTTATTAAATGTAATAACACAAAACAAAGAAAATGTAAAAAAAAAAATGTGTAGTCAGATATGTCTTTACAATGTCCTCGGAGGGAAACTTCTGTTCACTTTAAAAACAGCTTATTTTTATGTTTGTAATTTTGAGTGTTTTATTCCAGTTATTGTTTTTTATTCTAACACAAAACACTGTCAAGAAAATAAAAACTATAAATTGAATTTGTTAATTCAAGATAACATATTAAATTTGCTCAAATCTACAAACCCACAGAATGCCATTTTTAGATTGCATTTTATTATAATATCCGATTTGATAAACAACCTTTCAATGCTCCATTCTACTCAGTTACTGGGCAAGTCTTTTTGTTTGGCTGTATATACTGATAAATATTATATACTGTCTGAATTATGTTTTAGTTTTTGTGTCAGATTCTCTATAATGTTGCTAGATCTTGCTAGAAACCTAGAAAAAGAATAATTGACTTGTCTTATTTGTTTTTATGATGTACAACATGAGAAATTTAAATACTAAAACACAATTATTTAAATGATTTCTGTGATGTCACAGACAAGTGTTGTAACATGTTTTGTTTCAAGGCATTTGTAATATATAAATACATTACACATCAGCTATAGAAAGATATTACAGTGTGCGTGACAAATGTAGGTTTATAAAGTGTGCTTTTTTATGCAATCTGTGTGAGTCTTGTATTTAATGTTACAACCATCCCTATGTTAGATTGCATTTTATTATAATATCCGATTTGATAAACAACCTTTCAATGCTCCATTCTACTCAGTTACTGGGCAAGTCTTTTTGTTTGGCTGTATATACTGATAAATATTATATACTGTCTGAATTATGTTTTAGTTTTTGTGTCAGATTCTCTATAATGTTGCTAGATCTTGCTAGAAACCTAGAAAAAGAATAATTGACTTGTCTTATTTGTTTTTATGATGTACAACATGAGAAATTTAAATACTAAAACACAATTATTTAAATGATTTCTGTGATGTCACAGACAAGTGTTGTAACATGTTTTGTTTCAAGGCATCTGTAATATATAAATACATTACACATCAGCTATAGAAAGATATTACAGTGTGCGTGACAAATGTAGGTTTATAAAGTGTGCTTTTTTATGCAATCTGTGTGAGTCTTGTATTTAATGTTACAACCATCCCTATGAGTAAAACCATGTTAAACATGATCACAAATCAAACAAGCAGAGATTAAATCATACGTTCTTACCTCAATATTGCTTCCTGTCCTGTAATTTTAAAATATTTTTACACACCGTCACCTCAAATGGTTGGTGGCCAAGTATTAGTGTTTCTACCCTTAGATTTAAACTGGTGGTAACACACTAGTACAACAGTTTTGGGTCTGTCCATCTGGTAACCCCACCCCTAAATGGCATGTACATCATATTGCATTTATATCGCTGTTTAAACTTGGAAACTTGGACTCTTAAAATAAGATATGAAAGTTCAGCCTGCATCATATTCAATTATCTAAAAAAATATGTTACTTTTCCAAAAAAAAAAGAATTATTTTCACTATCATTAAATTCTTCTATCTGCATGCCAAACTAACACTATAAAATCATGCCAATGAAAATTTGTTAGGCGGCCAAGCATAATAAATAATTGACATTTAACAATGTGATTTCTATTTAAAATTCAAATAGCTAATTTCCATTGAAGAATTGTTTTACAACGCAGGCCACTGTGTAGGGCTCTCCGTTTGTGTATTAAAATGTGTTTATGTAAATGAGCATTACTGCTGTCATGCCACATACTAGGAATTACCGAGCACAAACCAAATTTATAAAATCAAAATAACATCAGACATGTTTTGAATTTATTTAATTCACATCTTAAAACATTCAATCCAAATGATAATGTTGAAGGTAAACACCTCAGTCGGTATAGAATCCACTCGACAGTACATGTAAACACCTGATCAGATTGAAAGCTGAAACTTGGATATCTATGGTTCTATAAAGAACCACATATAAATTATCAATTTAATTTTTATTGATTGTTTTTTTTATTGTTTTGATAATTTAACCATGTTTGTATGCAGGCATTCTTTGTATTGGTTTGTGTGTGTGTCTGAAATTATGTGTGATTGTGTTTTGCTATCTGCTTGCACAGCAAATTGCCCCATTGGGGACAAATAAAGAACTTTGAACTTGAAACTCGGATGCTCTGCATATGTGGAATGGCATAGTGTTGGCGTAATGACATATGATGCAAAGAACGAGTTACAAATAAAGTCTTCTCATTCTTAAATCCACCTTTCACTAATCCTCTGTGAAGTGCTCAAAGAAAATGTTGTCCCAATAATCCCTGATATGCACTCTCATCCACAATTGTGCATGTTCGAGTTCACATGGAGTTATGCAGCCACAGCCGAAATTATATCTAAGTACCATGATGAAAGTACAAGGAAAATATCTCCCTTCTACTCGCTTTCGCAGTCAGTCAGTCAGTCAAACTTTTTGTTTTGGTCACACATAAATGTGTGTTTTTGCTGATTGTTAGATATAATCAGCTTAGCACAGAGCGTTGTGTGCTCATTTTTTAAATTAGGACCTAAAATATATTTCTGAGGCAAAAATAACTGATTGTAGGAGGATGGATTATATGCCCATCTTGAAACATGTGCAGTTAAAAATAATTCAATTAAAATTTTAATCTTGTGAACAATTACATTATTAAGAGTTAATGTAAATGCCATCCTAGGATTTATCTAAATAATTTTATACCGATTGCGACAAAAGTTCATGACAACAATGCATTTTTCTGTGTTTGACAAACTCTAGGGGCTCTCTCTTACACCTGGCGCAATGCGCGACGCAAGTGTCTTTCGCTAGTTTCCACCCTGCGCAATTATAATTTTCACGTTTAGCGCCATGTTGTTTAAATAGCAAATGCATTTGCGCCCCCTTTTGCGCCCATGGGCGTTTTGGTCTGAAAACGAGGTGTGTTCAGGCGCATTATTGGCGCGTTGCTATTTTGAGGCAACTAAAATAGACTACGCCATTGACCAACAAAAACCTGCTCTAAAGTCAATGGCGCAATATGTTTTTTGTTATTTAAAGAGCGCATTAGTAATATGCGCCTATAAACAGGAGGACAACGCGGGTTTGCTTATCACATATTACATGAATGCGCAGCAGCACAAAAACGCTTTTAACTCATTCACCGCCATTGACGAGTTATCTCGTCATTTATGAGTTCATATTTAACTAATAAATATGCCTTTTTGGACAAATTTCAAAGTGAAAGTGTAATACCGCTTTCGAATTTATCAAAAACGAATTTATCAAAAACGGAAGTTAAAAAGATTTAATGGTTATTTTAACTGCCTTTATGTTTGATAGTCATTCTGAGTCTGATCTGTAACATAAATTCCTTTACAAAAACGCAATTTTTTAAGCTTTTTGCTCAAAATGTTGTATTTTTGAAGAGAAATATCCATATTTCAGTGGTTAAATTAAGTAGAAAATGTAAATATATAATGAAACGTTTTTTCCCCATTTTGTTTGTTTGTTTGTTTATTGTTTGTTTGAAAGCAGAGCGTGTGTTCTTTAATTTAATATAATTTGTATGTTTATATATTTATAGAAAATGATTTTTCCTGCAAGGAATTTTGTGAAAATTTTGTTAAAATCACAAATGCAGGTGGGCAACTTTTCTCAAAAAGGCTGGCGGTGAATGAGTTAAATATGAAAGATTAAAGGATTGAAATTTAATTACTTTTGAAAGATTACTATTGAGTCTCTTGGACATAAATGAGGACCAATTATGAGACGTTAGAAGGCGCAAAGAGCTGCTTTACCTGTAACCTGGTAAGTAAATAAATGCTTTGCTTTAAACAAATGCATCTGTTTTTAAATGTTTTTTTTTTTAAATGCTACCTTAGGATTTATTGTATATGATGACTCTGGACCTGTGGATATGGTGAGATGAGAAACATTTTTAAGTAGTGCTTAAAAAAAAACTCTTTAAAAAAACGCTGTGCTGAAACGTGAGGAGAGCCGTTTGTAAATTCGTTATCTCCTGTTTGTTACAAATAAAGTATTTTTACAGTACAAACCTTTTCTTACATACTTGTAAATTATTTTTTGATGATATTGTATAGCCATACATTTAAAGCAATTAAAAGCCTGCTTTTTTACTTCCATGACTAAAAGAAAACGGGTTTTAAAGGTTTTAATAAAAAAATAACAATTTCAATACAAGTGAAAAACAACACAATTATTTAACATTAATCTTAAACTGGGGATCTTCTTCCTCCGCTTAGTTTTTCAGTTTACAAAGTCCGTCATGTAAATAGGGATCAGACACCAGCGCAACTGGCTTTTAAAGAGGATGAGAGCTGAGACTCTCATTGGTTTATTGCACGTTACGCCCAAAATACTCCCATTACAATAGGACTAACCCTTTTCGACCATGCGCTCGGCGCACAAACCATTTTTCCCGTCGTTAAATTAGCAAAAGTGGATTCGGACACACCCATTTAGACGTTGCGCTGTGCACTTTTTAGACAATGCGCTTAGATCGTTAAAATAGGGCCCTTGGTCTATAACCCTACAGTCACATTAGCTACAAAAGTGAGCGACACCGAGCAACACACACTAGCTTGATGGGCGTTCCTTTGCTTGTCTCTAAAAGCGATATCAAAAGTCACTTTAGAGGTATTGTTAAGTTACAAGAACGGTGTTTTTGGGTTTAAAAATATTTATTTCTCGATAAAAGTAACAAAATATATGAGATAAAATGCCAAACTCAGCCACAGACCTACGTCACGCTGCCCCTTCACTCTGATTGGCAGTTACTTTGTCGCATCGCTCAGCATTTGCATAAAATAGCCTGCTTGTCTATTTTGGGCCCACCTTGCTCGCGCAGCGGCGAGCACGTCGCTTGTCGCTGGCAAACGGCCACTCCCATTGAAAATGAATAGTAGCCTGTCTTGTAGTAGCTAATGTGACTGGGGGGTAAGAATGTGGTAATGCACAAAAGGTTTCAGTATTTTAAAACTTTTCACAAGCACAAAATACAATTCAGTGGGTGCATACTGCATATACACAAGCATCATTTCCAACTTAGAATTCTTTAATAACCATATATGGAAATTACAGAAAATGGAAAATATATTTTTATTATGCACTGTATTTGCTTAAGATTTCCATATGCCTGTTGTAAGGTCGTGGTGTATGTAATGAGGTGAAGTCTCCTCTGTGTTTTGTTTAGCTTAGTCGAATGCAAATTTATGCTCCATTTCCATTTGATTTTTCCTCATGACAGGGAACATTTACCCTACGCTATTTTTGTTAAGATATTGGGGCGCTTTCTGGACAGGATTTTTCCTAGTCCCAGACTAAAGTGCATGTTTGAGCTGCCTTAATTTAAAAACATGGAATATCTTTACATATATTAGTGTCATTGTTTTGTCTCAAGATGCACACCAGTATGGTTTTGTTAAAGTTAAGGTTTGTTTGTAAAAACTACTTTAATCTTCAAATATAACTAAGGCTTATTTCTGGGTAAATTTAAACCCGTCCAGAAAAACTGTCTTTTTGGGGTGGTTTTATTAGGAAATATAACTAGTTTTAATAATCATGCCTTACTAAAAACATTACTTCTGTGCGTTTTGAGGCAAATCAAAGACCACTGATGTATTTTAAGATATGTCAGTGCAAGTTGTTTTCAGTTTGGACAGCTCTTACATTTTATTTAGCCTAGGACTAGTTTAATCCCTGTCCAGGAAACCACCCCATAGTGTACTAAAATAAAGTCACATGAGCAAAATGTCATACTTTAACATATCCATGTCATTTTGTGAACTGAACTGTGAGCAGGCATTGGGGGTTAATTGATTGACAGGGCAATCAGCCAATCACATAAAGCAATTTCTCTTCTTGTTGGCCTTTATACTTGTATTTTTCAATGACTTACAGCAGACTCATACCTCACTAAAAGGTGCACTTAATGAGTTATATACATACATTCAGCTGTCTCTTATTCACACCTTTCGAAATATCGACACTAGACATCACACAAAAATGCACAGGTTATGTCGATTAAATGTCCATCACATTTTATAATAGGAAAGATATTATTCTTCTGTTCGCAAAAAGTTATAGCTTTATAAGTACAATGTGTAGTTATAAGACATGTTAGAAAACGTTAAAAAAAATTCACATTACTGCATGATTGAAAAGAAATATCTTTATGCATGTAAACTAGAGCGGAGTTAAAACAAGTAGATGTGATATATTTTTGTATTATTATTATTATTATTATTGGAGTATAGTTTAAAGTTCAGTTTAAAGAAGTACATTGACAATTAGTTCATATTACATTTGTAATTTACTTTGCTGTGTGTTTGCCAGTCAGATGAGAAACCTGTCCAACTTCATCCTTTCTCCACTTTATGCTCTTAAAGCCTCCCAGCCCCAAGGTCTTTAGCTTTCCAAGTATCTTAAAGGCCAGAAAGAATAAAAACGCTATTAATTATAACTTATTCATAGGCAATATATCATTCATAGTACTCCTCAATTAAAACAAACAACAATAAATCAAGTGAAAAATGTGACTGCTCCGCTTTCCTCCTTCTTTCCAAAGTGCCTGGGCAATCCCGTAGCATATGCCATTGCCAAGAAACCTAAGCGTTACATGATGTTGTGCCAAGCACCCAACAACGGAAAAAGCAGCATTTATATACATATCAGGATTGATTAAAAAATAGCTGATGTTAATAAGTGTGCACAGTACGGACTCTTTACCATTCATACTAGGGGTGGAACAATACATGTATTCGTTTCGAACCGAATCGGTACGGGGGTCACGGTTCGGTGCATGAATTTAAACGGAGAATACACGGTATGAAAATAAAAAAAACTTGCGTCCAAAATAATTAATGTAATGCTGAACTACTGTTAGATACGCGGGTTCTTTATGGACAGCTAATCTGTTGCCCCGCTTTAGCTCTGAAGCTCTGATTGGCGCCAATGCATCCGAGCTCCGCCTATGTATGCGCTCTATCAGAGACCGTCTACATTCTCTGGCACTCTGCATTTTTAGTCACGTCGAAGCCGGTCCAGTCAGTTAGTGAGCAGCGATAGCGAGGATGGCAAGCCTCTTTAAGATCGCAAGTTTGGCAAAACTTCAGTTTTCCAGTCAGTTACAATAGTACAGGCGAGAGAGTGGTGGAAAAGACGAGGACTTTGCATCGGCGTTGTTCAGCAGTTGTTAGGTATGTGAGTGGAAATACATCTAATCAGGGCTCTCAAGTCTCACGCATTCACCTTGACACGCATTTCAGTCAGTTCAAACGCCACACTTTGTATTTCTCACGCTGAGAAGTAGGAGATAAAATGTCCTGCTATATACAACAGGCATACGCAGGGCAGTTCTGTAGAGTTCAGCTGCTTTTTTAAAGTGTGCTGTGCTCAACTTTACACAGCGCCATCAGCGTCAGTGTACCGCGAGAAATCTTGCGGAGGAGGCTGATTTCAAATCGCTCTCGCGTTACTCTGACGTCATCCACTTGTCGTTTCTTGCAGCGCCTCGTGAAGTCGTACACCCCTATTAATTCATCCTACAAGCCTATTTTTTTGTTCTTTAGTACATTAATATGAAATAAGGCCAAAATGTAATTTTAAAATGTATTTAGGTAACACTTGTAATACATTTGAACCCATATTTGTATGAAAGATGAGTACAAGATTACTTAAAGTGGTATACATTTTTGAAATACGAGATAGTATGTTAAATGCATTTCAGTTCATATTCATGACATCTCAAAATATCACTGATAAGGACACCATGTTTTTAAGATTATCTTAAGTACTGAAAAAAATGCCGCCTTCATTTTTGTTTTGCTTTTCCCTCCATTGTACCGAAAGTGAATCGAACCGTGGCGCCTGAACCGAGGTACGAACCGAACCAGAACTTCTGTGTACCGTTCCACCCCTAATTCATACGCACTCTTTACTGGTTTTGAGTGTAATAATGAGAAATGCAGATAGATTATAAACTCTGTTTTTGTTTCTATATACACATTTAGTTTAAATAGTCATGTCATAGATAAAACTGTCTTAAAGCCTGTGAGTTACACTTCATCTTTATAAACTTAGTTGGCCAAATGACGAAAAAACCTAAGTGTCTACATCACTACAATAAACATTATAACCTCTAAGATGATGAAAACTGTGATGCATTAGGACATTTTTTAATGTATGCATTTTATAGTGTCCTAGTTTTCTTATATTCTGATTTTATATTAGGAAACACTTAAAGGTGCAGTGTGTAATTTTTAGAAGGATCTCTTGACAGAAATGCTAAATAATATACAAAACTATATTATCAGGGAGGTATAAAGACCTTTCATAATGAACAGTTATGTGTTTATTACCTGAGAACGAGACCTTTTTATCTACATACACAGAGGGTCCCCTTACGTGGAAGTCGCCATTTTGTGCCGCCATTTTTCTACAGAAGCCCTTAACGGACATTTTTTTTTACTAAGTTGTCTCCGACGATGACATGCTTGTCCGGTGGCGGCTACCGTAGCTTCTCTGTGTGCTTCAAAAGCAAGGAGTGAGCAGAGGACTGAGCCGTTGGTTGCAATTTGCAACCTCACCACTAGATGCAGCTTAAATTTACACACTGCACCTTTAATGTAGCTCCCATAAGCATGTAAAATGTTATATTCGGGTCTCATCTTGCCTGTACATAGCTTTATTTTTAAGGTGTGATTTTCATCTGTTAATATAACTGTCTAAATGCCTTATGCCTATACACCACATAATGAATTGTCTTGATAATGTTTTGTTATGGAAAAACACTAAACATAAAACTTGTTGGGGTGGTTTCCCGGACAGGGATTAGCTTAAACCAGGACTTGGCCTTAGTTTAATTAGAAAATATAACTAGTTTTAAGAAACATGCCTTACTAAAAACATTACTTGTGTGCATTTTGGGGCAAAACAAAGGGCACTGATGTATTTGCAAATATGTCAGTGCAAGTTTTTTTCAGTTTGGACACCTCTTACATTTATTTTGGTCTAGGACTAGTCTGATCCCTGTCCGGGAAACCGCCCGTTGTGTTTATATTCTGGGCTCATCTGCTTGCCTGTAGTACATGGTAGCATATGCTACATAATCTATGTACTGAATTTGGTCTTCTAATATTGCAGTCTTAATGCATTAAGTCACGTTCAGTGTTTTATAATGCTTTGATGCACTTACTGCATCAGATGCGCTCATTTTAATTACAGACAGGTGTTTCTGGAACTTTATGAAAAGCAGCCGTTTTGGAGATTAGAAGTTTCAAAAGGACAGTGACCATATTTTCCTTGTGTTTGTACTGTCACGTGGATGGAAATATGCATATTGAAATTATATGGAAATTACAATATGCATAGTAAAACTAGGAATTGCATACTCTGTATATGGATGTTTCGGGAAGGTGAGTAAATTAGGTGAAGATGCACGTACGCATCTTTCACTGACTGGGATTTATAAACGGAATTGCTCTGGAATAAGCTTTGTTTTGTAAATCTAAAAACTTTTCCTTAATCTGCTTAATATGTGTACACACACTTTGAGGATAAAATCTATGTCAATTTTATAAATGAGACCCCAGATCATTATTCATGATGATGCTAGCACAACCAATCACATGACTGTTGTTATACTTGACTCTTGATTTAATATAACTACTGAGTGTTTTATGAACAGGCTGAAATTTGAATGATGAGTATTCAACATATTTACATGAAGGTAATAAAAAGTATTTAAGACAAAGACAAACCTCATTCAATGTGGCGGTCTGTAGTGAAGGATCATTTAAATTGTATTTTTCATCCTGGGCCAAGTTTAATCTGACAATCTGTCTTTTTACTGACTTGTCCTCTACAGAAATAAAAATTTATATTTATTAATAAAATTTAAAAATCAATAATACACATCAAATGTAATTATTTGCTTGACATAATTCATATTAATGAATTAGGCAGGCTTTATTATTAAAAAACTTTATTAAATTGTTTTGTTCACTGGGCTTCATACCCATGACGTTTGGGCTACTAAGTAATTAATTTGTTAAACTCACCTCCATGGCAGATGAAATGGTACTGTTGGTCACAGCTGTATCGAACCCATTTCCCAGAGTCAGTTGTTGACATGGCAACACAGTCACCAGAAGCCTGCAATGGTTGTCCTGTTGCCCAGTTTCTAAAGGTGAGGTTCCACTGATCAGACCACTGCCAAGATTCTCTGTACAGACCGATCCAGACGGTTGACCAGGTATCTCCAACAGATGCATAAAGCTGCTTCTGCTCTTGAGAGTTATGGACGGTGGCCAGATCAGTGTAATGTTGTCTGCAGTAACTCTGAGCATCTGTCCAGCGTTTCCATTCGTTTATTCTGACGTATCCACTAGTTACTATTGAGAGATGCAAAGAAAATCAAGACTCAGCTCTTCCCAGTTAGACAGAATATTAACAGTCAATAAAGTGACTACTTACCACTGTAGCACACAAAGGTCAAATAGCTTGTAGTACATGAATTATCGATCCAGACACTACTGAAAGAAGCTACACAATCTTCTCCAGTAGGTTTTCCTGTGTCCCATGCATTGTACTGTGAAATGGTATCTTCTCCATTTGACCAAAGCCAACGACTCTGTGTTCCCTTCTGCAGTCCAATCCAGACTGATCCACTGTAGCCATAATTCACTGTATTCATCATCCTGTTCACATCATCCATTGAGTCTACAGTAGCCAGATCAGTGAATCTCTCTCTACAGTAACTCTGAGCGTCTGTCCATGTCATACTTATGTTTATGTAGTGATACTCTCGCCAAAGACCAGAAGCGCTGCACAGAAGTCCTGTTAAAATTTTAATTAATGTTTAAATAAATGCATGTGCCCACATATACTTGTAAAAACAGATTTAATTGATGACACCAACCTGACAGCAGAAGCAGCGCAAACAAACTCATGTTCATAACTGCTGTCACAGCTCCTCGTTGATGTTTCACCATCACTGCACACTGATCTGAATATAATAAGAGATCAAGAATTCAATTATGAAATTATTTTCTGTAGCACAGTGTTGAAAGAAACGGTTATGATGAATGAACACAGTGCACTTCAAATAAACATGTAGACACCAGTTTATTTTTGTTATTCAAAATAATCTCAAGTGTAATGAAGAAGAACTATAGCCTAGATTTGCTTTTCAATTTAAAAAAGATTTTCCAGATATTGAGAAATGCATTTTTCCAAAAAAATTTACATACAGATTTATACCACAGAGCTGTTGAATGATTTATTTTGATTGGTTGAGAAATGTTCCATGGGTGTTGATTATTTTTCTATAAACGCACACCTAACCTTTAAAATAGTCTTAAAAATAGGCACCAGAGCATATTTTGGTAACCGTGATATAAGCAAAATAATTGACTGTGGTCTTTTAAATTATAAGAAAATAATGCACTCCCACGGTATAACGGCACTCCACTTCACATCGTGCCACATATCCACCTTGGGTGTGAATTATTTTCTTGAAATTCAACCGCCAGTCGTCAATTATTCCTTACATATTTAATACACAGAATGTATTTCTTGCAAACCCTGCCCCGTAACTGCAATATAAAATATTGTATTTTGTTTATGTGTGCCAAATGCAGGTTTATATACTGACCTGACTGATACTGAGTTAATTTTTAACATGATCACATATAAACACACACGATACTTTCTTACCTCAATGTAGGATCCAGTCTTCCAAACTCTTTATATTTATACACAGCTGTACACTTCTGGTGTCACTTCAGATGGTCAAGTATTACAGTGAATCCACCCCTACAGTTACTTAAACTGGTGTTAACTCACTATTACAGCACTCTCTAATCCTTTAGTCTGACCCCACCCTTACACGGCACGTCAAAACAAAGCATATTACGCTTTTACTAACATTTAAAATAATAATAATTGTCATAATGAAAGTTCAAGATTAGCATGCATCATTACACATATCCTTTAAAGCAAAAGTCAATATTGTGACTTAAATCGTTTATTTATATTTATTGTAGCATTTTAGAAATTTGTAAATTCCTGTTTTTAAAGTTTCTATTTATATTAAAATTTTGTATTTATATTTGCCTGCAGGACTGATACAAAAAAATCATATGTGTATTAGAGAAACCAATAAAATGTTAAGAGATAAGCACGCTGTTACATAGTAATTAATTTAAATGATTACTAATCTAATAAAAATTTGATATTCAAATGGCTTTCTTCCATGCTTTACATGGATGGTCACTCTCACTTTGTGTATTAAAATCCTGTTTATTCAAAAGAGCATCAAGTCACAGGTCACAAGAGTGTCAATTATAAGCTACACTGTTAAAAAAAATGCTGTTTAAAAACAGGCCATTTCCAACAGTAAAATACTGTTATTTCATTAGACAGTTTCATACTGTAAATTAAAAGCCAAGGCCTATAGATTAATAATTTTCTGTAAATTTACAGCCTTTTACTGTATACCAGTTGTTGTTTGCAAAAACAGTGTTGTGCGGTGAAAAGCAACATGAGATTTGGTCACAATGCACTTAAAGGGAAATTCCGCCTTGAAACATTTACCGTTCACGTCTGGATCACATATCCATGCGGGCGCCATCTTGGGAAAACTGAACTCTCGCGTGAAAGCACAACACCTGTTCAGGGCAACAACGTTTCACGCGAGAGTTTAGTTTTCCCAAGATGGCGCCCGCATGGATATGTGATCCAGACGTGAACGGTAAATGTTTCTTTTTAATAAACTGCCTGTACACTTGCAAAGTTCTCAATGCTTCGGTTTACATATAGAGACCCTCATTGTGCTACAGTGTAAGTGTGGGGTTATTTTGAGCATTATTAGTAGTATAGACATAGCGATTTCGTTTTTAATGCACTGATGCCCCGAAGGCTACCATAACATGCTAATTAGCGTTTAGCAATAACACTGGTCACGTTAGACTAGCATGAAAACAAACTCCAGTGAACGGTCGAACTCGGTACACGTTTGTTATTAACCTTAGGATCATTTCAAGGCGGAATTTCCCTTTAATGAAACTCTGAATAGAATTTGAAAGAGGCAAATGTGAACATTGCAATCAGGTGGAAAATTTGGAACAGGTTATAATA
The DNA here is from genome assembly GCF_027580225.2 of Misgurnus anguillicaudatus. Lineage (NCBI taxonomy): Eukaryota > Metazoa > Chordata > Actinopteri > Cypriniformes > Cobitidae > Misgurnus > Misgurnus anguillicaudatus. The sequence goes on along the minus strand of NC_073338.2, from coordinate 6,852,168 downwards.
AAGTGTCCTAAATATGTGTAACCAAGTGGAAAATGATTTAAATTTTGCATGTATACACCTGTAATTCATAAAGCTGGGGATAGGGGGCAGTATTTGTGTGTGTGTGGGTGCGCGTGCGTGCGTATGTGTGTGTGGTGCAGATGAGGAAGTGCACACGCGTATTCTTGTAAATAAATTTTTTTTTTATACATGCTCAGCAAGCAGAGCGAGAGAGATGCACTCTCTGGAAAGTTGCAATGTTTTAAAACACAATCCTAAGGTAAATGTGATATTTCTTGATAACATTCTTTAAAATACTTAAAGGAAATGTGCATTTTATAGTTTAATTTAAAATGGTTGTTTTTTATTTTTTATTTTGTGCAATGTTTTGTTCATCTTAAGTCACACCATGCGGTGTAAGCCACTAATTTAGGATGTTATACCAAATGTTATGCACTAAATCTTTTGTTACAGTTTTTCTCAATTGCTAAAAAACTAAAACCTATTGGCTGAACAAAGTTTTCAGTTGCTTGAACTCATTTATCTAATTGTGCAGTCTATTGTCAATACATTAAACCATTTCACATCATAAAACACAATTTGAAGATCTCACTAAGACTTTTTAGCAAAACTCCAAACACATACTCATTCTCAAAACACATTCTGCACTCAAATGCACATGTCATGCATACTGCTAAACACAAGCAGCAACAATCAATTACAAATGTCATCACACATGTCATTGATTAAACACAACCACTCAAAATTGATTTAACCTGTTTCAAATAATGTGACACAACCAATATAAGACAGTTCACTGTTACAGTAGTACAGTGCATTTTAGGCTGTATACTGTACAATGAACAAATTGTATGGCCCTGAACATTGTGCTTTCCTTTTGTTAACAGTACTGACTGCTTTACAGTTTTACAGTAGAACAGAAACAAATGACAAGTTTGTGAGATGCAGGGTACAGTACTGTAAAACTAAGGGTGAAAAGTCTGAGTTCATCTCTCAAAAGTAAATTTTTATATTACAGAACATGTCAGTTCCATCAAAATGGCAAGTCTGTGTGTCATTGTTCATGAACAAGACGGTCAAAATGTTGCCATGTTGTCAATATACCAAGTGTACACAATTACATGTGTCAGTATTTTTTTATGTAAACTGTGGATGTGTAATGGTTTTGTTCTGTGTTTACTTGTGTTCTGTGTATTTTTGTATTTTGGACTTTTATTTTGACATCCTGTTCTGTTCTGGCTTTTATTTTGATATTCATCATGCCATGTCACAGTTCACACTTCCTGTCTGTCTGTATATAAGTCACTTCCTGTTCACCTGTTCCTGGCTGAATATTATACAATAGTAAGCCAGCCTGTTACCTGTCTGTACCTGTTTACCTGCATCCTGTTTATCTGTAACCTGTTAATCTGTATCTGTTCCTGTTTTTGACCTGTGCCTGTACTTGGATTTTGATTGTTATTCTGCCTGCCCTGAACCCTAGCCTGTATTTGGATTTATGCTTTGGATTTGCCCTATTGGATTTGTTTGCTGGCCCTTTTTGGGATTTTACATAATAAACACCTTCTGCACATGGATTCACCTTTTCTCCGCTTTCTTTAAAGCACACGTTACAGAATATTCAGCCATAACCCGGAATCCAGCGAAGGTTTGTAATCTCCCACCAGCACCATGAAACCCATTTTTGCCCTGCTTGCACTACGCCAGAACCACCGCCCCATTGAGGAGTATGTTAATGATTTTTTGGACTTGAGTTACCAGGTACATTTTGATGATATTACTCTTAAGAACTTGTTTTATATACTTTGGATGAATGGTTGCGTTTGTGTATGCCACGGGATATGGATATTTGGTCTCTGGAAAGTTATATTGACTTTGCTTTGTTGCTGTGTGGCTCACCATTCATTGTGGGTGTTGCTGATACACCTCCGGAGTATGTACACAAACCACCAAGCCATGTCACGCCTGTTCTACCCACACCTGTACAAACCATGCCTGTTCACAAAATGGCCGCCACCATGCTTGCTCCCAAAATGGCCGCTATCCTGCCTGTCCCTAAAATGGCCGCCACCCTGCCTGTTCCCAAAATGGCCGCCATCCTGCCTGTTTCTACACCTGCTTGTGAGAGAGCTACCGTCATTCCAGCACCCGAACTTCAGAGAGCCATCATCACAACCACACCTGCACTCATGAGGGCTAATATTCACCCTGTACCTGACATCAAGATGGCCGCCCTGCCTGAATCGACTACTGCTGAGGTATGTCTCATTAACTCAGTACTACCTGAATTTGCTATAGCCCTGTGGTGCGTCTGGTCTGCCTTCTGCTCTGTTGTTCCAGAGGTTCCTCAAAGCCCTGAATCTGAACCATCCGATTCATCTGTCCCGTCTAACTCATCTGATCTGCCCGACTCATCTGATCTGCCCGACTCGCCTGATCTGCCCGACTCGCCTGATCTGCCCGACTCGCCTGATCTGCCCGACTCGCCTGATCTGCCCGACTCGCCTGATCTGCCCGACTCGCCTGATCTGCCCGACTCGCCTGATCTGCCCGACTCGCCTGATCTGCCCGACTCGCCTGATCTGCCCGACTCGCCTGATCTGCCCGACTCGCCTGATCTGCCCGACTCGCCTGATTCGCCTGATCTGCCTGATTCACCTGATCTGCCTGATTCACCTGATCTGCCTGATTCACCTGATCTGCCTGATTCACCTGATCTGCCTGATTCACCTGATCTGCCTGATTCACCTGATCCGCCCGACTCCTCTGATTCTTCTGATTCATCTAATCCATCTGATTCATCTGATTCATCTGATTCATCTAATCCATCTGATTCATCTGATTCGTCTGTCCTGCCCGACTCATCTGATTCGTCTGTCCTGCCCGACTCATCTGATTCGTCTGTCCTGCCCGACTCATCTGATTCGTCTGTCCTGCCCGACTCATCTGATTCGTCTGTCCTGCCCGACTCATCTGATTCGTCTGTCCTGCCCGACTCATCTGATTCGTCTGTCCTGCCCGACTCATCTGATTCGTCTGTCCTGCCCGACTCATCTGATTCGTCTGTCCTGCCCGATTCACCTGTCTTGTCTGATTCACCTGGCTCAACTGACTATTCTGATTCATCTGGTCCACCACCTGGGACATCGCCACCCTGGGCTTTGGGAGCTTTCCCAAGTTTTTTTTGGGGGGGGTAGTACCCGGACACAGGGAGGAGGCAGAGGACACCAAGGCGGAGGCCGAAGTGTGCTCGGACCCTTCCTTTCCCTGTGTTCCAGGTCTATTCCTGCCCCATGATATAGCTCCAAGCCTGCCCCATGACCCAGGTCCTAGCCTGCCCCATGACCCAGGTCCTAGCCTGCCCCATGACCCAGGTCCTAGCCTGCCCCATGACCCAGGTCCTAGCCTGCCCCATGACCCAGGTCCTAGCCTGCCCCATGACCCAGGTCCTAGCCTGCCCCATGACCCAGGTCCTAGCCTGCCCCATGACCCAGGTCCTAGCCTGCCCCATGACCCAGGTCCTAGCCTGCCCCATGACCCAGGTCCTAGCCTGCCCCATGACCCAGGTCCTAGCCTGCCCCATGACCCAGGTCCTAGCCTGCCCCATGACCCAGGTCCTAGCCTGCCCCATCACCCCGGTCCTAGCCTGCCCCATGACCCAGGTCCTAGCCTGCCCCATGACCCAGGTCCTAGCCTGCCCCCTGACCCAGGTCCTAGCCTGCCCCATGACCCAGGTCCTAGCCTGCCCCATGACCCAGGTCCTAGCCTGCCCCATGACCCAGGTCCTAGCCTGCCCCATGACCCAGGTCCTAGCCTGCCCCATGACCCAGGTCCTAGCCTGCCCCATGACCCAGGCCCGCATCTGCCTCATGTTCCTGGACCATACTGGCCCGCCCGCCCACCCTCTATTGGACTGTATGTTTTGTTTGTTGGGCTCCGGGAGTCGCCCTTTAGAGGGGGGGTTCTGTAATGGTTTTGTTCTGTGTTTACTTGTGTTCTGTGTATTTTTGTATTTTGGACTTTTATTTTGATACCCTGCTCTGTTCTGGCTTTTATTTTGATATTCATCATGCCATGTCACAGTTCACACTTCCTGTCTGTCTGTATATAAGTCACTTCCTGTTCACCTGTTCCTGGCTGAATATTATACAATAGTAAGCCAGCCTGTTACCTGTCTGTACCTGTTTACCTGCATCCTGTTTATCTGTAACCTGTTAACCTGTATCTGTTCCTGTTTTTGACCTGTGCCTGTACTTGGATTTTGATTGTTATTCTGCCTGCCCTGAACCCTAGCCTGTATTTGGATTTATGCTTTGGATTTGCCCTATTGGATTTGTTTGCTGGCCCTTTTTGGGATTTTACATAATAAACACCTTCTGCACATGGATTCACCTTTTCTCCGCTTTCTTTAAAGCACACGTTACAGGATGAATTTACATTTTCACCTTTTTTTCTGTAAACAAATAACACAAATTGTGATTTTGAAAAAAACTTACAGTAAAAATAAAAAATTTCAAAAAATGACTCCATTTCAGGATTCACTTGACAAGAATGTATCGATTCAGTTCACATTTACAAAAAAAGCCCATAGAAATCATGCTTCATGCTTACAGTAACAGATTATGATACATTTGGTCAACAATTTCATGCTATGCACGATGAACTAGTTCCTAAATGTTTTGAGGTGTAAGACTATTTAACAGAAACCAGAATAATGTGTTTTCATGAAAATTAAATTGAAAATGCAAACAGCAGACATTTGTACATAATTGTCACAGGTCGGAGCGGACCACAGACTGTGTGCGTCTCGCTCCTTCCCAAGTTCCACCTCGAGGAGGTCCCAAAGCACCCCAATGACAAAACAACGAGAGAAGTATATTAAAACAATAGCTTTATTTAAATTAATTAAAAGATAAAGGGAAGTGGGGATAGGGAATCTAAAATATCACTTCTCGCCCTCAGGGGGAACACTACGGGGCCAGGGACGTTGGAGGGGAGAAGTCTTCTCTGCAGGACCAGGGGATAGCAGGGCAAGGGCAGGGCGGAGCTCCTTCGTCCACGGCCCACCTCCTGCGTGGATAGACTTCTCGTGGCGCGCCTCGTTACTCCTGAGGGCAAAATAAACACAAAGTAAGTTCTACGTTGGACGAAACTCACACAACGCCCTCCTTCTAGGTGCCTGGATCGAATGGAGTGGATTTGGCAGGGACTCGAGGTAAGGTACGTATCTCTTTCTCACCAGGTCTCTAGAGCGGGTCGAGGGACTTCAACTTCGGTCCGCACACAGGTAAGTATAATCTTCCTCTGCAGGTTATCTAGGGCGGGGGGTCGTTGCTGGGTAAGTTAGCTTTAGCTCGTGCTGAGGTAAGTATCTTTCTCTCTACCCAGGCCTTCTAGGGCTGTGGGTCGTTGCTGGATAAGTTAGCTTAAGCTCGGGAAGAGGTAAGTATCTCTCTCTCTATATAGACCTTCTAGGGCTGTGGATCGTTGCTGGGTAAGTTAGCTTTAGCTCGTGATATCAGCAAATACTCGACTAGGCACAGGAGTACAATCGAAACTGAAATCCATACGTCACCGTCACCATCTAATGCAGCAAGAGGCGGGGGGGGGGGCCTTGTCTGGCACTAGGCCGGGGCTGACACAATAACGTCCCGTTGAATATATTCCAAGCGGCCAATGACCGCACATCCTCTTCCCTAGACAGGCGAAGATCTAGACGAAAAACAGTAGTTGTCACACATTAGTTACACACACAACGTAGGTATGGACACCCCGGTCTCCCCAATCACCCTCAGCTCTTCCTCTGCTGCTAGGCGGGCTGATGTAGCTACAGAACTCCTCACAGTACCTTACTTGGCGTTTCCGCCGAGCTCCTGCTGGACACAGTTACAGGGCGTAATTTGTTTGGCTGGGCACGCACCGTCGTAGCGGCTCCCGATGGCATCCACAGGGGTTCAATCCCTCCTGAGGTGAGTACAAACAACAAGGACACAGCACAACACTTCAAAAGCTTTGTGTACTCACGTCAAAATAGATCACTCACTCGTTGCACCGCAACACTTCAGTGAATAGGTTAGGGTCCGTACTCCTCTTCTGGCGGGACTACGCCTGAAAAGGGGAGTGGGATCATACTTTGCTATGTCGTGCAGTGCCTCACTGTCCAGTGTCAGCTCAATACACATCGTTCAGCTCGCCCACCTACCACACACACCTGGTGGGGCCGCTTAGAAACAAGTTACACTCTCCTTTAACAATGTAAGCATTCAACATTCATCACTGATTTACGGTTACTCGCGGCTGGAAAGTCTCTAATCAATCTCTCTCTTCTTATTACACGCAATGAGGCACAGCTGTGTAAACAACGTGGCGCGTGGTGATTGGGTGGGATATAAAGAGGAGAGTAGAAGAGACAGGAAGGGCTGTTGTATCGGGAAGGACGCCGCGAGTGCACGCTGGGTTGAGTCGCGAGTGCAGAAGCACGATTGTTGAAGTTGTCCCGGAGATCTGTGGAGAGAGAACGAGTCAAAAGTCAACGAAGGGTGAGCAAAGGATTTGTATGAGTGGATCGATACCTCTATTATTGTCTGTGTTTGCACGAAGGCCTGTGCGAGTCGCACCGGTGGAGTTGTTTACATGGTGGATTGACCTGGAAGAAGAGAAATAGCAGAAAGATCGATTAAGGAATATACCAGTCGTGAGTAATATTGAACTCCAAGTGTGTGCTAGATACTTATGGTACGTTTACACCAACCGCGGTAGAGGCGTGAAGCGCGAGTGATTTCAATGTTAAGTCAATGTGCAGACGCGTTGACGCGCGTCAGGAGGTCCCGCGGCGCGGAAGAGGCGTTTGGCGCGGAGCGGAAGACGCGTTTCCGCCTCATTCGCGCGTGAAGCTCGCGCGAATTGAGCGTTGTGCGCGGTACGCGCGAATGGTGCTTTTGTGCATTTTGCGGTTCACGCGAATTTGCGGCTGACGCCCGAGTTGAAAAATTTGAACTTTGGCGGAATGTCGCGCCGCGTTAACCAATCAGGAGCCTGCCTGCTGCTGTGGTGGTAGCCCCGCCAGGGGTCACTCACTCAAGCAGTCACTCGGAGCTATATGACACAAGTTGTTATTTCTATTAGGAGACAGGAATAAAAAAGACCTCGCTTGGAAGAGTGTCAGTAAGGACTTTGGGCAACCTGGTAAGTTGTAATACACACTTCACTTTTGAGTCACGTGACGTTTATCGACCCGCGCCGTTTATTCAACCCCTATAGTAAGGTTATCCAATACAAACTGGTAACTCTCTTGATAAATGCACAATCAACATCAGTCATCTTGCAAACAGACACTCGCACAGCAGTTGCCCCTCCCACAAGAAGCGGATTTTGCCTCGGACGCGCGTCAAATGCTTGCTTTTTCCGCGCGTCTACTCCGCTCTACACGCGCGAATGCATTCAAAGTGTTCAAGCGGCAAACTAGGCGCAGTAGACGCGATTTTGACGCCCAAAACGCGTTTGGTGTAAACCCTGCATCACATTACTGATGAAGAGCGTAATCTGTTTGTTGCGGCCCCACCAGGTGTGTGTGACAGGTGGGCGAGCCGGAAGACGGGTATTGTGCTGACGCTGGGTGGCGAAACTTATGACGTGGTTCGGACATCGCTCGACGTAGCGACTTCAATCTCTCCCCCGCCCCAGATCCCCCCGGTCCAGCCAGGAGAGGAGTACGGACCTTAAACTATTTACTGGCGTGTGTGCTGTGCAGCGTGTGAGTGATTTATTTGATGTGAGTACACAAAAGCTTTTTGCAGTGTTGTGCCGTGTCCCTGTTGTTTGTACTCACCCCAGGAAGGACCAGGCCTCTGTGGAGACCATCGTAAACCTAGAAAAGCCCGTAGAGAGAAATACTCACCTTGTCACGAGCTAAAGCTAAACCCACTCTGCAACGACTCGTAAACCCAGAAAAGCCTGTAGAGAGAAATACTCACCTTGTCACAAGCTAAAGTTAAGCCCACTCTGCAACGACTCGTAAACCCAGAAAAGCCTGTAAAGAGAAATACTTACCTTGTCACGAGCTAAAGCTAAACCCACTCTGCAATGACTCGTAAACCCAGAAAAGCCTGTAGAGAGAAATACTCACCTTGTCACAAGCTAAAACCACTCTGCACAGACTCGTAAACCTAGAAAAGCCTGTAGAGAGAAATACTCACCTTGTCACACTAAACCCACTCTGCAACGACTCGTAAACCCAGAAAAGCCTGTAGAGAGAAATACTCACCTGCCTGTGGGGAATACAGCAGGAGTGAGTCAAGTTGTTGGGGTTGACTTCCTGGATACTTACATTGTGTTTATTCTGCCCTCAGGAGGAAAAGAGGAGCGCCACGAGGAGTACTACAACGCAGGGAGTGGGCCGTGGACGAAGGAGCTCCGCCCGGCCCTTGCCCTGTCATTCCCTGTCACTGTTGGCCGGACTTCTCCTCTCCAACGTCCTCTGCCCCCCTAGTTCCCCCTGAGGGAGAGAAGTAATATTTTAGATTTCCCATTCCCCCTTATAGTTTAAATAATTTAAATAAAGTTTACTTCTTTTATTATACTTATGTCTCGTTGTTTGGTCATTGGGGTGTTCTTGGGACCTCCTCGAGGTGGAACTTAGGGAGGAGGGTGACGCACAAAGTCTGTGGTCCGCTCCGGCCTGTGACATATATGTGCATTCTTCTGGCCCAGTAATCTTTATATTTTGTTTTATTTAATTTTGTTGTGCAAATTGGGTCATAGTTTTTGTGTACTGACAAATTGAGGTCACAGATTTTGTGCAAATTTCACACCGTGAACTACGTGATTTGACAGTGAAGTGTATCACTCTGTGAGTGATATTTCTGTGTTTTCATTTTTATCCTTTTGCTTTTGTGTGATTTAGTTGAAACAAATGTAAATATGTGCACATACAGTGAAAAAGAAAATAACTAAAAAAGAGAGTTTTATTTAAAAATCAGAAATTGAATAAACTTATAAAAAGTTAAATTGGTCCTGGTTGTATACTGAAAATCCCTAGCCCACATATGTTAATGAGAGAAAAAGTTTGATGTGTAGCCTTATCGAAGAGAAAGAAAAAAAATTTACATGATAAGCATTTTGTGGAGGTGTCAGGATCCCATCACCATCCACATCATCAGTCACCCCTCCCACTCGTTCCCTCTCCCCTCAATTCTAATCACGTACACTAGGGTTTAATCCCGAGAAACGGGATTCCCGGGAAATCTTATCAAGACTATTTCCCGATTCCCGGGAAAAGTTATGACGGGAAACGGGAAATTTATATATATATATATATATATTTTTTTATATAAACGTGCGCTAGATTAGATTTGCAGCTGGCTTTTTCAATGACCAGTAAGCCAGCCTCGGAGGAAATGAAAGACGGTGACTTCATGAGCATTCTAAACAAAGAGTTTTCCCTTTTCGAAGCCACCAAAAGGAGACCACCCCACCTGCAACAGCTGTTTGATGCTCTTAGCACTATTCAGGCTGCATCTGTGGAGTCGGAGAGAGCGTCCTCTATTTGCGGCCAATTTGTTACAAAAATACGAAACCGCCTGAGTCCATCGACGCTCTGTGCTTTTTAAAGGCACATTTCCAAAAAAATTAAATAAATGAAGGGCAAGGTGAGAAATAAAAACGGTTTGAAATGCAATGCTGATAATGTGAGTGACACTTTCGCTTGTAATTGCTCTATTGCGGCACTGTTACTGTTTATGTGTTTGTTTTAGTTTTTAAATTATTATTTCAAATCTGTTTTACCCTAGGCATGGCTCTGTCTTTAATCTTTCCGTGCACATTTACACATTTCTGAGGGTCGTTTGCTTTTATTCAGTTAAAATTGTTTTATGTTTAAAAGAAAAATATACCTGCCCTAATAAAGAAATTGTTGCTTAACTTGTAAGTGACAGTTTTGCGCGAAATTGCCCTATTGCGGCAGTGTTACTGTTTGTGTTTATGCTTTTGTTTTAGTTTTTTAAATTATTATTTAAATTCAGTTTTAGTCTAAATAGGACTGGCCCAGTCTTTAATTATTGCCGTGCAGTGCGTGCACAGTTGCGCATTTCTGTGGGCCGTTTGCTTTTATTTAGTATAAATTTGTAGGATATGTTTAAAAGAAAAATATATGAAGAGTTTCGTTGCAAAACGAGATAACCACTGTTTTTTTAATTGTTCAGAAATCACGTTTTTTGGTTGTGCATTCCAATTAATTTCAATTCAACTGCAGTTGGTTTGTTTTGATTTAAACCTTCATAACTTAACAAATACAGCTAAGTAGCACCATAAAACAAAATTCTAACATGATAACATAATATTAAACATGTTTTGACAAAAATGTTAAAAATTGATTTATCTCGTTTTGCAACGAAACTCTTCATATCTGCCCTAATAAAGAAATTGTTGCTTAACTTGTGAGTGACAGTTTTGCGCGAAATTGCCCTATTGCGACAGTGTTACTGTTTGTGTTTATGCTTTTGTTTTAGTTTTTAAATTATCATTTCAATTCAGTTTTAGTCTACATAGGACTGGTCCTGTCTTTAATTATTGCCGTGCACAGATTTTTCGCTACCCAGTCTCCTGAGGTTGCGTATAAATAGCACGAAGTGTAAAACTCGTCCAATACATACGCCAAATTCCACTTTGGCGTGCATATGATACGCAAGTCCTTCCCATTCACTTAAACGGGGCATCTTTTTTGTCGTTTTATTTATTGGTTTCTCAATTTTTTTCTGTTTTTTAAACCATTTTCGCTTGGGTTTAGGGTTAGATTTCAGATTTGCTTAATAAGGTTATTTAATATACAGGTTTCTCTATGTTTTTGTCCATATTTAAGCCATGGTCGCTTGGAGTTGGGGTTAGAGTTGGGGTTTGGGGTAGGATGTCATTTTTAAATAACAAAAAGTTGTTCTAACCCTAAACCCAAGCGAAAATGGTAAAAATAGCAAAAAAATGGAGAAACCAATAAATAAAACGACAAAAAAAGATGCCCCGTTTAAGTGAATGGGAAGGACTTGCGTATCATATGCACGCCAAAGTGGAATTTGGCGTATGTATTGCACGAGTTTTACACTTCTGTGGGTCGTTTGCTTTTATTTAGGGTAGTCAAAACTTGTAGCCTATATTTATTTAAAAGAGAAATATACCTGCCCTAATAAAGAAATTGTTGCTTAACTTCGAGTGATTATTCCTCAGTTATTCTAAATTATAGTTTTATAATTTTAAAGATTTTCAGAAGTCACAGACAATCCACCTGGCATTTCGCTACGGCAGGCTGTCACGCACGCAGCTCACTTGATCCTCAGCAGAATTGATCATTGCAAAAAACGTTGATATGGACATAAACTGTGTTTCTTGCCCTAATAATGATACAAATAATATAAAACATGTTGGGAACGCATATTTGAATGATATTGATACTTGTGCAAAAAAAACAGCTATTTCCCGGGATTCCCGGGAAATGGGTCGTCTTTTCCCGGGATTTGATTTGATCTAATTTTCGGGAAAAATATTAAACCCTAACGTACACCTGTGTCCCATCACCATACCCCTTTAAATATCTCTCTGCTCCCTCCACTCCTTCTCTGGTCTCATCACAAATGGACACCAAGACTCACCCGTACTACTTACATTGGACTTACCTTCTCATCCTCGTTTACCCTCTGGGAATCCTCTGAACACCTCCTGCAATAGAGACATTGGCCCTCATTTATCATTCTTGCGGAGAAACTGGCGTATATGTTGGCGTAAGATTATGCTTACACTCCTCTCACCGCCTGATTTATGAAACTGTGCGTACCGTTGATATTCAGGTGTACGCAATATCTGCCCTTCATAAATGCCGCGGCTGAAAACGATCGTCATTGGAATAACAAGCCCATATAAATTCAAGTCTCCGCCTCCCCCACCCCCTCATTTTACGCCATTGACACACGAAAGACGGCAAAGAAGAGAATCTGGGAAGTGAAAAGAAACAAAATTGTTTTATTTGGGAGTTTAAAGAGTGGGATTAAAGACACATTAATAATTGTATGACAATTTGTAATATTCTTCTCATTATTAATTGATATTTAGAAGAATAATTATTTATTTTTATTATTATTTACTGTTGCCTACATCTAAATTCTATGTCTGCTTAATGGTTCAGTTAATTTTTTTTAAATAATATTTTAAAATGATGTAGTAACTTTTGTAGTGTGTTGTTCTGTATTTACATACAGTTGTTTGTTAGCTAAGATCCAGTTTCATACGGAGCTCCGGATATAATTCAAATTAACAATTTGTTTCCACGACATCCACATGTTTTACTAAGCTAATTCATAATTTGAAGTAATAATCATTGTAATAGTAATTACGAAATACTATAATAATTAATTACAAGGAACAAACTGTTGAATATTGGGAACAAATTCTAAATTTATGGCCATACTTTAGACTAAATAAGAAAAAGAAGTGTCCATAATGTTGCATAAAAGATAATTCGTGGCCATGATTTTGTCCGCATGTCATCATGATCGGATTTATGGCTCCATTCAACACAAGCATTTTACCTTACCTCATCTGTATTTATTTATCATCGAATGGTATGTAACTAGCTTACCTTTTGATGCATTATTACCATGTTTTCGTAGCACATCCTTGTGCTTTCTTGCAATGTGCCGCTTCAGATTCCAGGATGAATATTTGCTTTTACAGTCTCTCCGCAGTCCCTTTTAATGTTTTCTTCCTGTCCAATCTTAACTTTGATTTTTACTTTACTTTTATGTATAAGGCTTGAATTCCATAACTTATTGCTAGACGTTTTTACCGATTCTCGAACTAGCAAATTATCAAAGGGTGTTCTGGGTTCAGCGAGCGGAATTTTCGGAAAAAGGCGCTCTGATGGCATTACCGCACCGCTCAACGCTCCGATCCGCTCACGTGCTCTGCCCTGAAACGGCTCGCAACTTAAGGAATACATATGCATACAAATCAAATGCTTTGGTAAAATCACACAAATTAAACATTGAAGTTCATGTTGCAAAAAAAACCTTAAGTTTATAAATACTATTGTTGTTGTTTTTTTTTTACAGTGGGTCATAATATATCATATACTATTTTAGTTTGTCAGTGCGTTTTGTTGTGTTAGGAATTTTTTTCTGTGCATTTCCTAACTCAAAACGTGCGTACACCACCTCCTGAGCAGGCGTAGGATTTGAGCGTGCCGTACGCCAACGTCCATATTGATAAATCTCAAAGTCACCGTGGTTTTGGGTGTATGCAAGGTGTACGCTGAAAATTTGGTGTACGCACTTTTGATAAATGAGGGCCAATATTATTTTACAGCTAAGTGCATTCCCAAAACTTTTGCAAATCCCATTTACTCACCTATTGTTTTTCTGCTTCAGTGTGTGTGTTCCAATAAAGTATTATATCACTTACCTTCAGTCTGCTTCCTGTCTCAGAGTGTGACAGAAGACCAGACTGAAGAAATGCAAAACACTGCTGATCCAGACAGGAGTCCATCTCGCGATCCCTTTACGTAACTGGTCCAGGCGGTTCGTGTATCATTATTGCCTTCACCTCCTGCTAATCCACTTTCTGTACTCGAAGACATTTTTACCAGCTACTGCTTCCTCAAAACCCTGCTGCTTGATCAGCTGCCTCTGCTAGTCCCATGGCTCGTCCAGCAACATTTTCTGGTGAGGCGGAGGATTGCCGGGGTTTTCTGCTTCAGGTATCCACATACTTTCAAATGCAAGCACATCAGTTTTCCAATTACTTGGCACGAGTGGTTTTTATCATCTCCCTTATCGTCTTATCATCTCCCTGTTGTCTGGTCGAGCTCTCCGGGCACAATCCCTCTGGAATTCGAACTCCCCAATTATATTATCCTTGACTAGCTTTCTCCAACACTTCAAGGAAGTGTTCGCCAGACAGTGGCAGACCTCTCCGTGCACAAACTACAACAAGGAAAATCTTCTGTGAGTACTTATGCCTTCAATTTCCGCACTTTAGCTGCATCCAGTGGCTGGAATGAGACTGCCCTCATAACCGCCTTTCGTCATAGTCTAAACCAGTGGTGTCAAACAAAGGTGTCCAATCCGGCCCGCATGATGATTGTTAATTATTAAATACGTATTTTAAAAACCCTTTCAGCGGGTGTCTAGTTTGTTTTTAATATGAGAAACTTGCGGAAAGCAGCAAAACGCGGAACATAGACTAACACGGTCCCTAAAGATCTTGCTGTTTTATTGTTACTGCTCCGCTAAAAATCCACTGATTCCGCTAATCCACTTGTTTTCCCGCCCGCTCCGCAGCATCTCTGTGTCCACTCTCTGCCTGGAGAGCGAAGACGACATTTTCCGAAGTTCGTTGCATTAACAGGTAGATTCATTACATTAAATCAGTTGTTAAACAATAGAATTAGTCATTTGGAAGTTTGTTTATGTATTTCTTCCGGTAATGATTTGCTGTCGGTGTTCTAAAAGTGCTAACAACTTAAGCAAACAACAACAAAATAGCCCCATTCTTAGTATTAACGTTACAATACATGTCTAATCAATTTAATCTTCCCGATCAGATCTAAGTTAATATAAACACTAAATTTGCTGTTGTTGGCACACTTTGTAGACAAAAACACCAATGTCTTGACAAAATAAAGACAGAGAACAGAAAGGGAGGCTGCTAAAGGCAGTTCAACATTACAAACATGGATTCAAAGCTCCATCAATCCAGCAGGTAAATCATATTGAATATTAAGCAGATTGTCACACTTTAATTCTTGTTATTATATTTCCCATTATAATCACATGCTAGTAATATAACACATCATATTTATAATACTTTATTAACTCATTCACCGCCATTGACGAGTTATCTCGTCAATTATGAGTTAATATTTAACTAATAAACATTACTTTTTGGACGAATGTCAAAGTGAAAGTGTAATACCGCTTTTATCCACTAGATGGCCAAACCGCCAATTTAACAAAAACGGCAGTTAAAAAGATTTAAATCATTTTGAACTGCCTTTATGTTTGATAGTCATTCTGAGTCTGATCTCTAACATAAATTCCTTTACAAAAACGCATTTTTTAAGCTTTTTGCTCAAAATGTTGTATTTTTGAAGAGAAATATCCATATTTCAGTGGTCAAATTAAGTGGAAAAAGTAAATATATAATGAAACGTTTTTTCCCCATTTTGTTTGTTTGTTTGTTTGAAAGCAGAGGCTGTGTTCTTTAATTTGATATAATTTGTATGTTTATATATTTATAGAAGATAATTTTTCCTGCAAGGAATTTTGTGAAACTTTTGTTAAAATCACAAAAATGCAGCTGGGCAACTTTTCTCAAAAAGGCTGGCGGTGAATGAGTTAAGACCATAATAATAGTACCACCCCCTTATTGCCCTTTTTGGTTTGGGCCACTGCCCTATCTAGCATTTTCATTTTCTATGACTGTTCTCATTACAAATATATTCTAAAGAAAAGTTTATGGTTTATAAATAATTTTGGCATTAAGGAATAATGCAAAAGAAGTTAAATTAAGGCTTTTCAACCTAAGGCCAGTGGATTTTGTACAGATGCAAATGTGTGTGCAGCCCCGCCGCTCCCATAATGCGCATCACGCGCTGTGCGTAGGGCATCGGGTGCTGAGGGGGCACCAAAAATAGCCTAATGAAAAAAATTATAAATGCTGATATTATTTCATTAGCCTATAGAAATATTATTAGGCACTTTTTATCCATGTATATGTTACAAAAAGGGGGAACGAGATAATTTAATTGTTCTAGTCTAGAAAGTATGCCCCCCAGCCTTTGATGATCCGTGCCGGTTGATCGCGCGGGTGCCTGACGAAGTTTGACAGGCTGTTTCTCAATCCGAAGGCTGCAGCCTCCAGAAGTCGCATTTCTAGGCTACATACGTAATCAAAACGTTCTTATTTCGTAATATTAACGATTATAAAGTTGACTATTAGTCTTAGTTAATCGTAAATTGTTGTAATATGCTCATGACTTGCTAATGTAATGTTCAGTTAACTGAAATAAACCAGGCTTGATGACGTATGCAGCCTGCATATGCGACCTCGCGCAGGCTGCAGCCTTCGGGTTGAGAAACGGCCAGTCAGTAGGCAACTTTTGGAAATGGCCTCGAAAAGACAGCAGGAGTCAGGATCAGAAGAAACTGCGGGATGATGCCCGTGCATTACTTGCAGGTAAGTCCATCATGTTTAATCATTCCTAATAAGGGAAATGCGCATGGGCTGCAGCTAATCGTAATGCGCCTTGAACTTGCGGTGCTGACTTTAATGTTAGCAAACTATGTTGTTTTAATTTATAACTTCAGTGCAAGCTAAATTGAGATTATACTGTAAAACATTACCTATGCATATGCATTTTACAAATAACTGAAACAGCTGTTACTTTCTTTACGTTTCTTTAGATATTGAGCAGTAGTTTATTTTGTTGTTTAAAATTTTGACGTGACGGTGGTTAAAACTTTCTCAGTCAAAGTTAACGTTAGCAGTCAGTGCACATGGTAGGCTAACAATTCATGACTCTTAAATATAAAACGTCATTATTATGATATGAAGCAAACATTACTGTGACACTTAGTTCTTGGTTTTATTTAAGAATACTGAGTATTCTTGTTTACTTATTGATGTTTATTTAATGTAATTTATTTAAAGTGACATTGTACTTGTGAAATACATGTCTGGATTATTTTGATAATTGAAGTTTGTTAATTTTTTTCTATTTTGCTATTCTATAAAAGTTTGCACTTTCAAATGTGTAGTGTGTGTTGGCTAAAGCTGTGAAGATTTTGCTTTCTGCAATGAAGTTATATGTTTGGTAACTGGCAAAAATTATCAGCACACTAAGGTTTAAAAAAATGATCCGGCCCTCACTTCGTGGCGTTATTTACCATCCGGCCCTCAGCCTAAAATGAGTTCGACAACCCTGGTCTAAACTCTCACATCCGTAAGCTCTTGGTGCTGTGATGGCGCTGCTGAAATGCAGTTGAAGGGATCAAATATAACTCCCTTTTCAATAGTCTTGGTCACTTTCATGTATGCCAGCTAGTCAGATATTTTTACTGAAAACAAGACAAAATTACTAAGATTTTTTTTTCATGAAAATCATTTTTTTGCAGTGTGGATAAGCAGTTCACTTACCCAGAATTAAATTGGAGAATCAGTCAGTTCTCATACTTTGGTAGGGATGCTTATGACAAACCCGCTGAGGTTGCTCCGGGTGTGGATAAACTTTCGGGCCATGCAGTGCAAACTGGTCTTTACTTAGGATGCTTCCAGTTTTGATTGGCGATAAAATTAAAAGTCCAGCTGATAATGACGTATGGAAGCTTGTGTTCCAGCTTCGACAAATAGTAGAGCTTATTTGTGCACCAGCTATTTATGCAGGACAGATAGCGTACCTTCAAGTATTGATTGACGAATACTTGCATATTCAATGTAAAGCCTTTCCAAATCACACCCTAAAACCAAAGCACCACTACATCACTCACTATCCAGAACTAATTTCCACTTTGGCCCTTTAATCAATTTGTGGACTATGAGATTTTAAAGCAAGCACACATATTTTAAACAGTGTGCTAAAAATCACATAATTTCAAAAATCTCTCACATACTTGCAGAGATAAAATTATCAGGCGTACCTTTATCCAGGCAACTTCTTTCCACCAAATGTGTTCTAGAAAACAAGCACAGAATTTCATTTTATGGAATACAATGAGGAGATAAGGAGGGCAGTTTCAAATTTGAATTTTAAAGCAGCAAACACTGAGGTTGGCAATGATATCACACTTAGAGGCACAAAAAAAAAAAAAAACATGTTTTAGTCAGAGACTGTGATGATTGGCTTATTGCTGGAAAGATCAAATTGGTTCTTGTTCATCAGGGTTCATTTGTACATTTTGTTACCCAGGAATATCAGGCTGTGTTGGTTCCTAACATGGGTGTTTACAGTATCGCACCAACCGAGAGAATGTGCTGTGTTAAACACAAGAATCTGTTAGATTATTACCCATTGCCTGAGTACAGGGTATGTGTGGCATGTCTGTAATAGTTCTTCATCACTCTTTTATCTTCCCATAGAGCAATGTCTTTGTGGAGTGATGAGGTTAAAGACATAATTTTGCTAACGTTGCCTAACCTATCCTCAGATCTTCTGCAACAGATACTTTCAAAACTTCAGAGCTCTGGTCTAGAAAGCAAAGAAGATTTGCAGTATGTTCAACAAGAAGACCTTAGTGATGTCTTGCCAGTTATTCAGCTTAGAAAACTTCTTCAGGTCTTCAAATTAGTTAATTTAAAAGAGAGATTAAAGGTTAATGAACATTACCTGCACATAAAATGTAAATATGTTTTTACAGGCAATGTCATTTTAAAATATGTTTTTACAGGCAATGTATATATATATATATATATATATATATATATATATATATATATATATATATATATATATATATATATATATATATATATATATATACATTTATATATATTCATGCATGGAATGGTAGGCTCCCATGCTTAAACCAGCACATGTTAAGTTTGCCAATGACCATTTGGTCAGATGAGACCAAAATATAACTTTTTGGTCATCATTCTACTAAACGTGTTTGGAGGAGGAAGAAGAATGATGAGTACCATCCCAAGAACACCATCCATACTGTGAAGCATGGGGGTGGTAGCATCATGCCTTGGGGGTGTTTTCCTGCACATGGGACAGGGCAACTGCACTGTATTATGGAGAGGATGACATTTTCATCCAAAGCAACTTGAGGAAGAAAACAAGAAGCAGTTCATCCTAAAAGGTTCATCTTCTAATTCTCTATCTAACTGTTTGTTTTAAAGTATATCATTATGCTTTTAATTACTTTATTATTTGGCTTTTGCTTCATAACAGCTATTGATTTGCATCCGTTTTCTTTTATATAACAGTGGGCTGCTGTATGGAATTACTTTTGTGTCAAATTAAACGAACGCAACTTTTGCAAAAATCAAACAAAAATATACATTGATAAAAGAAAAAAACACTCTGAAAATAAAATCAATCAACTAACTAGCAAAAAAATTAACATCATCTTTAAATAAACTGCATTCTTTGTTTATGGTTTTCTAAGTTTCACTTTCAGTAAACATAGTTTTGAATGTGCTGCAAGTGTTTTCGTTTTCCAAGTTTTCGTTTGCGCTTCGCAAATTTACCATCTCCATTTTGACACAAACCTCTCGTGAGGGGCGGGCTTAACAGCGGTTCGCTCTTATTGGCTTGTGAGATTTTGATTGACAGCTCATTGAACCGGAACTCCGGAACAGAAGGTGGCGGTAGTGCACCAATAAGCTGGATGCCAACCGCTGTTAAAAATAACAAGAAGAAGACAATCGGATCGGACGCTGTTTATCAGCGGAGCTGCAAGTAGTCTAAACAAACGGTAATAAGAGTATATTAAAGAACATTAATGATAAAACACGGATATTTTACACATCAGCAGAAGAATAACAATAGTTCAAGATGAGTAAATCAGGAGGCTCACGGTCCGGAGCATCAACACCATCCTCCTTGGACGGACAATCGAGGCAGCCTGAGGTAAGTTTGTAATAACTAACAAAATAAATAGAAAAGTTGCAGTGCAAGTTTTATTTATGTGCTGCTGGGAAGGTTTTTGCTGTTAGCCTTGCAAAGGGTGGCCAGCTTCAAAATTGATGTTAACCATGTCTGTAAACTTGCAGTTTTCTAAAGCAGCAATTAGTTACAAACAAGTTGTACATTTTTAAAGTATTTGTGTTGAATGATTATTGTTCTATATGTAGTGATGTCATTAAATGCTTATTGTTTATTTTACTGCCCTAGACGGCGAAACTCAGGACGAGGCAGCACTTTCTGTCCCACAAGTGATGCAGTGGTTGACAAGCACCTGATTCTGTCAGAGAAAAATGCCTTCAAAATAACTGAGTTTGATCACACATGCATGCACCGAAGGCCAAGCAAATGAATTTAAAGAAAGAAGGGAAACAGCAGTGCAACATGATGCTTACTTTTACAGAGTGTCGGTTGAAATGAATTCAAATGTCTAGACAAAATGTTTCTCCCAATAGTAATGTCTTTTTTTTTATCATTTATAGATGCTGTTTAACAGTTGTTAATGATTTTACATGCATCTGAATGGTTTACAGAGTCTTAAAGGGATAGTTCACCCAAAAATGAAAATTCTGTTATCATTTACTCAGCCTCATGTTGTTGTAAACCTGTTTAAGTGTCTTTATTTTGCTGAGAAAATATTTTGATAAATGATGGTAAGCACACAGGAGAGTGTACCAATTGACGTCTAAAGTACAAATAAAATCTAAGGAAGTCAATGGGTACAGTCTCATGTGTGCTAACCATAATTTATTAAAATGTCGTCTTTTTCTAAAATGTCTTGTGTTCAGCAGAATAAAGAAACAACATGGAGATGGGATGAGGATGACAAAAAACACTTGTGATTGTACATGCTACTAAATGGTTTAAAAAGTCTTAAATATTTTTGTTACAAAAAGTTGTTTCTCAAAATAAATGGTTGAATGGTTTAAAGTGATTTTTCTATGAATTATTACACAACAGAAAATGAAGACAGTAAATTTTCTATGTTATGTGATGTTTAAACACACCAACAGAAAGCAGTTTCTAATCCAATCATCCATATGCCGATATATAACATGCATAACGTCTTGCATTGCATTTGTCCTTCATGTTCAGCTGCGTTGACTCTCAGATATGTAAAGCACAGGCTGACAGACGCAGTGAGAAGGCATGATATATAAAGATAAATTACCAGCACAACGCTATAAAGTGTTGGCATGAATAACCCTGCAGATGCATATGAATCTGAACACAATAAGAGGGGAAGCCAAGCAGTCAGAGATGTGTATCCATTGTGATTACAGGTGGGAAATAGTTTTAAAGGAAAAGTACATCTGTGAAACAACTGCATCTTTCAAACCTGAAAATGACTTTTACAATTTAAATGGAGCACAGTCTTTGGATGACATCGATTTTCTGTTAGTAACTCCTGGAAATTCAATGGTGATATCAAAGGCTTTTGGTCTGACAAAGGACAATAGATCTCTGGCACCACGACCACACCATCATCCTCTGTGACAATAGCCATTTCTCAATATGCGTTCTTGTCTGTACTTGCGTTCTTGTGGACTTGTGAAACGTCATCAGCCGCGGCCCAAGTACTGTTCCAATTCAAAGTTCACATCAAGCCAAGTTCACATTAAATCCCCGGATGTGTTCTTGCTCCGCCCCTTTTATCGAGGATGCATCGGAAGGAGACTTGTGTGGACTTGTTACGTCCCATAACCCAGAATTCAGTTCGCTGCTTCGCGTCAACCGACAACAATCTGCAATGGCGGCAGCGGAGGAGAAAGCTCACAATTGTAAGTAACGCTAGTATGTCATTTTCGTTTTGTTGTGTCACAAAATGTTATTTTACGAGTTTTACGGCGATAATGTACCTTAGTTGTTTAAACTTTACCGTCGAATGTTAATGTTAGTCCCTATTTTGTTAAGTTGAGAGATCCAGACGATGGCAGTCAGCGTTCGTGTAAAGTAACGTTTATCGTTACCGAATGCAGCATTTCCTTGTCAAGTTTTCCGGAAATATTTGTATTTGCTGTATATCTCGCGTGTTTGGGGTGTATTTAACGGGCAGTTGTTGGTCTTGCAAATCCAACTGTTCCCGCACATATCCTTTTAGCTAAGGCAAAAGTTTCCCTAGTTTTATTTACCGTAAACCTTATTCTAGAGCAGTGGTTCCCAAACTTTTTCAGCGTGCAGCCCCCCTTGTGTACGGTGCATTCCTTCATGGCCCCCGAAAGAAAATTTGTGACAAAAAACTTTTCTAAAACTCAACATTTTACTAAAACACACATTAAATTATACAAAAAAGTAGTGCTTTTGGTTAGTATCCTTATTTTTTATGTTTAATTACACAGAATTCATGATAAATTAATGTATTTTATAAAATGTCATAAAACTAGGGCCCCCCTGGCACCATCTCGTGCCCCCCCCCACTGTTCTAGAGGACTGATGTGTGGTGTGGAATAAATTGTTTGCCTGTCTTCAATTTTTGTACTAGAGACAGTACTTTACAACTGCAATGCTCTTGCTTAACACATTATGCATTGTTTTTCTTGTCAAGGGACTGCTGAGGAAACTAAAATCCTTATAGAGTGGCGGGCAGCCAATGAAACTGTTTTTACAGGGAGGCGCAACTCCTCAAAAAGTGGATGGGAGTGAGTATTGATTTTGAGTGTTTGTACAGTATGTCTGAAGGTTTGAAGTTTCACAAGTCAACAAGAATGAAAGTATAGACAAGACGGCATATTAACCCCCAGGGGTCCAAAAACGCGGGGACGCGTTTTGACGTGTTTTCTCCTTATCATAGCAGAATCAACTTAAAATACTCCATCATTAATAATCAAACACTTACGTGTTTGACATCATTTGAAACTCTGAAGGGTCCTCTTAAATTAGTGTACATTCACAATAACAACAGATCTTTGTGTTTTTGTCAAATAAAGAAAATAAACAGGGTGCTCATTTAGATATTTCTGTCTACGCCAGCTGTCTCTCAAATCACGTTACAAAAATTAGTTGAAACTCCGCGAATACTCGTCACACAAACATAATACACATATCCAAAGAAAGCCTGAAATGTCTACTTTCAAACAAGCTAATTATTATCAAAAACAAATATTTCCTGTTTATATAATCGGCATTGAAGTAAAGAGAGTACCGTTTTTCCTAGCTGAGCTCATTATCTCTAATGCGGTCACGCCCACACGCTGTTGACATGGTAATGAAGAGACGAGCTGTTCAAACCAGCAGAGCAAAGCGTAATGTTTGATAAGATTTAAAGACTTTAGCGCATGTTTGGATTATAAACTTTATACACACACGTGAGGAATATCTTCATTTATGTCTGGACATTGAGGAAGAGAAGCGTTTATCTTTAACGTTACCTAAGAAGAAGAACAATGGAAGACGCAATGGAGGCGGATATATTCCTGAAGAAACTGTAAGTCATTTGTCTTCATTTATATTTGCTATCATGTAATATGTTATGGCTTGTGCAGTTCAGCCTACATAAGCAACCTCAACAGACTGCACGCCTCGGATTGAAAAACGTTCGCATTGTTTACAAACGAGTAACTTACGCGTGATCACGTAACGTTAATGGCGGATTTCATTGTTTGTTGTACAGTGTTAGACACAGTTATTCACTTTCGTATCCTTCATGGCAACTTTGTGTAATGCTGCACTGCTGTGTCTTTTAAGTGTGTGCTGTAAGATTTCATGTTTACATGCTTATTTACAAACGAGTACGCGTGATCACGTAATGGCGGATTTCATTGTTACATGCTGTACAGTAGACACTTTCGTATCCTTCATGGCAACTTTGAGTAATGCTGCACTGGGGGGGTCTGCTGTAATATGATATTGTTTACATGCAACGCATTCCATACATTGCGTTTTACACGCGACACCGTTTTATTATGAGCTCCGCGTTGTTTACACGGAGACTCGCCTTTTTTTTAATTATAAATTTACCTTGGCCAGTCTACCTAGGTGTGTGAAAGAGACAAATCACGTGACCAAATGGTGGCGCAGCGGTAGTGCGTTAGGCCGCCATGTGGTAGACCCGGGTTCGAAACCCGCCTAGGCCAAGTTTTTTTTATACAGTATATTGAGTTTAGGCGACCACCGTTACAAGTGCTATCATTTACCCATCAGTTATGTATGTAAGGGTATTTCTGTGGACAATTTATGCTAACAGCTGTTCATAACTCTCTTACAGGTCTGCATCCCTCTCATCAGTAAACTATGAAGTGGAAAAACATATTCACACTCTTTGGACATAAAGTTGTATGGTAACATGAGCCACATGAAGTTTACAGCTCTGTTGTTTATCAGTTTCTTATACAAGTTAAGTTTTTGAATAGGGTCCTACTGACCTTCATTTCTATTTTGATTATATTGTTAACTTCTTAATAAACCTCAAACAAACATGTTCATTTGTCCTCACATTCTTTACTGTAGTTCCCTCCTCCCTCATTATGCAGCTCATTATGCAGCTCATTATGCGAGCCTTTGTTTGCTAGCTGTCAATCAATCCTTCTCGCATACGGCCCCTCTAAACAAAAAGTGTCTTACAATTTCTAAATCAATATACTTGTTTATGTGAATGAGTAGGCAGGATGATTTTCACATCATTTTAAAGAAAAAACTCTAGACTACTAGATTCTGTTTAGGAAAGTCTTGTTAAAACATGTTTAGTATGAGTTTTGTGGACTTATATCAGTGACTTAAAATTTTAGCTTTTTAAAAAAACACGCATAAACCTTTTTCTCTCAAAAATACAAACATGTACATACATGTAGCTCATATAATATTTTAGCCCAGTTTGTGCTGAACACAGTGGTATGACACACTTGCCATTATTATGTTTTAAAGCAACTGAAAAAAGACCAAATGTAAGAGCATGTCAGAACCTCTGACAGTGTCCCAAAATGGTCGGACCCCAGAGGGTTAAGGATGAAGCCAACACTTGTTGAACATGCATTTGAAAGCTGAGGAAAATGGGTCGTTCAAGACATTGTTAAGAAGAACAGCGTACTTTGATTAAAAAGTTGATTGGAGAGGGGAAAACCTATAAAGAGGTGCAAAAAATGATAGGCTGTTCATCTAAAATGATCTCCAATGCCTTAAAATGGAGAGCAAAACCACAGAGACGTGGAAGAAAACGGAAGACAACCATCAAAATGGATAGAAGAATAACCAGAATGGCAAAGGCTCAGCCAATGATCACCTCCAGGATGATCAAAGACAGTCTGGAGTTACCTGTAAGTACTGTGACAGTTAGAAGACGTCTGTGTGAAGCTAATCTATTTTCAAGAATCCCCCGCAAAGTCCCTCTGTTAAAAAAAAGGCATGTGCAGAAGAGGTTACAATTTGCCAAAGAACACATCAACTGGCCTAAAGAGAAATGGAGGAACATTTTGTGGACTGATGAGAGTAAATAGTTCTTTTTGGGTCCAAGGGCCACAGGCAGTTTGTGAGACGACCCCCAAACTCTGAATTCAAGCCACAGTACACAGTGAAGACAGTGAAGCATGGAGGTGCAAGCATCATGATATGGACATGTTTCTCCTACTATGGTGTTGGGCCTATTTATCGCATACCCGGGATCATGGATCAGTTTGCATATGTTAAAATACTTGAAGAGGTCATGTTGCCCTATGCTGAAGAGGACATGCCCTTGAAATGGTTGTTTCAACAAGACAATGACCCAAAACACACTAGTAAACGGGCAAAGTCTTGGTTCCAAACCAACAAAATTAATGTTATGGAGTGGCCAGCCCAATCTCCAGACCTTAATCCAATTGAGAATTTGTGGGGTGATATCAAAAATGCTGTTTCTGAAGCAAAACCAAGAAATGTGAATGAATTGTGGAATGTTGTTAAAGAATCATGGAGTGGAATAACAGCTGAGAGGTGGCACAAGTTGGTTGACTCCATGCCACACAGATGTCAAACAGTTTTAAAAAACTGTGGTCATACAACTAAATATTAGTTTAGTGATTCACAGGATTGCTAAATCCCAGAAAAAAAAAATGTTTGTACAAAATAGTTTTGAGTTTGTACAGTCAAAGGTAGACACTGCTATTTTTTTGAACACACCCCTTTCAACTCATTGCCCAATTGCACAGCCTTAAGAGCGTGCATATCATGAATGCTGGGTCTTGTTTGTTTTCTGAGATTCTACTGAACCTACTGGTAACTTGTTTGCCACGTAGCAATAAAAAATATACTAAAAACCTTGATTATTCTGGTTAGTCACATTGTACTGCTATTATTTTGAACAATACTGTATGTTTTTTATTGTTTATTGTTTAATTTTGACACTGAGACAGACCACTTTAAGACTGTAGGATTATGCAAGGGTTAAATATAATGACACAACAGATACTTTTCCTTAACAGTTAACCAAACATTCACTTTAGATATAACAGATTATAGGTCATACCTGCCTGAATTCTTGTCAAAACAGATATTAACCTGTAATTGTGTGTTGGATGTCTATATATATCAGGGTCACGCACTCGCGCGTTTGTGTGCATGCGCTTCAGACGTCTGCGTCAGACATCGCTTTTGAGCCTCGTCACTCTTAATAACTCTTTTAACATCAATCAGATCCCGAACTTTATCTCTCTTAATAATTATTTCAACATCAAGAAAGTCCTGCGATCTATTTTATATAGTTTCTATTTTATTTACCTATCATAAACTGTAAAAAGTGAAAGCGGATCTACTTAAACTTATTTCAATTGGTAACACCTAATATTTAAACATTTTTAACTTTATTTATTTCACTTAAACTAAGAAAATTTAAGTTGAAAAAACATAAAATTTTTAGGGATTATTAATAATTTGATCCAACTGTAACTTTTTACAGTGTACATTATTCAAATTTATATACATTTAAACATTTAAAAAACCCTATACTCTCTATATTTCATGTTATATTAATTCCTGTCTGCTGTCTTTATACTACTAGATTAGATTAGATTCAACTTTATTGTCACTGCACATGTAGGTACAAGGCAGCGAAATGCAGTTAGCATCTTAATAAAAACATGTATTTATTGTACATTTTCTGCTCTGCAACAATGTAACGATAAATTTTTTCATAAGTGCTATAGAAATACATTTGACAAGTAATTCTAACACATTCTTTGTTGTAAAGTGCATCATCCTCCACCTCTCTGCTGCCCTCTTGTTACTCTTAACTAGGTTAAGAGACCTCTCCAGCTTTCCTAAATAATTTAGGAGCTGAGACCTAGTCCTAACACTTTAGAGGCTTTATAAATTAAACTTATTCTTAAGTCTAGGAATAAGAGTAAAATGACATCATTCTTAGAATTTTGACACACTTAAGACTAAAATTTTACTCTGAGCGGCTTTATACATACGGGCCCAGATCCCACATTCAATACATCAATAATTGTACTTCAACAGAGTTCAGTAGGTTACACCATTACTTCAAGTTTCATTAATCCAATTTGCCAAGCTATACATTAACTTTGAAAATCTCCACACATGGACATCTAGTTCATGGCCTGTGTTCGCAAAACATTTTATCTTGTCACTAAGAGTTCTCCTGAATTGCAGTTAAAGTTATTAGCTACGAGTTTTTTTTACTCGTATAGCAACAAGCCGTGAAATTAGTGTGATTGTTACACCCATCCAAGTTGTAGTCACAAATAAATCCCTCACTATAGTAAAACCATAACTTATCATGACACTAAAGTGCAATACTAGATAACTCACACAAATCATAAAGACCACTACATGACCAAAAAACAACAAAAGAAATGTCACTGACATATCTAACACCAGAATGAACTATGCATTTTACCTTCAGAAGAGCTGCAGGCAACGAGAGGACTTTTTAAAACTTTTTAAGAAGATCCTTTCATTTGTTGCGAAATTTCTTCAAATGCCAAGACTTACAAGTGTACATTATTTAGACAGAGAATGAGTTCTCACGCATGGCGATTGAGACCCTGAACGTGACACTGCCTTTCAGTGCAGACAAAACACTGGGGGTAGCTTTAAGAATTTGGGCTCTATCATACACCCGGCGCAATGCGGGACGCAAGTGTCTTTTGCTAGTTTCAACCCTGCGCAATTATCATTTTCACGTTTAGCGCCATGTTGTTTAAATAGCAAATGCATTTGCGGCCACGGGCGTTCTGGTCTGAAAACGAGGTTTGTTCAGGCGCATTGTTGGCGCGTTGCTATTTTGAGGCAACTAAAATAGACTACGCCATTGACCAACAAAAACCTGGTCTAAAGACAATGGCGCAATATGTTTTTTGTTATTTAAAAAGCACAGTTAATTATGCGCCTATAAACGGGACAACAACGCTGGTTTGCTTATCACATACATGAATGCGCAGCAGCACAAAAACGCTTTTAAATATGAAAGATTAAAGGATTGAATATAAAAGATTATTATTGAGTCTCTTGGACATAAATGAGGACTAATGAGACGTTAGAAGGCGCAAAGAGCTGCTTCGCCTGTAGCCTGGTAAGTAAATAAATGCTTTGCTTTAAACAAATGCATCTATTTTTAAATGTTTTTCAATGCTACTGTCACAGGTCGGAGCGGACCACCCCTAACGTGAGTCTCGCTCCTCCCTCAATTTCCACCCCGAGGAGGTCCCAAAGCACCCCAATGACACCAATGACACACAGACAAGGAGATATAAAATTAACCAGGTTTATTTATTTAAAAGAAAGGTTTTAAAAGGGCTGCCGTAGTCAGGTGAGAGGTTGGGAAATTTGGCGCAGATGCCCAGACTCGTCCTCCAGGACCCGAGGGGGGGGGCAAGAGAGGAAATGTCCTTTGCTAGGCCTTGTGTATGCAGGTAGGTGGTCCTGATTTCCTTTCGTCTCACTTCACCAGGCGACAGCAGGTGTCTTCCGTACAACCTCTGGCCCTGGACTTACAAGAGGGAAGTAACAGTTGAAAATGCAGAGGTAAGTTAATCCACAGAAACCACAACTCACTGAAATTCTACCTAAAGGCTTACGGTTCATCCACTGACCCTTCCGTGTTTGTGACACAATAGGAGTCCAAGGGGGAGATGCGGATCGCTATCACCACTCCAATATTGGGGCAACTGACATGCAGGTGAGTACACGGAGCCTTGGGCTTCGGCAGTAGGTAAGTATACCGGGCCTTTACCTTCGACAGCAGGTGGGTGTAAAAGGCCTTTAACTTGGGACAGCATGTAAGTAGAAGGGGCTCTTGACTTTGGACAGCGAATAGAGGTACGGGGCCGTTGACTCCAAACAACAGGTATGTATACGGGGCCTTTCTCTTCGGGCAGCAGGTAGGTATATGGGGCCTCTAACGTGGGCAGCAGGTCGGTATACAGGACCTTTAACTTGGGACTGCAAGAGGGTGTAGGGGGCCTTTTACTCGGGATTGCAGGTAAATATGTAGACGGGGCCTTTAATTTAGGGCAGCAGGTAAGTAGGTATACAGGGCCTTTAACTTCAACGGCACAGGCAAGAGGCTTCACAGGTAAGTATTCAGGTAAGCTTTACTTACAACATGCTGGGGACACACTGGGCTTTAACTTGGGCAGGCAAAGAGGAATTACAGTTGAGTATTCAGGTAAGTTAAATTAAAATAATACATATCTTCACCTTCTTTTAATTCGTAAACAACTTAACTCAAACTCAACTTTTCATGAACTCTGTTGTAGCTATCAACAAATAGCTAAAAAACAAGTTTGTGTAACTTTTACATTTTAATGTTTTGAGCAAGGAATACCAATCTGTCTACTTTATCAGGCTTAAGTGCAGCCCTTTGACAAGTAACTATATTTCCACTGCAGCTGAAGATCCTTTCAGAAGGACTGCTAGTAGCAGGCACACAGAGGTACTTTTTACTAGGGTGCTCAGTGCTGGATAGGCAACCTCATGTTCCTGCCACCATTGTAGTGGATCTGCCTCACTCTCCAAACATACAGACTGTAAATAGCTTGACAACTCAGTCTCAATGGACTCGTGAGGTGTGAATGAAGGAGAGTTAGGGGTTGCATCTTGGAGAAAGCAGCTGGCTAGTGTTTTTTTCTTTTAGCAATGGGGGGCACAGGATCTGCTATGGCACTTTCTTGTGTGGACTGAGGCACAGCTTTGTCAACACCTGCAGAGCTCCCCTGATCACCTAGCAAACTCTGTGCTTCGCAGATGACCCTCTCTTTCAATTCAACCAGTTTCCCACTGCTGAGATATTTTCCCCGAAACCGTGTGTCTATAAAGGAGGCAATGTCCAGCAAGTCACTGGTAGAGGGCTCTGAATAGTTTTCATTTAAGTAAGTCAGGATGGTGTGTTTGATGGACTTTGTAAGCTCACTGTCACCTTCCTCAGGAGCAAGAAGCCTGCTGTTAAAGAGGTGGAGCACAGGTCTTACGTATGAGAGTGTCACATACTCCTCGCCTGACAAAGCGTCAGTGAAATCCTGCAGGGGCTTCAGTGCTCTTTGGATGGCCTCTAGCACCTATATGTCTTGCCAGGTAAGAACCAGAGGCCTTGTTTTCTTGTCAGCAGACAGGACTTTGGCAAGAGCCCTTTCCTGCTCAAGGACGTGTTCTACCATTTGTAGACGTGATCCCCACCGTGTGGTCGACTCCGTACTGAGCTGATGAGCTGGTAAATTCATCTGGGCCTGCACTTCAGCCAACTCCCTCCGCTTTTTCCAGCTGTAGGAGAATGCGCTCACAGTTTTTCTTTTAACACTGTACTTTTTTTAATTACTCTGCAATACACTTTTTTTAAAGACCAGATTATTTATTTTATTACAATTACTTATTAAATTAAACAACAATGTGCTTTACAATCATTAAAAACAATGCCACACCCCCTTCCACCCACCTAACCAAACACACACACACACACACGCCCGCGTAAGAGAAGTATATTGCACTCACCAATGGCCAAATGTAGTCAGTGACCAAAACATTGCATCCTTTGCCAGTTGTTGTTTTGGACTGCGCAGGCGATGTTCGCGCCATTGTCAGTGGTAATGGCCACGGATCCATTTGGATTTAACATCCAGATTGTTGTTACGTCTTTGAGAGCCTCTGCTATATTTTCACCTGTGTGATCTTGTGGGAAATAAGTGGTTTGAAGGCATGCACTTTTAATCTTTCAGTCCAAAATATAATGTATAGTGACGCACATGTAAGGCTCGCATGTCCTGCTGCTCCACATGCCTCAGGTCAGGGCATAGTCAGTAACCTTTTTCAATTCAGCAGCAAGCCGCTCCCTCTCCGTAGTGTACAGTCGTGGGAGTTCTTGCCTCGCAAAGTAATGCCGGCTAGGTAAACTGTATCTTGGGTCAAGTGTTTTTAGCATCCGTATAAAGCCAGGTTGTTCAACGACGGCAATGGGTACCATGTCCGCCGCTATATGAATTGCCACGAACTCTGTGATGCTACACCACCTTGCACTCTTTCTTTCATATTCTACACTCCGCGTTAAAGATTTGTGAAGTGTTATCTGTGTAGTTTGTGGAGTGTTTCCAGAGCTAGTGGGTTTATTGGCCGGGATCCTTAGTCTGGTGCACTCCTTGTATGCGAGCTTGTGTCTTGTCTGTAAATGGTAGAAAAGGTTCGTGGTGCTAGAAGCTTTGGTTGGCACCAACTTTCGGCATTCACGGATATAGACATCTGTCTGCTGTTCATATGACACCTTTAAACCGAAGTATCCATATAACGGAAAATATAACATATAAAGCATTTATGTTTTTTGAAACGAGTTCTGTAGCCTCCGGGCTGGTTGCGGGCACCGCCATTTTGAATGAGACAACACGCGAGGGGAGGGGGAACACAACCAAGGAGGCGGGGGCAAGCACAGCACACAGAGAAGGCAAACAGGCAAATTGGCGAAATCAGAATTAAATATAAGCATTATATCGATATATACGATATGTCAAAATTCATTTTGAGGTTAAAAAACATATTGATATATCTTAGATATCGAGATATCACCCACCCCTTCACCACTATATATGCAGCAGAACATACGACACCTCTTTACACAGGCATAGGAGCATGAAACCGGTTCTTTGATCGTTCACAGGTCAGAAACGGCCGTCTAATGCCACCACTCGACTCCTCATACACAGGGCTCTTTCCTCAGCCTAGGATATGATTACTGACAACATTGAGGACAGCACAGCACAACAATTCTCCATGTGTACTCAATTCAATAAAAAGCACCCACCGCAGTCTTCACACTTACAGTGAACTAGGGTCAGTATCACAGCTTCAGCCTAGGTTCGGAGACCTGGACGGGTAGGCGACAGGGGGCAGGAGAACAGCACGTGAAGGCGTAGATGTCACGATCTTAAAACTCCTGCCTCTGTTCCACTACTCCCACGCTTCACAGTGACTGAAACAGACTGGGTGATAAATAAGCATTTAATGCGACAAACGAACTCAGACACTGGTAGGACAGAGATAAGGAAAGCAGTACATCACAATAGGGGCTCTGATAGAACACACGGTGTCTCCCTTTGCACAGTACCTCACAACAGACGTTTTAATCCTCCAACTCACAACAGACGTTTTAATCCTCCAACTCCACTTCCTCTCTTTAGATTTACTCGTCACATCCGTTCGACATCTCCCGTTCCTTCAATACACATAATAGGATAACAATGACACCGCAGCATATATGGTTTCTCACTTATCTCCAAATCGAGTCCAGCACAATATCCGTAGTTCTTCACCCAGCCAGTAATCCACATCAAATCGTCTCCTTCACACCAGCGCTTCCACCAAACTCCCAGCACACACTGGAACAGCTTCACCCGGACAAACTTCCAAACGGAATAAAAACGTCCCTTCTGAACGTATCATTGCCCTATTTATGGGCCTCCTCTTCTTCAATCACCAATCGCTTCATTCATTCAGCTCACCTGTTAGATATTAACCTTGATTTGTTTGCCCGGAGTCAGCCGGAATCGACATGGTGTTTGTGAAAATCGGTCCGGGCGGAATTTTTTCCACCAACTTTTGTTCCGCCTGCATTCGTCACTCCGTGACACTACCTTACGGATTTATTGTATATGATGACACTGTACGTGTGAATATGGTGAGATAAAAACATTTAAGTAATGTTTTGTAAAAATCCCATGGTGTTGTTCTAGTGCTGAAACGCTTCGACTGAAAGAAAACATCTTTTAAAGGTTTTAATACAAAAAATTAAAATTTCAATAAAAATGAAAACACATTTTTTAACATCATTCTTAAACTGGGGGTCTTCTTCCTCCGCTTAGTTTTTCAGTTTACAAAGGCCGTCATCTAAATAGGGATTAGATAGCGGCAGCGCAACTGGCTTTTAAAGGGGATGAGAGATAAGACTCTCATTGGTTTATTGCACGTTACGCCCAAAACACACTCATTACTCATTAGGAAAATATGAACAAACCATTTCGACTGTGCGCTCGGCGCACAAACCATTTTCCCATCGTTAAATTAGCAAAAGTGGCATCGGACACGCCCATTTAGACCGTGCGCTTTAGACAAAGCGCTTAGATCATTAAAATAGGGCTCTTTGTGTTGTTCAAATGTAGTGGGTGAGTGTATGTAACTGGCTGACTATGTTAGCATTGCATTGTGTATTTTTTTATTATTAAACTCCTAATTTAGTATTCCTTGTATAACCAAATTTATTTGCAGCACATTTTTTACATTATTAAGTTCATTACTATTTTGAGTAGTAAGGGGGCACAGTGACTCAAGTGGCCGGGCCATGCCCCCTTGGGTCCGCTCCTGGCCCCCACACTGCCTAGGCTTTCTTTTTGCTTTTGTCACCTCGGAAGGGCAACGTGAGTCAAGAAGGGCATATGGGCAGTTTCCTGGGCAACCCCCCGTGCACGTCCCTGGACTTGAGCATAGTATTTATTTTTCTACAATGAAGCCCCATTTTAAGGGTGGACTACTCCTTTAACCCCTGGGGTCCAAAAACGCGGGGCCGCGTTTTGACGTGTTTTTTCCTTATCATGGCAGAATCAACTTAAAATACTCCATCATTAATAATCATACACTTACGTGTTTGACATCATTTGAAATGGTAAAGGGTCTTCTTTAATATGTGTTCATTCACAATAACAACAGATCTTTGTGTTTTTGTCAAATAAAGAAAATAAACAGGGTGTCCATCCAGACATGTCTGTCTCTGCCAGCTGTCTCTCAAAACACGTTACAAAAATCAATTGAAACTCCGCGATTACTCGTCACACAAGCATGATACACACATCCAAAGAAAGCCTGAAATGTCTACTTTTAAACAAGCTAAATATAATCGAAAACAAATATTGCCAGTTTATGTAATCTGCATTGAAGTAAAGAGACTACCGTTTTTCCTGGCTGACTTCATTAATTTGGTCACGCCCACAGCTGTTGACATGGTAATGAAGACACGAGCTGTTCAACCATAACAAGCAAAGCGTAAAGTTTGATCAGATTTAAAGACTTTTTACCGCATGTTTGGATTATAAACTTTATTCACACACGTGAGGAATATCTTCATTTATGTCTGGACATTGAGGAAGAGAAGCATTTATCTTTAACGTTACCTAAGAAGAACAATGGAGAACGCACTGCTGGATTAGAAGTAAGTAACGTTAACAGTTAATTTATACCATTTATATTTGCTATCATGTAACTTAATATGCTCATGGCTTGTGCCGTTCAGCCTACATACAGTAACGTTAAGCAACCTTAGCAGACTACACGCTTCGGATTGAAAAAGTTTCGCATTGTTTACAAACGGACGCGATCTCACGTAATGGCGGATTTCACTGTTGCATGCTGTAACAGTGTTAAACACAGTTATTCACTTATATCCTTCGTGGAAACTTTTAGTAAGCCTAAACTGTTGTATCTTTTAAGTGTGTGCTGTAATATGATTCCATGTTTACATGCTTATTTACAAACGAGTACGCGTGACCTCCCATAATGGCGGATATCTGTTACATGTTGTACAGTGTTAAGACACAGTTATTCACTTTCGTATCTGTCATGGCAACTTTGAGTAAATGCTGCACTGCGGGATTTGCTGTAAAATGATTCCATATTGTTTACATGCAAGGTAATTCCATACATTGCGCTTTACACGCGACACCGTTTTTATGAGCGCTACACGGAGACGCGAGCTCGCGCACATGCGATTGTGTTTTTAAAGTTCATACGCACTTACAGAAACACGTTTAAAACAGAAGCTAGACGATAAGGGGATGGGCATCTGAAAACAGCTTTTTATATTAATTGCTGCAGATGTTTATCTGAGATTAAGTTTATGTACAAGATAGTATATGAATGTAACTTAGTATCAGTGACATTTACCCATCAGTTATATAAGTAAGGGTATTTCTGGGGACAATTTATGCTAACAGCTGTTTATAACTCTCTTAGAGGTCTGCATCTCTCTCATCAGTACAAAACTATGAAGTGGAAAAACACTTTTTGGACATAAAGTTATATGGTAACATGAGCCACATGAAGTTTACAGCTCTGTTGTGTATCAGTTTCTTAGTTTATACAAAGTTTTAGGAATAGGGTATGTTTCCAAATAAACTTAAAATGTCCTACTAACCATCATTTCTATTTTGATTATATTGTTAACTTAATAAACCTCAAACAAACATGTATACATTTGTCCTCACATTCTTTACTGTAGTTCATTCTCACATTCCTGCCTCATTATGCAGCTCATTATGCGAGCCTTTGTTTGCTTGCTGTCAATCAATCCTTCTCGCATACAGCCCGTCTAAACAAAAAGGGTCTTACAATTTCTAAATGAATACATTGTTTTATGTGAATAAGTAGGCAGGGTGATTGTCACATCATTTTAAAGAAAAAACTCTAGACTACTAGATTCTGTTTAGGAAAGTCTTGTTAAAACATGTTTAGTATGGGTTTTGTGGACTTATATCAGTTACTGTGACAGTGACTATATTTGCTTTTTTAAAAACCACGCATAAACATTTTTCTCTCAAAAATACAAACATGTACATGTAGCTCATATAATATTTTAGCCCAGTTTGTGCTGAACGCAGTGGTATGAGACACTTCCCATTATTATGTTTTAAAGCAACTGAAAAAAGACCAAATGTAAGAGCATGTCAGAACCTCTGAGAGTGTCCCAAAATTGTCGGACCCCAGAGGGTTAAACACTGTATGGGAAACTGCCCCTTAGTGTTATCACATATATTATTATTATTTTTATCACATTTCTGTAATGTTTTTACAGGAGTGATGAACAGCGTGCTGCTGTCGAAGTTTGGTTGGTTGTCGAGAGTGTGTCAACGGTATACTACAGGAGGGTCAAGGATGTGTAAAATGTAGGCCTGCAATTACAGAGGAATCCCTGGTGGCTGTAGCTGGCCTCTCTGAAGTTTTAAATGTAATTAGGGCCATAGAAGAGCAGTATACTTACTAAAAGTTGGCCCTTCTAAAGTTTTAAATCTAATTAGACCTGCAGAAGAGCTGTAGTATATATTGTTATAATAAATGTTTAAATGTTCATTTACGACAAGTAGAAAACGTAATAAAAGAACAATACAGTTATATTATTTTACACATTGCATGCTACAGTTTACAATAAATAATAAAAAAACACCATCAGATAAGTTTTGTCTGTCAGTGGTATGATATAAAGCATCTTTATGCACATCTTCTGGTGATGTTAATTAGTTCAGAAAGACAGGAAGATATTTTGAAAAATATTTGTAACCACACTGTTCGTGGACATTCACTTCTATAGTAGGAATAAAGAATACTATGGAAGTATATAGGGTCCACAAATGGTTTGGTTTCAAACATTTCTCAAAATAACTTCCTTTGTGTTCTTCACAACAACGAAATTCATACAGGTTTGTAACAACATGAGAGTGAGTAAACGATGACAGAATTTTTGGGTGAACCCTTTAAACTGTCTGTATAGGTCAGGAGCTTCTGAGGCAGTTGCTTAGAAATTCTCTTGCAGCCATCTCTGGCCAGCAGATTAGGAATGCATTTGCCTATTAATAGAAACATTTGAATTGTAAGAAAATATGTAAATAAATACTGACCATACTGTATTAAATAATACTTTAAGACCTTCCTACAATTCTTGCAGAGTTTAGATCCTGCCTTCCTTCAACTCATACTGTAACTGTAATTTTCAAGACCTTCATTAGCTAGTTCTGGTTTGTTAGATTAGGGTTGGAGCTAAATTCTGCAGTAACTCACCCTCCAGTAGCTTGTGCACAAATCTTTCTGAACAAACTCTTGAGTTTCAGAGTAGGTTTGGAGTTGACAAAACCAAACAAATCCAACTTGGTTTACATCAGGTTCAGAACAACGCTTATTATTTACATACTGTAAAAAGCAAGTCATGCGAAACATGGAAAGAGCCAGTTTGATTTACTTCTCATGAGAAAGACTGCACTTCACTTCTTTGCTAAAGAAATACATTTAAATCCATTTACAAAGCAGAAATATGTTCAAAAAAGCAGCTGAAAGAAAATATCTAACCATTTCAATGCAAATGATTCAACTGAATTTAATCATTTACATAGTTTAGGTTTACAAAGAGCTCAAATAATGTATGTCTTAAAGTGCTGCTTTGTTAGTGTGAATGTTGGAGTTGAATGAACTTCCAATTCATATAATAGTTATATAGAAATTATTATAATTTAATTCATTCATAAATTAAATGGTGGCAAAATATGGGCAATTATGTCTGTAAATCCTTTTGATGTGAACTGCTTTCATTTGTTTTGTGATACAAGGAGAGTGGCTTTTTATTGCATTTATGTCACTGTATTTACAGCTGATTGGTCCAGTTTTGGTTTGCGATCTTAAACGAATCCAACTTCTTGAGTTTTCTCAAACTAAATGCAAACTGACTGGGGTAAAAACCGAAAACCATGCAACAGGACACTAAAAGTACGTCTATATATAGTGGCAGATGGTTTACAGCATAATTGTGGTATGGAAAAGCTATAATATTATGACTATTTCATGCCTGAACAAATCTCTGTAATCCAATCTGGCTGATCTCACATGTAAGATTGGATACATCATATCTTGTCAACCCATCCTCCATATCCAAAGCCTCATGGTTAACCACCTGGATGAGTGCAGTCTTTATTAATAATTGACCCGCTTATTTACTTCTGGCCATATTCTCTCTAGAGTATGGTTCTGTTAAGTAAAAGTGCATTCCCACAATGTAAAGCATAAATCAAAACTTTTTCGTGTTGGTTTATTGTGCATTAACTAATGTTAACAGTTACAATGTTTGGTTTTAAAAAAATATTAGTAAATGCTGAAAATATCAAGACATAAACCAAACATGAGCAATACTTTATTATTCAGATCAAAGTTGTATTTATTAACATTAGTTATTGAACTGTGAACTAGCATGAATACCTATTTTCATTAACAAAGATTATACTAGATTAGATTACATTTAAGTACATTTACATTTAAGTACATTTAATTACATTGGAGTTACTAAATGGTTGCTTGGCTACTCTGTTTAATTGCTAGGGAGTGAATTTACTAATGATTATTGTAATAGGCTCATCTGCATTGCTGTTTTTATCCTGGCATACAGGGGGCACTCTCCTTGTGCACTTTGTCATGTTCCCTCTAGAACCCCTGTACCATGTTCAGTGTTCTGCTCATCAGCTTTGATTCCTCACACCTGTGTTTGACCCTTTATAAGTCTGTTTGTTCCCTGCTATTGTGTTCAATCTTGAGCATATGCTTCCTGTGTATCAAGTTGCCAAGTTAACCCTCTGGGGTCATAAAAACGGTGTCGCGTGTAAAGCGCAATGTATGGAATTACCTTGCATGTAAACAATAAAAAACTGTACAGCATTGTAACAGATATCTGCCATTACGGGAGGTCACGCGGATTTGTTTGTAAATAAGCATGTAAACATGGAATCATATTACAGCACACACTTAAAAGATACAGCAGTTCAGCCTTACTGAAAGTTGCCATGAAGGATATAAGCGAATAACTGTGTTTAACACTGTTACAGCATGCAACAGTGAAAGCCGCCATTACGTGAGATCGCGTCCGTTTGTAAACAATGCGAAAGTTTTTCAATCCGAAGCATGCAGTTTGCTGAGGTTGCTTACTGTATGTAGGCTAAACTGCACAAGCCATGAGCATATTAAGTTACATGATAGCAAATATAAATGGTATAAATTAACTGTTAACGTTACTTCTAATCCAGCTCCAGTGCGTCCTCCATTGTTCTTCTAAGGTAACGTTAAAGATAAATGCTTCTCTTCCTCAATGTCCAGACATAAATGAAGATATTCCTCAAGTGTGTGTAAAGTTTATCTCCCAAACATGCGGTAAAGTCTTTAAATCTGATCAAACTTTACGCTTTGCTTGTTATGGTTGAACAGCTTGTGTCTTCATTACCATGTCAACAGCTGTGGGCGTGA
Organism: Misgurnus anguillicaudatus; assembly: GCF_027580225.2. Lineage (NCBI taxonomy): Eukaryota > Metazoa > Chordata > Actinopteri > Cypriniformes > Cobitidae > Misgurnus > Misgurnus anguillicaudatus. The sequence continues at coordinate 6,813,056 of NC_073338.2, read as the reverse complement.
CCAAATTAAAGATAATGAAGTCAGCTAGGAAAAACGGTACTCTCTTTACTTCAATGCAGATTACTGCAGATTTTTGTAACGTGTTTTGAGAGACAGCTGGCGGAGACAGAAATGTCTGGATGCACACCCTGTTTGTTTTCTTTATTTGACAAAAACACAAAGATCTGTTGTTATTGTGAATGAACACATATTAAAGAAGACCCTTAACCGTTTCAAATGATGTCAAACACATAAGTGTATGATTATTAATGATATGGTATTTTAAGTTGATTCTGCCATGATAAGGAAAAAACACGTCAAAACGCGGCGCCGTGTTTTTGGACCCCAGGGGGTTAAAAGTAATGGGACAGTTGACTTAAAAGCTGTTTTATGGACAGGTATTGTCTATTTGTTAAATAATTTCCTCATGAATGACAGATGTTAAAGGTCTGGAGTTGATTTTACGCGTGGCAATTGCATTTGAAAGCTGTGGCTGTGAACCCAAATCATTCAGTTCAGGGACATCTCCATGCAAGTGATAAAGACCATATTTAGGTTTCAAAAACACAACAAATCCATCAGAGAGATAGCAGGAACATTTAAGAGTGGCCAGATCAACAATTTCGTACATTCTGACTAAACAACACACTGGTGAGCTCAACAACATAAAAATCCTGTGTGTCGATGTAGGATAACAGGGGTGGATGATCGCATTATGCATTATTTTTGATCCCTTTAAAGGTGACATTGAATGATTGAACGGGGTATTTATCCTTGTTCTGTGATGTGACATGTAGACATTTTTTTTGGGTCTGTAATGCCTTAGAAGCTTCCTAAAAACCTCTTTCAGATAGCTCTATTAGGGTGGGGGATTTTAAACAAGTGGTTTTGCACATATTTGGCTCCCCCTACTGGCTTAACTTGTAATCTCATTACTGATTGGCTGACTTTGCTGCCACTCAAAAAATGTAGCCAATTATTTTAAAGTGGAGGGGCAGTGAGATGCCTGTGATGTAATAAGCATCAGTTTTTTAGATTGGGCCGTTTTCTGGCTGACATTTCTAAAAGAGTAATTTCTATGAGACTGAGATGTTTAGCATGTCTAGCACTTTTTGTATGTTTGTGAATGGGGGTAGACTACCATTATTCAGCAAAGAAAAGGGAAAATGGTTTTTCATTCTCTGTAAAGGGAAAGCTACATAATAAACGTCTGTAATTCATAAATCCTTGAGTCAATATGGATGTGAATAGAGTCCGGGATTACGTTTTAGTTCGCATTGCATTCTGGGTAGTGGCAGCCATTTTAGGGGACTCGTTAGTCAAGTAACCTTCCCTGATGTGTTTTCTTACCTTGTTTGTGGCGTCAGTGCGTACACATCCCGAACAATTAAAAACTATAAATCCCTCAAGGCCCATGTGCAATTTACATATGGATGGGTGCAGGACCTTCAGATGTTCCGCGTCAACGAACAGAAGATGGTTGTTCGCATAAAGGTATGCAATAAAACACACATTTCTGTCACCACTCCAGACATCACGCATACCTGTCTTTTTATCTCTGTGTGTGAGTGTCTGTCTGTCTGTGGGGTTGTCTGTGTGCATGCGTGTCTGTTTGTCTGTGGGTGTGTTTGCGTGCGTGGGTGTGTTTGCGTGTGTCTGTCTGTCAGTGCGTTTGTGTGTCTGTATGTTTGCGTGTGTGGTTTTGTGTGTGTGTGTCTGTCTGTGGGTGGGGTTGTTTGTGTGCGTGCGTGTCTGTCTGTGAGTGTGTTTGCGTGCGTGGGTGTGTCTGTGTGTTTGCATGCGTGTCTGTGTGCGTTTGTGTGTGTGTGTGTGTGTGTGTGTGTCTGTGTGTGTGGTTGTGTGTCTGTATGTTTGCGCGCGCGTGGTTGGTTGCGTGCGTGTCTGTCTGTGGGTGGGGTTGTCCTTGTGCATGCGTGTCTCTGTCTCTCTGTCTGTTCATCTACATATGTGGTTTTGTGTGTGTGTGTGTGTGTCTGTCTGTGCTGTGGGTGGGGTTGTTTGTGTGCATGCGTGTCTGTCTGTGTGTTTGCGTGCGTGGGTGTGTCTGTGTGTTTGCATGCGTGTCTGTGTGCGTTTGCGTGTGTGTGTGTGTGTCTGTCTGTCTGTGTGTTTGCGTGTCTGTGTGCATTTGCGTGTGTCTGTCTGTCTGTCTGTGTGTTTGCGTGTCTGTGTGCATTTGCGTGTGTCTGTCTGTGTGTGTGGTTATGTGTCTGTATGTTTGCGCGCGCGTGCGTGCGTGTCTGTCTGTCTGTCTGTGGGTGGGGTTGTCTTTGTGCATGCGTGTCTCTGTCTCTCTGTCTGTTCATCTACATATGTAGTGTGAGGTCTGTTCATATAACATAATTAATAACAGAAACATCTTTAATCATGTTATTTTGTACTTACCTTAGTATTATTTATATTATAGGTTTTGCACTCGCAACGCCTGAATGAACCTCCGCTCAAGTCATGGGTGATCCTCAACTCTAGTGGCCAGGTGGAGTGTGCACACTGCACATGCATGGCTGGCATAGCAGAGTCTTGCACGCATGTTGGTGCTCTCCTTTTCAAAATTGAAACAGCAGTCCGTATACGGGGAACCAACACTGACACTGATGTTCCAGCTTATTGGATGATGCCTGCTAACGTTGACAAGGTCCAAGCTGAGGTGGAGCACAAGATCGACTTCTCCTCTGGTGCAGCTAAGAGAGCAGCACTTGACCAGCGTATCAGTGGGGAGAGAGAAATGTCAGGGATACGTACTCGTTTAGGCTCCGCAAGGCACTGTGCACATGAGCCCACGCTTTCAGACCTAGCAGCCCTGCTTCAGATTTTGCACACTCACAGCAAGGCTGTTTGTCTTTCTGTGATGGATGATTATTATCATCATTATATTGATCCTGTTAAGCCACATCTAGTGCAAATGTCCCTACAGCATATTTGTGACATAGGAAAGGATGGATGCGAGCTACCTGTCCTGCTCCAGCATTGCGAGACCCTCACACACCTGGTTGCGATAACAGAGATACAGGCAGCTGCAGTGGATGCTCAGAAAAGACTGCAACATCGATCGTCTGTCTGGTACACATCAAGACCAGGAAGAATAACAGCTTCCAGTATGCATGCCATTGTGTCCACTAGTGTTGAGAAACCAGCTATATCATCTGTGTCAAAAGTGTGCTATCCCAAAAAAACTGCAACCTCAGCTGCCATCAGATGGGGGATAGATATTGAAGAAACAACACGGCAGGCCTATATCCCACTAGCAGCACCTCAGCACAAAGACCAAAAGGTGGAGCAATGTGGATTCATCATAAATCCATTATTTCCTGAGGTTGGGGCATCACCTGATGGCCTCATTTACTGCACGTGCTGTGGGAAAGGCTGTCTAGAAATTAAATGCTCATTTAAGCACTGCAACAGCTCCATCCTGCAGGCCTGTACAGATGACAGCAATTTCTGTCTCCAGGTAACTGATGGAATGTTGCACTTGAAACAGAAACACATTGTATTACAGCCAAGTACAAACACAAATCTTCGTTACTGGGTCACAGCATTGTGACTTTGTTGTGTGGACCAAGAAAGACTGTGCTGTGCTTCGGGTCTTACCGGATGCAGACTTCTGGACAACACTTCTGAAGAGGGCCCAGGAGTTTTTCCACAAAGTTTCACTCCCTGAGCTTGTGTCTTGTTATTATACTCGACACGCCTCCAAAAAGTTACCCGTTTCAAAGGAATTACAGCAATCTCGCAGAAAAAGAGCAAGAGCACAAGCATGTGAAAACACAAGACTTTGGTGCATTTGCAGAGGGCCTGAAGATCTGGATGACATGGTGGCTTGTGACAATAAAAAATGTGCAGTTCAGTGGTTCCACCTCAGCTGTGTAGGACTCAGTCAGGCACCTTCAGAAACTGAGTCATGGCTTTGCACCTCCTGTACACACTGACACAGTGGAGCACAAATTTCTTTTTGTATTTTAAGTTGTCTTTTCAATTGTGTACTTTAATAATAGTTTTTTCTATTTACCTTTTTTTCCACTTATTGCATTGCTATCTATGTTGTTAATTCTTGATCTTTACATTGCTGTTACATATTACACTTGTTGTATAAACACTAAAATTTTACAATCTAAATGTTATTAACTTATTGCATCGTTATCTATGTTTTTGATACTTAATCTTTACATTGCTTTTACATAATGTACACTACATTTGCACTACAGTTACACTAAATTTTATAATCTAAATGTTATTAACTTATTGCATTGTTATCTATGTTTTTGATACTTAATCTTTACTAGGGATGAGCGAGTACAGCATTATCTGTATCTGTTAACCATATGAACTATCTGTATCTGTACTCTGAGTGGGTGGGGCCTAACCTGGAAGTAGGCGGAGTTTGTCTTGAAATGGGCGGGGCTTTAACCAGTATTTTATTTTTAGCATGCAATTAATATATGGGTTGATCAGAAATTGTTATATTTATTGCGGATTAGAAAAATATTTACAGGACAGCATCAGGATTGAGCTTCAGATCAATGGTTTTGATCATGATAGCAAACGAACTATATTACAGAACAAGTTTTGCAACAATGAAATCAAACAATGCAGTGCTGTAGTATGCAATTATGAAGTAAAATGTAATGAATAACATAACTTTATTTTTTAACTTTTATTTTTTTATGATCAGTGTTATTTTATTTTTATTTATTTTATGGTTCTTTTTTATTTCCACACCAGGTGAGTGTGTGTGGCTTAATAATTAATTTGTAATATTTATAACACTAGCTTAATACCTTTATTTTTTTATGAAATACAGCAAAAACGTGTCAGACACTCAGTGTCTGGTTACTGGTTAGAGACAGCTGAAGGTTTAAAAAAGAAAAAAATTCTCAGACAGGCAGAGACGCATTGTGAGTCGCATTCACGTCTGAACAAACCCACGTTTACCAAAACTCTGCTGGTTAGTAAGTACGTATTATTAACGTTACAACCCGAAGTAAAAAGCTGAAGAAACCCTAAACCCGGGGTCTCAAACTCAAACTGGGTTGGGCCCATTTCTAGGACTGACATTTCATCGGGGGCCGCAGAGCTATTTTAACGTTCAAAAAGGTACAATATTTCTGTAAGTGTCATGTTTAATTTCTTTTATTTAATGTATAATAATACTTGAAAATATATAAGCAGTGGTTTTATCTTTTTAATATACATTATTTTATAAAAGTAGCCTAAGTAAATCTTTTAAATCCTTATCTTAACTAAGAATTATTATAACATTGCACTAAACTAACACATTTCATCCCTTTATACATTTATAAACTATATTATAAAAAATTACCACTAAAGTTAAGTGTTTCTTTTTTTATTTATTTTGGATTGTTTTCAGTCATAGTATTGACTTCATTATGTTCTTTGTTATTTCAGTTTTAATGAATTTTCTATTATATGTGGGAAAATATTAATAAGTGAAAGTGATCCCATAACTTTTGAATGGGTAGTCAATTTTACATAAGCTAGTTGGACAGAAAAAATAATAATAATACTGCTCTATGTGTAATTGTATAGTAACTTAAGCTACATAATATTATACATATACATATTATAGCAGTATACATACTTTTATCCTCTGTACATTTCTCCTCTTCTTTTCTCTTTTCTTAACCTGGGCTTTTTGATGGCTCTTTTCTTATCTGTAGTTTAAAATGTGTTGCATTACTACCCCCATATGCGGTGTCTCCATTAGATGCTGTAACTTGATGTGAACTAACCCCACCGCAGCTCAATCTTCTTTGAGTAACAGTTGAGTATCCACCCGGAAGTAACAAATCTTCTCTGGACAAACACTACAAAGTCCCAACCAGATTAAGTGATCGCATGGTTACAATCAGTGGCGGCTGGTGCTTAAAAAATTTGTGGGGCGCAAACACACTCAAAATCAAACTTTTACTGTAGTAATGCAGTACTCCTAAAAGCCATTTATCAGGTGATGAGTATCATTAGGCTACTACTTAGCTAAAATACTGAAAATGTTACAGTTGAAATCAAACGCACAAAATAAATGTACTATGAATCTGTAATTAACTAATATCAAGGTAATCATTCACACACACACACACACACACACACACACACACACACACACACACACACACACACACACACACACACACACACACAGAGGTTGCGATAGACTTTTTCAATCTCCCTCATTTTTTTGATAAACAGCGTTGTAAAGAGTCCTTCACAGTCAGTTATTATCCGTAATTTCATGTTTTAATTATTTTCATTTTCGTTCACATGTCCATTTCTAATCATAAACTTACAAGACGAGCATACAAGTCAAATGTGTTTATTCATTTGTTTAGAGAACAGATAAACGGAGACCGTGCATCACTTTACCATCACATGAAGCAGATGAATTAATGTTTTTTTTTTCTCAGTGACAGCGGAGGCAATAAAACACGGAGCTTTATGCTGAACAGGCAAATATGAACAAATCAAATAACAAAATACTACTGCGATTAAAATATTAATAAACATGTAAAAATCTGAATTGAACTAAACTCATCTGAAACCATCTTCTGTAATAAACGCATGAAGGCAGATTAACTCATTCACCCCCATTGACGAGTTATCTCGTCATTTATGAGTTCATATTTAATCTACTAGATAATTTATCAAAAAACGGAGTTTAAAAAGATTTAATGATTTATTTTAACTGCCTTTATGTTTGATAGTCATTCTGAGTCTGATCTCTAACATAAATTCCTTTACAAAAACGCAATTTTTTAAGCTTTTTGCTCAAAATGTTGTATTTTTTAAGAGAAATATCCATATTTCAGTGGTTAAATTAAGTAGAAAAAGTAAATATAAAATGAAACGTTTTTTTCCCCATTTTGTTTGTTTGTTTGTTTGTTTCTTTATTGTTTGTTTGAAAGCAGAGGGTGTGTTCTTTAATTTGATGTAATTTGTATGTTTATATATTTATAGAAGATAATTTTTCCTGCAAGGTATTTTGTGAAAATTTTGTTAAAATCACAAAAATGCAGGTGGGCAACTTTTCTCGAAAAGGCTGTCGGTGAATGAGTTAATGCAGACTCTTGTCATTAGATTTTGTATCTTTACCTTAGACAGGCGTCTTGTTGCAGCACTCCTGTAGTGTTTAACTTCAGCAGCCATGCGCAGACCAATCAGTGTATGACATCAAAATATCGCGAGAATGTTTAGAAACCAGGGCGTCATTTGAGCAACACACTGCCACCAACTGGACATACATAGGAATTACATTCTCAAATTGAGTTGTATGGGCAATCTGCCAAAATGGCGTTCACATTTTTCTTTATTCTGCTTCAATTTTCTCCGTCAAAGACTTTTCGTTTAACGCGACCAAACACACAAAAAGAGACATTAAAGTTGCCTAATCACAGGCTCGTACGTTTCTTTTTGCTTTTATAGCAATAGCACAAGCTCATTTTTCCCTCACAACAGGGAGTAATTACAGTCCATCAGCTCAATATCACGGTTCGTGAAGTTTCCTTAAAAACAGTGGTTTTCTCGTGGGTGCTTTTTTAAAACTCTACAAAACTGTACAACAACAAAACTAACAACAAAGTTGACCAAGCCACGGAATATCACGGATTATAGGAGCTCTCGCTCTCATTATGTCCACGCAACACAAGCTCAAACGCGCCACAAAAGTTCATGTCTTGCACGTCTATCACGCATTTAGACTTTAAAACAGCAAACAGGGAAAAAAAATAAAACTCAAGACTTACATGATATCCAGCTAGCCAACTCCGTTTGCCATGAGAAGTGGTGGAGCACACAGACTGCCATCATTTGACTCCGTTGGTCGATCTGGTCCAAGCTTCTTAATCCTTTATTTATTCATCAATTAAATACCTTGTATAGGGTGATTTTGTAAGGATAAAAGCATATTTCCTTCATCTCAAGATATTTTTACTTGTTTTCACTGATCTGTACTGTAGCTATCAGTTAACACAGCAATCTCCAATGCGGTTATGAGACTCTGAGAACTAGTGATGAGCGAGTCACTCGAAACTCTGATCATTTAACCCGATCCCTAAAATGACTCGAGAACCATTAGTGACCATTAGTGACCATTAACTGGATCAAACACAAAGCTCTTCAAATGTTTACAACAGAATTACAACACATAACTCTACATAAGCTGCCATATGTTCTATAACTTGCAACAATGAGTTAATTTACATCACCAAATGTCGACTGGGGGTACTGAGTGAGCCAAAAGCTCACTCGTAATTTTCTGCAGCTCCGAGTCCGAGTACAAAGGGATGCGTGCGGTGCGCGCGACAATGAGTTGGTCAGCGGCTCGGGGATTCACACAGAGAGTGACTCAACTTATAGAGCTTGAATCCGACGAGCCTTGCTCGTGTTATTAACCCACTGACTCATGTAGGCTAATCTGTTGCAATATTTGACTGGCACAATGTTTTGGGTAGAAGCTGCAAATGTTTAAAAATTTGAAATACGAGGACTGTTGCAGCAGTGCTGCTGTAAAGATCCGCCACCGACGGACGTACACGGCTCCTCTTGTTGACTGAGTCACTCGGAGTGATGTGAGTGGTTTACTCACAGGACCCGTGCAGGAGCGGGCGAGCGGCTCTGTCTGGGACTCACTCGCGGATGAGTGACTGTGTGGCTGCATTAACGGAAGCCTATCGTGGATCTTGTAAGTCAATCTGAAACAGGACATGTTCCTCTCACGTCCCAATTCAACAAAGCCTCACATCTTTTAAACGTGGTGTTGATATATTTGTCGTTATGAAATGAAACTAAACACACACACACCGAACTTTTACAATTATGTTTTTGATAATGTTACCACGGACATGCATGTTTTTTTACAAGTTCCTCAGGTCACATGAGCCCTTTTTTGCGAGCAGAGGAGTCGTAGACACGTAGCTGTATGCGTGATCTGAGTTGCTTGGTTGCATTAGTATTAGCGATCGGAACTGGGAGATTTTGACCAAGTGACTCAAGTGACTCGCACAACCCGGATCATATTAGTGAGTGACTCAGATTAACCCGAATCCTTGAAAAGATCCGGGTTGACCATCACTACTAAGAACGATCCAATCACAGGAGGTAAAAAAACATTAAAAGCAATATTGATTCGCTTACAACATAAGTGGGAGTGTTTGGGGCGCACAGTCCTGCGCCCCAGGGCGGATCCAAAACCAGCGACTTAGAGCTCAGCCTCAGGTCACATGTTTTTACCCTTTTTCCTGACCTACATAGACACTCATTAGGGGTGCGCCCCAGACACACAAACATGACACACACACAACGAACTCAAGTTTGATTTTTAATTGTTTTAAATAAATTATAACATGACTAACAGTGAAATTGTACAACTAAATGATTTTATTATGTATTAATTTGCACTATATATTTAACTTTTTGGTAACATGTTAAAGTAGCTTTCCTCTCTGGCCAGCTTTAAGGGGGCGGCGCCCCAGAGCCCCCTAGTGACCAGCCGCCACTGGTTACAATATGATATGATTGACGCGAGGTTCAGTTGAGGAATTAAAATCCGATCATGCATTCCGCTATTCTCGACCTCACGGAGCGCGCGGTTAATGGCTGTGTAGCAACGGGTGACGCAACCCATGACATCAGGGTTTCCGCGGGGTTGTAAAAGGTAGTAAAAGGTAGTAAATTAAAATATGCCAAATTAAGGCCAGTAAAAAGTAGTAAAAAGTAGTAAACGTCATCTGACGAGGTAGTAAATTTTCGAGTGCCTTTTGTAATGTTATGATGCCTGGAAATTAGTTCAAATCACCTGCATACCTGGGCAAATAATGAAAGATCTTTCGTCTCTGGGATATGATCAAAGCCTGGAGTGGAGCCAAATCACGTTCCTCTCTCCACTGTAAGCGTTCTGTTATCACTACGCACCGGATCCACTCCGGGTTTTCTGACTGTATCACGTTAATCTGAGGTAAAAGTTTATTTCAGCTAGCATGGTCAAACTTATAATGCAGGAAGGCTCCGATGTTTTGAAGATCGATAAAGGTGTAAAAGACGATTGACTTGGCTTAGCGAAATGATGAAGATTGGCAAGCCCTTCAGTTCGTGGGCTAAGAAAACCAAACAGGTAACTTGCGTGTCTTTGCACAAGGGGTCCTGTATTTTGGGGGTAAATGATTTCTCACGTTACTGATCATCCGCGTCACGCTTTTTAATGCTATGCTGATATAGCCAGTGCATGGCTGGTACAGCGGGTTTGTTTAACCCGTGGGTAAACTTCATGTGGCGCCACAACAACCGAAAGGCGGATGACATCCAAATTCCTTGAGAGCGATTGACGAGGAATCATAAGAGGAGACTGCTTCCGAAATGGTCTCGCGGGACTTTGATGTCATCCACCTGTCGGTTCTTGCAGTTGCATTTGCGTTTGGTCACAAAAACGTAACATTTGTACATATATTTAAGCACAGCAGTTTAAAAACAAGTGATTTTAACCATTCAAACACAAACAACAGTGCGTCCGCTGTTTGTGTGTCAGAGGAGCACGCTAGCCGCCCATTCGTTTCTCATTGAGCTTGTGTTGTACGTATTTTTGCCGCTTTATTGGCCTTAAATAACACATATGCCTCAAAAATCCCGTCTTTGCAAATATCCTCATATAAACACGACCATTTAGGTCTTAGGAGAAAGTAAACAGCAGAAACTTTTGCGCATAAAATAAATAAGCGCTGCCTCTATTGTAACATAATATTTAGTTGATAAAGGTACAGTCATTTAATTTCATTCACTATGGTTACAGACATCCTGTGCGATTTGTACACAACTGCTCGTTCAGGGTTTATATTCATACGTTACTGTATTAGAGCTGTGACTGTAAGCTGTTGTGTGAACAGAACAGACCCTGGATTATTTGTTTATGTGTACTGAATAATATGATATGAAAAAGTTGTATTTGTTCACATTAGTAAATGCATTATATAACATAAACAAACAATGAAAAATATAGAGTATATAAGCATTAATTAATTCTTGTTTATGTCATTACAGTAATTGATGGTAGTTCATGGTGCATTCACTAATGTTAACAGTTTCAATGTTGATTAAAAAATTATTAGTAAATGCTAAAATAAATACAGTTACAATTAATAAATAATTAATAAAAGATTTATTTAAGGTGGTAATATTCATGTTTTCTTTTTAAACAGTATAGTGAGTTATTTAGCTGTTTCGCCTTAATTTGAAATGCCCTGCAAACTACAGCTACCTATATATGCAACAGGAGACTTCAATATGGAATTTATGGCAAAAAAAATCTCCCCTTAAAATGCTATTGGTCTCGCCTACGTAAAGTGTTAGGTAAAGGAATATGACTTGCCCTGAAAAATATTTCAGTCAGAAGAATTTTTTTCACTTTAATTCTTTTTTGTATGTTATATATGTCAAAATCTGTGTAAATAATAGAAAGGTCGCTGATTAACACTTGCCATTCAGTGTCGTGATGGTTTTAAAAAATATTCTGAAGGTAGTAAAAAAGGTAGTAAAAAGTAGTAAATTTAACTTAAGGATTTCTGTATAAACCCTGGACATGGAGCGCAACTTCCGCTCCCGAGCACTTTGGAAAGTAATGCTTTGACTCGTTTTAACGCGTTGTTAGACGCGACATGTGAACGAACATATGAACGTTTAAATCAAAAATCAAATGAATATAAAACAAAGTGAATAAAAATCTTTCTGCGGGCCAGATTGTGTTATATTTTTAAAAGGTGACGAGGGCTGCAGAGAGAGAGAGGGTGGGCCGCAATGGCCTGCGGGCAGGGAGTTTGAGACCACTGCCCTAAACGTTAATGGAAAAGAACCGCGAACCCGAGTGAGAGAGACAGAGAGCTGTTCTGTGTGTGAGTAAGCAGAGCGGGACACAGCAACACAATACATCTGTATGTGTGTAGGGAAGGGGCGCTTTTACTACTAGCCTATCACAGAACGTTGACACAATCAGCTACCCAATGATGATTTTCATTTAATCCGAGTACAGATATTGACTCGTATTACTCGTATAATACTCGTACTCGGCAGAAGTGTTTTATCCGTACCGCTCATCTCTAATCTTTACATTGCTTTTACATAATACACTTTTTGTATTTGCACTACAGTTGCACTAAATTTTATAATCTAAATCAGGGGTGTCCAATACATCGACCAGTCGATCGCAAAGACAATGCTGGTAGATCGTGCATTGCCTGCCCAAAGGCTTTGTTAATTTTGAATAATATTATATATTAGATATAACGGCCTTCCCTTTTTCAGTTTGTCTGACTTGCACTTGACAAATAAAGTTTGACTAAATAAGTATATTTAAATTTTGTTTATTGAGTCATGACAAATACGTAAGCTGATCGCGCCTTACACGAGCTTCGGAGAACACAGCGCGAAATGGCGCGGTCAGCAACTTGTTCGCAAATGTAATGGTTTTGTTATGTGTTCTAGTTGTATTCTGTGTATTTTTGTATTTTGGACTTTTATTTTGATACCCTGCTCTGTTCTGACTTTTATTTTGATATTCATCATGCCATGTTTCACTTCACACTTCCTGTTTGTTCTTGTATATAAGTCACATCCTGTTCACCTGCTCCTAGTCTCAGCCTCAGACGCCACGCCCACAAACTGTTGGCTGAACGTCTGATGTTTTTCGTACACTTTTCTGGAAACCCTGTGAGAATGTCTAAAGTCGTCTTTTGATTGGTTGAAATAAACCGGATTTCCAGGAGACGCGAGTGTCGCGATTAGTTTCGGTCCCTGGAAAACAAAGCTCTGGCGTTCCATTGATGCAGAGAATCAGTCATGTCCACGTGGATAATAATGACCAGTTATCATGATCAGCTAAACATTGGACTCTCAAAAATATGCAAAGTTCGCAGCATAGACTCTCTAAAAGACGTCCAAGAGTTTTGCTTGAGGCAGTTAGTGGAGTCAAAAAGTTTGGTTCTCCTGAATTGCTTGTATGTGCTAAAAAGTGGAGAGATATGCTTCAAACAGACATTTAACGGGAGCGTCTCATTGGTGTGGCTGTTGATGAAGTGCACAACGTTGTTCTATGGTGAGTAATGTTGTTTATTTAGATGCTATTCGATTGCAGCTGGTTATTTCAATAACTGACTTGTTGCCAGCCGGCTCGTTATTGTGAGGAGTCCGAAACGTGACGCTAGACGAAACAAACTGTGATTGGTTGTTTGACATGTCGGTCAAACAGCTTGTGGGTGGGCTTTGTCCAGAAAAAGCAGCGAAAAACACCAGACCTTCAGTATGAAGGTCTGGCTACGCGAGACTAACCTGCTCCTGGCTGATTATTACATCGCCATCCTGTTAGTATCTGCCTGTTTTTTTGTATCCTGAATCTGTTTATCTGTTTATCTGTTACCTGCATCTGCCTGTGTTTGACCATTGCCTGTTTATTTGGATTTATTGCCTGTTTGCCGCCTGCCCTGATATATTTTGCCTGTCTTTGGATTTCTGATTTTGGATTAACCCTTTGGATTTGTTTGCTGGCCCTTATTGGGATTTTACATAATAAACACCTTTTGCACATGGATTCTCAACTTTTCCGCTTTCTTTAAAGCAACCCCTTACAGAATAATCAGCCATAAACCGGAATCCAGCGAAGGTCAGTAATCTCCCACCAGCACCATGAAACCTGTTTTTGCCCTGCTTGCACTACGCCAGAACCACCGCCCCATTGAGGAGTATGTTAATGATTTTTTGGACTTGAGTTACCAGGTACATTTTGATGATGTTACTCTTAAGAACTTGTTCTACAATGCTTTGGATGAATGGTTGCGTTTGTGTATGCCACGTGATATGGATATTTGGTCTCTGGAAAGTTATATTGACTTTGCTTTGTTGCTGTGTGGCTCACCATTCACTGTGGGTGTTGCGGATACACCTCCGGAGTATGTACACAAGCCACCAAGCCATGTCATGCCTGTTCTACCCACACCTGTACAAACCATGCCTGTTCACAAAATGGCCGCCACCATGCTTGCTCCCAAAATGGCCGCCATCCTGCCTGTCCCTAAAATGGCTGCCATCCTGCCTGTTCCCAAAATGGCTGCCATCCTGCCTGTCTCTGCACCTGCACCTGTCTATGAGAAAGCTACCATCATTCCAGCACCTGAGCTTCAGAGAGCTATCATCACCACCACACCTGCACTCATGAGGGCTATTATTCACCCAGCACCTGACATCAAGATGGCCGCCCTGCCTGAATCGACTACTGCTGAGGTATGTCTCATTAACTCAGTACTACCTGAATTTGCCATAGCCCTGTGGTGCGTCTGGTCTGCCTTCTGCTCTGTTGTTCCCGAGGTTCCTCAAGACCCTGAATCTGATCTGCCCGACTCATCTGATCTGCCCGACTCATCTGATCTGCCCAACTCATCTGATCTGCCCGACTCATCTGATCTGCCCGACTCATCTGTTTCGTCTGTCCTGCCTGATTCGTCTGTCCCGTCTGGTTCGTCTGGCTTACCTGGCTCACCTGTCCCGTCTGATTCACCTGGCTCAACTGACTCATCTGATTCGTCTGGTCCACCATCTGGAATATCATCACCCTGGTCCACGGAAGCTTTCCCAAGTTTTTTTTGGGGGGGGTAGTACCCGGACACAGGAAGGAGGCAGAGGACACCAAGGCGGAGGCCGAAGTGTTCTCGGACCCTTCCTTTCCTTGTGTTCCAGGTCTATTCCTGCCTCATGATATAGCTCCATGTCTGCCCCATGACCCAGGCCCGCATCTGCCCCATGACCCAGGCCCGCATCTGCCCCATGACCCAGGCCCGCATCTGCCCCATGACCCAGGCCCGCATCTGCCCCATGACCCAGGCCCGCATCTGCCTCATGTTCCTGGACCATCCTGGCCATATGACCCAGGACCTCTCCTGAACTGCCCTGCCTTCGCCAAGAGGTCCTGGCCCGCCCGCCCGCCCGCCCACCCTCTATTTGGACTTTGTTATTTGAATGTTGGGCTCCGGGAGTCGCCCTTTAGAGGGGGGGTTCTGTAATGGTTTTGTTATGTGTTCTAGTTGTATTCTGTGTATTTTTGTATTTTGGACTTTTATTTTGATACCCTGCTCTGTTCTGACTTTTATTTTGATATTCATCATGCCATGTTTCACTTCACACTTCCTGTTTGTTCTTGTATATAAGTCACATCCTGTTCACCTGCTCCTGGCTGATTATTACATCGCCATCCTGTTAGTATCTGCCTGTTTTTTGTATCCTGAATCTGTTCATCTGTTTATCTGTTACCTGCATCTGCCTGTGTTTGACCATTGCCTGTTTATTTGGATTTATTGCCTTTTTGCCGCCTGCCCTGATATATTTTGCCTGTCTTTGGATTTCTGATTTTGGATTAACCCTTTGGATTTGTTTGCTGGCCTTTATTGGGATTTTACATAATAAACACCTTTTGCACATGGATTCTCAACTTCTCCGCTTTCTTTAAAGCAACCCCTTACAGCAAAACATTCATCTAAAATTTAATCTAATTTAAAAATGAGTGCAGTACCAAGCAAAAAGTCGAAAACATACCATTTCCATGTGGAGTGGGAGGAAGATTTTTTCTTTACTATGTCTTTTTCGAAATGCATTTGTCTCATCTGCCAGACAAGTATTGCTATTCCAAAGAAAGGAAATGTGGAGAGGCATTTTCGAACACTTCATAAAAACTAAGACAAATGATTTTCCTGCAAAAAGCGAGCTAAGAGCAGCAAAGGTGAAAGAACTGAAATCTCAATTACTTGGTCAGAAGTCACTTTTTACACGTTCAGGCCAAAAAGCAAGAGCAGCCACCGAGGCATCCTTCCGGGTGAGTCGCACCCTCGTCAAACATTAAAAATCATTCCAAGATATGGACAAATGATAAAAGACGCGTTTGTCGAGGCATTGTTTCAGGATTTTAAAAACAAATCTGAGATTGTGTCTGCTATCAAAGCTGTTCAGCTATCCAGAAATACAGTTGCACGTCGTTGTGAAATGATCGCTGATGATTTGACACAGCAACTGAGAAAGGACATAATTGACTGTGAATGTTTTTCACTGCAATTAGATGAGAGCACGGACATTAGTGATACAGCGCAGTTGTGCGTTTTTATAAGGATGGTGTTTAAAGACATGACAGCGATAGAGGAGCTGCTTACACTTCTGCCCTTGAAAGAGCACACTCGGGGTGAGGACGTTTTTCGCTAATTTAAAGACTATGTCGACAAAACACAGCTTCCGATGTCTAAATTAGTATCAATCACCATTGACGGCACTCCTGTGATGGTCGGCCGTTCTAACGGATTCATTGCCAAATGCAAGGAGGAGGATGCTTTTCCCGACTTCCTTAATTATCATTGCATTATACACCAGCAAGCTCTATGTGCGAAAATGCTGAACATGAAAGAGATCATGGATGTATCCATGAAAATCGTTTGTTCTATTCGTACACGCTCACTTCAAAGATGGCTCTTACGCACTTTTTTGGAGGAAGCTGACTGCAACCACACTGATCTCCTGCGCATACAGATGTCAGGTGGTTAAGCAGGGGGAAATTCTTGGAAAGTTTTCGAGAGGTGCTGCCTGAGATAAAGGAGTTTCTTCTGTCTTAACAAAATACAGAATACAAACAACTTGAGGATAAACAGTAGCTTTTAGATTTGGCCTTTTTGACTGACCTGACTAACATTCTGAATGAGCTAAATTTAGAGCTGCAGGGTAAAGAGAAGATGGTGGTCAACATGATCAGCTCAATTAATGCTTTCAAAAGAAAACTGCAGTTACTCACATCTAAGCTGCAGCGCCACGAATTAGGCAACTTCCAAAACATTGCATCTGAACTGCAAAATCAAGATAAGGAGCCAGCACAACTTGACAGTGAGCGCTACATCGAGCAAATTGAAAAGGTCAGATCAGACTTTGACAAACGTTTTAAAGACTTTGCTTTACTTGAGCCAGTTGCTACATTTATGTGCTTTCCATTTGGAGATGAACATGACGTTGAGACCCTGGCCACAGACATGGGAAAGCTGTTTCAGGATGAACCCATCAGCATTGGAGGATGAGATTTTAGCACTGCAGTCTGACATTGAAGTGAAGGCAAGATCCACTGGACAGTTTTGGAACCTTCTTGCAGAAGAGAAATATCCAAATATCAGAAAATGTGCCACCTCATTGACTGCACTGTTTGGCTCAACTTATTTATGTGAGTCAGCCTTTTCTCACATGAAGATTATTAAGTCAAAACACCGGTCAACCATGACTGATAACAATTTGGAAGCCTGTTTGAGACTAGCTATAAGTGGAAACTGTCCAGATTATGCAAAACTGTCTGATTCAATTCAGTGCAAGTCATCAGAATAAGATAAACGGCCTGGCTATTGTATTTTAAAAGCGAATAATATCAGCACTGTTATTGTTTTGAATTGTTCAATTACATATGCAATATATACAGTACAGTCCTAACAACCATTTGAAATGTAATTTAAAAAAATAAAACTGTGTTTTTAGCTGGTAGATCTTGTCGGGTTTATCATTTTAAAAGTAGATCATCATGCAAAAAAGTCTGGACACCCTTGATCTAAATGTTATTAACTTATTGCATTGTTATCTATGTTTTTGATACTTAATCTTTACATTGGTGTTACAAATTGCACATGTTGTTTTGTACTACAGTTGCACTTAATGTATAACTTGAATGGTTTTCTGTTTAATTATTGCATTATCTGTGTTGTTGATGCTTTTTATTTATTGCCTTACCTGTGGTCTTGATACTTGTTAACCTAGTTACGTTGCATCTGTCAAGGCTACAATGTTTTGTATTTATTATGTTTTGTATTTATTATGCGTTAATGTAAACCAGTGGTTTTCAATCTTGTCCTAGGGGACCCACAGCGCTGCATATTTTGCATGTCTCCCAGTTCTGTTCATGGTTCTCTCCCTTAATGAGCTGATGATCTGAATCAGGTGAGTTAGATAAGTGAGACATGCAATAATGCAGAGCAGTGGGTCCCCTAGGACAAGATTGAAAACCACTGCTGTAAACAACACTTTTACCTCAGTGTGTTATGATGAAATAAAGTGATATATATTTGATACAGATTTGATTTTTTTTTTTCATTTTTTATTGTAACACATGGTATGAAATATGTATAACATTGGTAATGCACCAACTGCATATTCTGCAGGGCTGTATTTATATACATACACAGTACACAAAATCAATAAACAAACTTACTTTTGAATTAATCAAACAATTGATTTTACAGCACTTGGTTAAAGCCATATTATGGTACACAAACATCAATAAACAAACTTTTTTTGGATTAATCAAACAATTGATTTCACAGCAATTTTTAAAGCTATATTATGGTACACAAACATCAATAAACAACCTTATTTTACATGAATCGAGAACAATTGATTTCTCAGCCCTAGTTTAAAGCTATTATGGTTTAATTACAACGCTAGGGCACATATTAGTCAAGGCACAGCAAACAGCCACAATTTTGTCCAGGAATGTCATTTCTTCACCTTGACATGGAAGTACCATGCTGACTGGTACAATTCCATTTAGTATGGTGTACTTTGTGCGTACACATCCAATCACCCTCTCCACATGAACCCTGAGGAGAGCTATCCGGCGTGTTTCCTCCACATCTTTTGCATCCAGCTGGCTGCGTCCTCTTGTGAATGCAGGTGTTTTCACTTCTGCACTAGTGATGAGCGAGTCACTCGAAACTCGGATTATTTAACCCGATCCCTAAAATGACTCGAGAACCATGAGTCCTTAGTGACCATTAACCCGAGTCAGTTGAGTCCTCTCAGATTTTGCTTTAAAAATGAGAAATTGGATCAAACACAAAGCTCTTCAAATGTTTACAACAGAATTACAACACATAACTCTACATAAGCTGCCATATGTTCTATAACTTGCAACAACGAGTTAATTTACATAACCAAATGTCGACTGGGGGTACCGAGTGAGCCAAAAGCTCACTCGTAATTTTCTGCAGCTCCAAGTACAAAGGGATGCGTGCGCGCGACAATGAGTTGGTCGGCGGCTCGGGGATTCACACAGAGAGTGACTCAACTCATAGAGCTTGAATCCTGGACTAGGAGAAACGAGCCTTGCTCGTGTTATTAACCCACTGACTCATGTAGGCTAATCTGTAATATTTGACTGGCACAATGTTTTGGGTAGAAGCTGCAAATGTTTAAAAATGTTAAATACGAGGACTGTTGCAGCAGTGCTGCTGTAAAGATCCGCCACCGACGGACGTACACGGCTCCTCTTGTTGACTGAGTCACTCGGAGTGACGTGAGTGGTTCACTCACAGGACCCGTGCAGGAGCGGGCGGCTCTGTCTGGGACTCACTCACAAGATCATGTTCTTGTGCAGATGAGTGACTGTGTGGCTGCATTAACCGAAGCCTATCGTGGATCTTGTAAGTCAATCTGAAACAGGACACGTTCCTCTCACGTTCCAAATCAACAAAGCTTGACATCAGCCTGACACAGCTGGGTTGACTTTTGATTCATTGGATTACTACCACTGTCAGCAGGACATTGTTATTGTCATCTTCCTCAGCGCTTTGTGACTTTGCTGTTTTTTACATCTCCAGCGAGCTGCCCAGTACTGAGCGCTGTCCAGCGCTTCTCTGCTGATTTACCACTAACGTTGTTTCCTCTCTCTATCACAGCTCTGGACTGTTGCTGCTGGTGAGCTGTCCCTTTTGGGTTGGTGCCGTGGTTCAGTTCGCTGAATAATTCCACGGCGGTTTAAATATTACCCTTCCCTGTGGCTCCCGTGACGCGGCGCTCACGGGAGCGGTCTACGTGCCCTGCCCCGTATCGGGGTCCCCATACTATCATCCCGTGCCTTCATTGCCGGGGAACACATCTGGTGGCTGAGAGACTTTATTCTTGCATATTGTTAATAAACATCTCTGCTTTGGAATCCTGTGTTTTGTGTTCCTTACATAATGTTACCATGGACATGCATGTTTTTTTACAAGTTCCTCAGGTCACATGAGCCCTTTTTTTGCGAGCAGAGGAGTCGTAGACTCGTAGCTGCATGCGTGATCTGAGTTGCTTGGTTGCATTAGTATTAGCGATTGGAACTGGGAGATTTTGACCAAGTGACTCGCACAACCCGGATCATATTAGTGAGTGACTCAGAATAACCCGAATCCTTAAAGATCCGGGTTGACCATCACTATTCTGCACACATCATTCCAACACTGTCACTGATGTTAAATCCATGATCTGCCAACACCAAGTCCCCCGGCAATAGTTTATCAAGAAGACCACTATGGTCAGTCACATGCTTGTCACTGACACGACCTCCCCACCCTTGGGAAATGAAAGAGATAGATCCTCGTGGTGTAATGCCAATTAGATATTTCATGGTATGATTGTGTTTGTAGTGGGAGAATGTCTGTGCTCTAGCTTTGATATTTGAAATTTGCATGAAAAGGGCATCAAAGCGGTCCACAATAACTGCTACTCAATTGCCAAAAGCCTCTACAAACTGATGTGGCATGGTGACCTGCAAGCAATGTCTCTCTGGCCAGTGCACCAAGGGTTTGAGATGTCTAAACATTGTACTTATGGTGTCTCGGAATGTGGTTGACACAGTCTTTCAATCCACAGAGAAGATGTATGCAATATGCTGCACTGGAAGATTCAGCCTGAGGCGCATCAGTGTTGAAAGGAGCATCTGAAAAGGTGAGAGTTTTCTGCCAGCCTGTTGCATGCAGGGAAGAAGCAGTGTCAGCACACCCATCATAATCGCAAAACATGGAAGCCCAGTGTAGTACTTTAGCTTTGTGTCATCATCTTTAAAAGAATCCTCATCCATCTTCTTTTAAGCAAGCTCTTCATTCAGTATCCTGTTCTCCTCCAACAACCGATTAATTTCAGCACGCCTGCAGCTGCAAAGATGGCATTCCTTCTGTTCTGCAATGCTGTCATATGCGTCTGCGTCATCCACTTGTAAGGCATCATCTGCTGTTGCAGCTTCATCCGCTCTTGCAGTTTCATCCATCAAACTCTCGCCAGTCACATCTAGTGGTAAAGTATTATTCCCTGTGACAGTTTGCAGTCTCCTTGAGCTCCGGTCAAATGGCCCAGGGAGAGTTGCTTTCACTTCAGTGTGCCCGAGATGCAGTGGTGGTACCCAGTCTGGATCACACTGTAGCATTTCATAGGCTGGTTTGCCTAAAAGATAAAAGAACAAATTATTTCATTAGTAATGTTAAACATTTAGTTATTTAATAGTTACGAGAGTTTGTCATGATTTCAGGTAAATATAATCCAAGAAGAATGCAAAGGGATTAATACGCAAAACAAAAACAAACTTGGATGTAAGTTAGTGCAGGCATGATAACACAAACAACGAAGACACAAGACAAGAACGTATAATGAGGAAATTAACTCTCAACAAACACAGACGGGAGAGCCCAAGCGAACTAGAATCCCATTGTTACACAAAAACAAGATACACGAATGTCAGAACTCTCACATAAACAAGAATAATAAAAAACGAACTCTATGTTTGCGTTGCTAGTGGTAAAAACAACAACAAAAGTTAGACGTGATGTGTGTTAAACTTACCTTTGTGAAAACGCCGTGAACAAACGTGTTTCGGGAAATGTTCTTGAAGGTAATGGTTTTCCTTCTTACTGCCGCTACCCAAGCCATGCAACGCCGCTTTGTTAACTCGGACAACTGAGCTCCATAATGCTGTTTCCAAGTCGGAAAGCTAAAAAATCTCACGTCATTTGAAATTCGACTCCCACGCCGGTCGTGAGTAGGATTGTGGCAGCCAATAGCACAACAAGCTTTCACCATTTTCAATACTTTTATCGTACAAATCAAAATGAATTTCAAATGCCCTGCTGATTTCAGTGCAGGCAGTAGCATCCGTGTTCCCAATTCCCAGAATGCATTGGGCTGCTGACACGCCGTTCCCACACTCTATAACCTCAAAATAAATCTGAGAGTGTGCACTGTGAGCCAATATTCATAATATGACTGTAACTGGAAAACATTTTGGTAAACAGCTAAAATAACACAAAATGTGCCTCTGTCCCAATATTTATGGACCTAAGTGTAAATGGGTCAAATAAATGTCATAATATAATGTAATTGTGCAAATGATGTTTCAGAATGTCTGACTAATGTACTTGATTATAAACAGCAGGTTTTGCAGTGTGCCCAATGTCAGTTCAGCAGAGCATCCATCAAACAGGAGCCCAAATACATCCCAATATGTGTATGTAAGCTTGGCCACAGATGTTCCATTTCAGTCAGGTAATTTGTCAGATTGAAAATACATTTTACTATTTTAATTTAAAGGGGAGAACCCCCTGGAACTTCTGGGCATGCAATTAGTGGGCAAAGTCACCAAAACTAGCCAGGGGAACCGGTATATTTGTGTAATCGTAGATTACTACACAAAATGGTCAGAGGCCTACGCAATACCCAATAAATCAGCAGCAATTGTGTCGCCCTGCATCATACTTCTTTTTTTACAGGTTTGGGGCACCAAAGAGAATTCTCAAAGACCAAGGAACTGAGTTTGTGAATCAGATAGGAATTAATTACATGCCCAAAAAATTTGTATGCATGAAAAAATTATGTGTAAGCATAATATTTTTAGCTGGTTCATTTGCATAAATGTATGGTTCTTTGTACATTAATATAATTAATGGTTTTCAAACAGATCAATGAACGACTCTGTGCCTTCCTCAATGTGGAGAGAAGCCTCTGTGCCCCATACCATCCACAAACAAATGGGCTTGTGGAAAAGTTAAATTGAACCAATTAGGGGTTAAGCTTCAATAACACTTTGTGTTGGAATGCAAACTTGTCTTTGCTTTTGGTTTCTTCTATCTTTCGACTCCTTTGGGTTCTGACTATAGACAATTGTGCAAACTAGTGGATTCCAGACCCTGAAAATGGGATGAGTAACTAGTTGCAATAATGTTTGGTCTTAGAACCAAGACACAGCTGGCAACTAAGTTCCTTTTTCCTAATGTTTGGCACAGAGGCTAGATATCCTTGTGAGGTGTCTGAGACCATAGCCGGTGATGGCTATAGGCGAACTAGTCAGTTGCTTAGGGCAGTGGTTCTCAAACTGGGGATAAAAGTGCTGACCTAATGGATGAACAGGGAATGATACATGCCAAAATCAGTACCGACCATTTAAAAATCTTTGATGACACACCACGGATACCCCATAGACTACAAGGACCACAGTGCAAAAGACCACATACAGACACGACCGGTGAAACTGTACCATCCCCTTCAATCCTTCCTGTAGACCTCACAATATCACAGCACAATCAGCATCCACCCTCTTATCCTAACAGCATTAATTCCATCATCACCAATTGATTTATCAATGCAATGCCTGTGCTCTCCTGTGTCTCTTGTAAGTGCTGATGTAAAGTCACATCAGATAATAGGTTAATATTAGTCTGAAATGTAACATTTAAGTGAAGTGGTCGGTAAACTGTTATTTTTGCTTCCCCCCTGTAGGTATCAATAGTGCATGGGCTGGAAATGACACTTATGTACTGCTGTCCAAAGTTGGACCATATAAAGTGTTCTACAAAGACTTGCAGATTGGCCCTGGGAAGAAGTTGGAGAGTGAAGTGTGCATTTTAATGACCTTTGTCATAAGAGTTTAATCTGCTATATGAAGATGTTTCGATGTGTTATTGCTTTTGTTTTTTTTAAAAGGTTATAAATATCTGTCCCTGATGATGGTGAGGCAGCACAACTTGACCTCACCAGGGAAGGCATTCCATATGGACACATTTGCCATTACAGAAATGTGGAAGGGAAGAATAGAAAGAAACAAGGTGTTCTGTATTTTTAAAATAATTTTTGTCAGTTGTTGTTTGAACATAATATAGGCAGAAGATGCTTTAATTAGCAAGCTTGACACCACAAAGTATGACATCATGTTGGGCATTGTAAACGAGGGTGACCACTGGTTCTTGCTTGTAAGTATTTGTGGTAAAGAACAGTTTCTTTTGATCTTCCCCTTATCCACTTAATGTTGACTGCACTAATATTCCAATATTGTTGTCTGCATATTTTGCCATATTACTTAGCCTGCATGCCCTTCCAAAAGAAGAAAATTACATGTTTGGTAAGAACAAGGTATTTTTATGCACTACATCAAAAGTAATGCTTGTTAAATTATGTACAGTCATGGCCAAAAATAATAGCTCCCTTAGTTAATATGAGCAAAGAAAGCTGGGTTGAAATCAATCTACAATGTTTATCCTTTTTGACTTAAAAAAAAAAACCCTAAAAAATGCAATGCTATTGAAGTAAAACAATCGAAAGTGTGGGAAAATGACATTATGAAATATGTTTTTCTCTAATGCACACAGGACAATTTTTGGCTCCCCTTCATTTAATACCCTGCTCATATTTAAAAAGAGTGGAGATATTTTTCGCCATTAATGTATACTTCATAATATATTTTATTTCAATATTTTTCTAGAGCCCTGATGACACAAAAGGGCATTCCAGATTCACACTGGGTGTGTGAAACTCTGCCTCACCCACTTCAGAGGGATGCTACGTTATGTGGTGTATTTGCATTGAAGGTGATTATAGCAAATAGTAAATTATTATGAAAATGGAATGAGAGTTTGCAGTTTACTTTTCTTGTTACTTTTCAAGTTTGCAGAACACATTCTTCAAAATACCCAGATTCACTTCCTAAATACACCACAAGACATAATGCAAATCAGAATGGAAATAGCTTTGACTATACTCTGCCAATCAGGTATGTCTACTATAACTCATGCTATTGACATGTGATTTACCATGTGCATCACTTTCATTCATTTTGTACTGTACTAGATGATTTAAGTGATACTTTTGTGGGGAGGCATTTGATGACACTGTAGAAGTTCATTGGGTTACTATGGTTGAACATTTCTGGTTTGTGTAGGGTGCCATCATGTCAATATAAATGGACAGTTGCTTTAAAAAAAATGGTTACTCTTAAATTTTTGTTTAACAGATTTCCTGTGATGGCTGTGGACGATGGTTCCATGCAGGGTGTGTGGGAAATCCATACAAGTTTACATAATGTTTTTCTTGTGAACACAATAAATGACATGACACTATAACTTTGTTTCTGTACAATTCATTTCTCCCAATATTTTTTTACACTTTGGCTAAACAATTGCACCAACCAGACGAAAAGCATACATTGTTTTATTACAAATAAACAATTGTTTGGTTAGTTATATTGTGATAATCCCTTACGAATTAACCATGATTTTACTACAGCTCAAAAAAAAACATGGTTACTTTAGTAAAACACTATGACTTTGTGGTTATATAAAGTTGATAATTTTAGTAATTGCTCTATAAACTCATTGTAAAAACCAGCACTCTCTCCTTTTTATAAAATATAAAAAAGTTAAAACACCCGTGACAGTCATTGGGTTCAAATAGATGTGCCCTAGAGATTTTGTTGAAAGAAAAGCAATAAGAAACAGTATTTTTCAAACAATTTTTAAAGTTAAAAAGAAACAAGGCAGTTTTGATTGAAAGATGGGAAATCTCACGTCTATAAGCGTTTTGGAAAAATACAGTATTTTTAACCGATTTGCTTCCCGTACATTTAGTCATTTTACTTGTCTACATAAGTTCTGAAGGTATGTATGGTAACTTGGTAACAACGCACAGGGCCGGCCCGAGGCATAAGCGAACCAAGCGGCTGCTTAGGGCCCCGCTGGCCACCAGGGGGCCCCCGCCCCAGTCGTTTTTTTTAAATTTTTTAATACAATAAAATAACTTAAACAGGTAATATAAATGGATAAATGAATGAATACGAATTTATAAATGAATAATTAAAGACAAGAAAATTTTGATTTGCAGACAACTATGTGTCTGCAGTGCTAGCGTTTTAGTCAGGCGCAACATAGACACCTGCGCCACCTGCGCGTCGGCGCGCAAGTGCACGACGTCATCACTCACTGTAAACAATGATGAGCCATTTGACATGTCACAAAAAAGGATATATCCCTCTGGGGCCGAAAAGAGAACAAAGAAAAGGACCGAGGATGAGAAAAAAAGAGCAAGATAAAGGTATGTTTGCATGATTATATAAAGTATGTTTAATTGTGTTAGTGGTGTGACAGATCGACGTTAATCCGTGACCGTGATCGACCCACGGTTCGGCTCGTATGCGCTTAAATAGTGAAAGTTTATCATTTGCACGCGTTTCAAAGGCTTGCGAAAGTTAAGATTTCAAGTGATTTTAAACAATTTATCCCGCAAAAAGGCGCTAAAGTGAGCAGTATTCTGCATGCCCATGCGGTTTAAATTGTCCAGCCCAGCTCCCTTCAGAGATCAGAACACTAACACTTGATGTTTAAACTTTAGAGAGAGTTACGCTATTTTGTGTCAGACTGTAGTCCATTAACATATATTTGAGGAATAGAGCACTGAAAACAACATAACGGTTTTATGCTCCACCGTCTATATTTCCGTCTGTGTGAGCGCGCCGCGTAAAAAGTGCACTTAGTAGGGCACACATGGAGAGACGAACATAAAATCTTTCTGTTCTTGACAGGGCACATACAAACAAAGTGATCTCCACAGTACTCTTTTCCAATAAAAACATTTGTTTATGTCTTTGGACGGTTTATGTATAGATTAGGCAGAAACCAGGTCCGTGCTTCTCTTAAAGAGACAGCAACCTTAATTAACCTACTTAAGTCTGTGTCATTAATGTTAATCAAACCTTCCAAGACAAAGAGAAAATCACTTCTGTAGCTCTAAAAAAAGAATAATTATATTTAATTCATACAATAAAGTGTTATGATTCATTTGATTTGATTTCTGTACCTAATGCTAATATTAGCCCTTACTTAATGTGCAACTTTGTTCTTTTTATAAATGTTTGTAAGTAATTTCCTCATTTTTTATTAGTTTTTCCAACCCCTTATTCTGCTGATCCGAAAAATGATCAGATCTGTGCCTCAAAAACCATAATGTGATCCGAACCGTGAGTTTTGTGATCCATCACACCCCTAGCTAGCATTGCTGTATGTGTTGAAGTGAACGTTCCAACATCGGTAATGTTCCAGCTTCATAGGCAAAGCACATGCGCTCTCTGTCTAAGATCTTTGGTAAGAGATGGTATTGGACTTTATGAGAATATATACCAATACCATGTTGGGTAGGGAGATTTTTGTGATGAAAATAGACTTCAATCTTATTTATAGGGTGGGTAGTGATGTAACAGTGCTATCCTCATATTTATTTATTTATTGCTTGTTGTGTAATTAATGAAAAATTAGCGAAATAAACTCATTCTGCTTGATCAACTATGCACTTATCCAATGCTATTTTTTCCAGGAACACTGTTGAAGTACTTTGGAGCACAACCAACTCTACCCGCCCCTGATGTTTCATCAAGTGTCAGTGCCTCCAAAGCTGATGATGCAGCAGATGAGGTTTTTCTTGTTGGCCAATGTTAACATTCCATAGCCTGTTAATATGACATGACACATTGAAGAATAAAGTATTTTATTTAAGTATAGATTTTTTTCATTATTTAACCTCACTGTATTCATTTATAATGTAACATTAGAGCATGACATTTGTGTCCGCGTGGTGGGAGGGGGGCCCCCAAACACATTCTGCTTAGGGCCCCGAAGAGGCTCAGGCCGGCACTGACAACGCAAAACTAGTAGTATGATTGTGTAAAGGGGAACAGGCATTCCAAGGGGGACAGGATCGGCTGCTACACCCCCACATGTTATATACCAGGTCCCAGGATGGGTTTTTAATGGGTACTAGACTGGTCCTTATTATGTAATTATACTTTTAATGCTTAATTGTAATTTAACTTATACATTTATTTAAATAAAATTGATAACCAATAAAAGCAACATAATTTCAGTTTGGTAAATATTTCAGCATGAACATTCAACTGTTCATAACAAAATTGATACGATTACAAAGCTTTTGAGAAAGTTCTATGGTTTTACCCATCATAAAGTATTTCCTGTGTGCCTCCTGGGTAATGAGAAACCTTTATAAGCCATCAATTAGGACTAAAGCAGCTGATATCAATTGGTAATGATAGGGGGCAGGGTTTCTCTCATGATTTCAGATGATCTCCTGGCTTTCTATGCCATTTTGTACCTTGTTCTCTTCATGTGTTCAATACTTATTCCCTGTGTCATTTCACAGTATTTCTGTATTTATTATGACAAAGGTTATTATATTTTTAAATTTTCATTAGATTTTATATTTATTTCGTTTTGACTTTTTGTTTTCAAATTCAGTTTAGTTTTAATTTGTTTTAAAAATTGGGTTTGCTAGTTTAGTTTAGTTTTTATTTTTTGAAAATGCTTAGTTTTAGTCTTTTTCATAATTTGGGTTATTTGTCAGGGGCAAGATTCAAAAAGGTTGGAAAAAGAATTGTGTAATAATAATTCAACAAAAACATCATACAATTTTAGAAAATATTCATTCAAAAATAAAACCAGTACATAAAATGTACATATGGGCACAAATATGTAAACAGTCTCAACACTCTGCAGTAAGTGCAAAATGTGATGTGTGCCAGTAAAAAACCTAAAGAGCCAACAGACTTAAGAAGACATACATGAACCGCATGTATTCAACCCATTTTTGCGACACAACAAAACATTTCTGTCAGATTGTCAGGGAGCTCAGTCTGAGAAAAGAACATGGCAAATAACCAGTAATGGAAAGAGTAGCCAAAAACTTTACTCAAATAAAAATACAAGTAACTAAACAAATAAATACTCAAGTAGCGAGTGACTAGTTACTCTTGAGAGAAAAAAATATATATCTATATACAATGCACACCATAAGTATCAGGACAGTAAAGACAAAAGGTTGCTGTGGAGACCAGAAATTGGTAAGATGAATATCAGTGTGTCAGAAGTACAGAAGTCACATTTTATTAACCTTTGATTATGTTTCAACACATACATGCTTTAAAAACAAAGAAAAACAGCCTTTAATGCTGACTTGTAGGTTGTACCCAAACAGAAAACTTAAAAGGAATGGATCAAACCGATACTACACACATGTGAAAAATTAATGCATTAGGACACAGCTGAACACTTTGAGCCAATGGTCAATACAACCAGGCACATTATGTAGGTCCAGGCAGGAGAGTCTCTTTGGAGTTTGGAAGAGCAGGTATTTCTAAATAGTATATTTATATTGAGATTATTTAATGTAAACGGACAAATAAAATGGCTTTAGTGGAAAAAAAAACATGTTTTATATTTTTAGATGGAGATGCCATGACACTAGTGGAGGCTACCTCCAATATTCCCCAGATAAGGTTGCTCTCTTTATCAAAGCCACAGCTGTCTTGCACAACATGTGCAGAATGGCAAACCTCTCTGACCCATAAGTGGATGTAGGGGAGAAGGATGAAGCAATACTTCCACCACAAGGACCTAACCCTGGGGTCCACATACATGAGGAATCAGCTTATTCAAGGATTTATTTTGCAAATTAGGAACAACTGTAGAATGTTCAAAATAAAATGAAAAAAACTTTTAATGTATGCATTTTATTAGGTTAAAAAATTACAGTATAGACTTAATAATAAATGACATTTAAACACTTTAATTGTGTGATTTATTATTTAAAGAGACATTGCAATGCACAAATCAATGTTATATCATTAAAAATGAAAAAGCTTTACAGTTCCTGTCTGCACCTTTTGCACAACTGTGACCCTTCCAGTTCCAGTCTCTCTCTCTCTCTTTCTAATTGTAATCTTTCCTTCTCCAAGGCCACTCTCTCCCTGAACAGCTCAAGTTCCCCCCTTTCTATCTTAAGTAACTGTGCAGCATGTCTTTTTGCTTTCAGCTAACAAAGGAACAATTGTTGTGGTATCTGTCTGCACTTTTAACTTAATACACACCCATGTGTCTCTTACGCCCCTCACAATCAGGACTATTGATAGTCCCACAGACAGAAAAAAGAAGAAAAGACAGATAAAATCACTCAGTGCTCTTAAATTAATAACTTTTGTAGTTTTAGATAAGGATTAGTTTATATCTAATGTATACAGCTGTTGTTAGGCTATTACTTAGCGGAATACCACTGTTTTTTTATTTCCCTTAAAAACCTAAAGCACCTATTATTTAATTGGTATTTTTGTTCTTGTCGGTTTTGTTTTTAATTAGTTTCTTTGTTTCTTATTTTATTGGCAACTGTTTACTTGTCTTCTGTAACTGTTTTTAAATAAACATGATTATTGACTAAAATAACCGTATTTA
The DNA here is from genome assembly GCF_027580225.2 of Misgurnus anguillicaudatus. Lineage (NCBI taxonomy): Eukaryota > Metazoa > Chordata > Actinopteri > Cypriniformes > Cobitidae > Misgurnus > Misgurnus anguillicaudatus. The sequence goes on along the minus strand of NC_073338.2, from coordinate 6,782,709 downwards.
TGATTTTAGCCATAATCGAGGAGACCTGTCCAGTATGTTTTATGGTTAATGTTAGTGAGCTAACGCAGAACTGTCTGAACGTAATATATTTACACATACACACATCCAACAAATCACCAATTTCGAGCACATCCATATGTGCAAACAAATGCAAGATATATTGCATTACTTTCACTTTTGTCAAGGTTAATTTGGGTTTATACTTTAAGAACTACAGATCCCATGAAACTGTCAACCTATTAAGTAACATTACATGTTGCCATAACACAGCGTGTACAAAAGTGTAAGCTTAGGGTTTTTTATTGGGGGGGGGGGGGGGTACAGTAAAAAACAACATTCATGTGTAGCCCAAAGCCTTACGGGAAAATTCACATGAGGCGTAAACGCTGGCGCTCCCCATTCACTTTTAATGGGTGACGTCATGTGTTGCCGAACTGAATTGTGGATCCGCGTCACTGCCATTGCTCGCGGCAGAAGTTAAACATTTCTCAACTTTTCAAGCAGCAACGCATGGCTCAGCCAATCAGATCACCTTATGCAAATAACCTAGGCAGAGCCAGGCAATTACGTTAATGGAATACTGGAGCATGTGTTGCGGCCAATGTGATTGGCCGTTGGCCACGCTTCAGATAAGCCTTCCGTCAAGCGTTAATGCTTTCGCCCCGTGTGAATGTACCGTTACATCACCAAACAATTTTATGTGTGCTTGCAGGTTCCAGCCACATCTAAAAGAGTGACGTTGACTTTTCATCCAAATTAAGGAATCGCAGGTTAGTCTTTCCATGTGGCACCAACTTATGCCATAGCCATGATTGCATATTGCAGCATATTACTACATTTATTTATTTATGTATTGTATATGAATTTTTAAGGTAGCACCTCCACCTGTCACAGAAACAGTGGAGCTTGAGCCAATGAAACCTGCCCATGTGGCTAGGCTAGACAGTAGTACCTGCCTTTATAGTAACAACCTAGTTTTAAAAAAGTTGTAATTGTGCCTCTTGTTAATGGTTCTCATGTTACAAAAACAAGTTGTATTAAGGTTTAATGTCATTTTTTACTTCATTTTAGAGAAGAAAAAAACTTTAATGGGGGGCTCTACTGCTAGATAAGCACACAGGTTCCCAAGTGTGCTTATCTATGCGGTAGAGACCCTCAATAAAGGTGTGCATGTATGTCTTCACTTTATAGGCCAACCAACCTATGAGGATTTTCACATAGGCTTTTATATTATCGCTAAAAACAAGCTCTGTGTTCCACAAACGTTTATGATACTTAAAAGTTGTCCATCTATAATTATCTCAGATGAAAACAACTTTTATGAATTTTGAAGCCTAAATGCAGTTGCCAGAAGTAAAAGGCTATAAACGAACTATACCATGGTCCCACAAATTGAATATCACCATCACTATGCTTCCGACAACTCTTTTAGTCTTTATCTAAAAACATTTTTTCCAGAATGGAAAGTGTCTTTTGCTTGTGTTCACCACAGACCTTATTTCAGCCATTTAAACAAAACCCTTTTCAAAAAATCTATCGCCAACATAAACAAACAGCTTTTGTGGAACAAAAACGTAACTTCCGGTGAGTTGAGTCATGTTAGTTGGTTGTACATTGTAGTAAATTATACCTCAATTAACACAATAAAGTGACAGATGCCACTTTGCCCTAATCGAGCAGTCAAGGTCATATGTCAAAATGCTGTTCATTGCTTTTAACACTTTGATCCTCTCCAACTGGACTCTGGACTCTTCTACTGTACCATTTGTACCATTGACAGCATACTCACAAACCACACTCAGTGTGGTAAGGCAACTGCTCTGCATCGGACCTTAACCACGGCAGGTGGTGAAAACTGCCCAATGCATCACTGGCACCCAATTACCCAGCATTGAGAACATTTTTCTGAGCACTGCCTGGGTAGGAAAAGAAACTTCTTCAAGGATGCCTCTCGCCTTAACCATGGACATTTTACAGTCCAGGAAGTAGAAACCACTACCTACATATTTTTTATTTATTTCAGGCTATGTTTACATTAATGCGTTTATCTTTTAAAACGCATTACTTTTGCCACGTTTACGCCTTTCATTTACACTACGCCCCCGTTTTCGACCCCCATAAATGGAGCCGTTCGTAAACGCTGAAGACCCTGTTTTAGTTTGAGAACTCAGACGTTGCGCTGCAGTGTAAATGAACGTAGATGGAGTCTTATATAAACGAACAGCTGATGTTAACGTGACAGCGCATCATTTTCAAAGTAAAAATTATTTTTATTTGGGTAAATGGAGGTTTGCAATGGAGGTTTTGCAATGGAGGTTTTGCCAAAAATAGTAAACATCTACCAACCAGCTATTATAAACGCTATATCAGATTGTTTTAACATGTATCCTTATAGATAATGTCTGTTTTATATTTATGTTTGAGTATTGTTGGGTTTGAATATTGTTGTAATGTTGTTGTTGTTTTGTTTAAATTTAGTTAACTTATTACAGAAAATGTTAAACAGCATATAGGGCATTGTAAAGGCCAATATGAAGGGATAATTGTAATGGGTCAGACATTATTTTCGAGTTCAATCTAAGTTTTGTTTGCTACTTTAAATCTTCATTTGTCTCTTAATTATAATCGATATTTTGTTGATAAGTTTTGTGAATATAAATAATAAAAACAATAAAATCAACGTCATATTAATATGCTTGTTTAGCCGATTTTTTATTAATTGCACACTGAACAGCGACAGGTAAGGGAAGATAAGTTATTTGTTGTTTTTCCTGAAGAATACAGTCAGTTTGTACGAAAATTTTCAAATGGACTATAAGATCATAAATATGAACTGCGAACAATGAACTATTATAAATATAAAAATGAAATGAAATGGCTGAAGAGGAACTCCCTACATTAAAGCAATAAGCATTTCTGTAAGCTAAAGCTATACTTCACCTATTATTATGTTTGATTAAAGTTTGCATTTGCTGAAATTTATTTTTGCTTCAAGTTTGCTACTGTTTAGTACTGTTAACTTGAATGCTTCTTTTTTAAATCATAAAGACCTTTCTGTTTGGTTTATAACATCAATATTAACGTATTAATCCTATTAAACACATTTTTATAGGTTCAAAAATGGCGTCTGTTGTAGTTGCCGGCAAAGGATCCAAGCATGAACTTTTGTCAATATCGCACACCCCTAGGCTGAATAAATGCGCAAAGGTAAGCTATTATTAGAGTAATAAGTTATTTTACACTTTTATGCACATGCCCATTTATGTGATTGGTCATGTTTCATGCGTTTATCGTCGTGTATAGTGTGGATGAAGATGCCAGTATAAACGAGGATCGAGGATGTGTACTTTGTTTGAAAAAAATGGTTGAGAAAGGGTCATCTTATCAGTCTACACCAGAAAAAAACTATGGAGGAGTATTTCTTGATGAAATAATGGATGATTTGGAGATACAGGTATCTTGCATAAAATCAGTATTTGATGTCAGTATTTGATGTGTGTATATACTGTATATAAAAAGAAAATTAATCATTGAAATCTGGTACTACCCCTGTTTGTATTTTTTGCAATGTACATTCTTTATTTTGATTCGTGTTTTTGTTCTAACTGTTAAAAATGTATATTCCAAAGTCACTGTTCTACCCCTTTGAGTAATACAGAGTAAGGAAGCAGTCAAAACACCACCAAAAAAATGAAAGAGAAAGAAGACTGATCCAAAACTAGGGTGGAAAAAGAGAGACAAAGGAGGATTCTTGGTCTATGAGAAGCGCAAACCAAAGACTGGTATGTTCTCATTTTTTTTTTTTTGATCCTTTGATTTTCACTAAGTATTGTGTAATAAAAATATTTTTTTTATTTTACACCAATGTGCAAGACAAGTGACTTCAACCATTGCCTCTACAAGTAACCTTCAAGAAGTTGAGCTGGGTAAGCAATTTTTGTTTTTGTTCATTCCATGTACCATCATATGTTCAACCAAATACTGAATATCCTATCTTTGACATGTATACCCCGAAGTACCCTGAAGTCTTTCTATACTAACAGGCAGATAATTTTGTAAAATACATTTCATATGAGCTGCTGAACAGTGGAAAATATTTCCCCCCTCCATTCCCTATAAGTAATCCCATTTTGTGTTGATTTGCATCTGTTCTGTTCTTTGTATGCATGATACTTAATTTAAAATGTATAATTCTAGGAACTGCAAGCACATCTGAAGTCTACTACCAAACAACATTTTGGAGATGTAGATGCGCAACGGGTTATTGGTAAGTTTACCTTAAATGTTTTACCCATCAGAGCTGTATCACTGTTTTCATAAAGTCTCTCTGAATGAATGAAAGTGCCAACATTTTATGTTAAATGTACAAATTTGCTTCAAAATATTTAGGTGTAGCACTTGAGAGATAACTTGTTTCATGTCTTTTTAAGCAACATAAACTGAGATTGTGTTCTTGGTTTACAAGCTTGTAACATGTAAGGAATTTTAATGTAATTTGTTTTGTAGATATACAACTACATCTACCCCAAGATGCAATGGGTTGTGATGAACCCAGATCAGCAGCATCTCATGGATGGGCATTGAGGCAAACCTTGTCTGAAGAACGCTGGCAGGAAGCAAGGCCAAAACTCCTTGACAGTTTGCTTGCTTCAGATTGTGTGCATCATGGTCTTTGTGATCACTGCAGCTTGAAAGAAGCAATCATCAGGTGTTAAGGACTGTTTGCCAAAACCCCGTTACTGTGTGCAGTGTGATGTTTTTACGCATCAACATCTAGTTTTTCACAACAGAGAGACTGTTATTCATGGGTACCAAAGACGTCACTTCCAACAACTATAAACACAAGGATAAACAACAACTATTTGTTTGCTTGATTCAATTAAAGTTAGCTACCGCTTATATTGTATTTTAGGACAGAGTCAACGCCGAGTAATGCACGAACGTAGACGTTGCATAAAGTTGGCCTATGCTTCTAGCAAAATGACTAATGTTAGCTAACTTAGCAGGACGAGTGGAGGATGTAACCTTAACATTAGTATGTCACGGTTGGTATCAACCGGATTGTGGAAACAAAAAGACGAACCCAAACGCAAAGATGTATAAAAATATAACAATGAATTTATTTACAAATAATAAAAGAAACACCCACGAGGGGGTAAAACAAGTAATAACAAAAACACTGTGATAAAACACAAACCAAAAACTGTGATGGAACACAAACAGGAACTGGTACAAAGCACTGGAGAAACATTGAACACTAAACTTCAACAACGCACGCACACCACACAGAGAACACAAGGGCATTATAAAGACACCACATCAATGGGGAACAGGTGAACATAATTAATCACTTAAGACATGATTACATAAGGGAGTAGGGTAAAAGTAACAAGACACTGGGAACACGTGTTACACATACATGATGTGAAACAACACGTATTCCCACATAAACACAATGCTGCCCTGGTCTTGCCCTCTGGATAATAACCAAGGTCAGACAAGACCATGACAGCCACACCACACTGGGAACACGTGTCACACAGATATGATGTGAACACACGTGTTCCCACGTACACACACTGCTGCCCTGACCTTGCCCACAGAACATAGACCTGAACCTATACTAAGGTCTGGCAAGATCACGACAGCAACAAGACACCGGGAACATGTGGCAGCCACACACAGAATGTGATCCCACATGTCCCCACACCGAACATGATACTGCCACGGTCCTGTCAGATGCACTCAGACCTACATCTAGCACGGATGTCCGACAGGACCGTGACATAGTAACATTAGTTAGGCTTATCGTTACCCGAGTGCTCTGCCCTGAGTTCCGAGATATATGGCTACTAAATTTACTCGAATTCTGAGATACCCTGAATATTCATTACGGTGGCTGTCGTGTGCTTGCACAGCGAATTTCTTTATAATAAAGGTCTACATTCTTCCATTTAAAATTTTTACATTGTATTGTTGGTTGAATTTACATTATGAACACTAGCACTTTGAGATTTTGTTTATTCAAATATAAAGAGCACTACATATAAAATGCATTTTTATAATTATTGAACAGAAATGTATTTTGATATTCATTGCATATCAGCCATACTTTATTGAGAAACATTGTTTTATCATATTAGACCTATGTATGATAATTTGCAAATGTTACATTTTAATGATTCTAATTTGTTTTCAGGCTATGGTTCTGGGCATTTTGGCGGAACACTCACTTCAATTCACAATGGCCCCCGTCATCGTCAACCCTGCACAGATGCTGGCTGAGGACAAAGCTTTCGCGAACATCAGTAAAATATAAAATGTTTTTCATGTCTGTCTTTTGTTATTTTTTATGTCATGCTTCACAACACTTCAAGGCATTTTTCTGCGAGTTGTAAATAAAATCATTTATAAAATATTAAATGTCATTCTCTTTAATCCTCAAGGATGTTTTGACATTGTTTTTGTCAGGAATGGAGGTGGATGAACCTAAGTGCAGACAGCTCTCAACTCAAAAGACTTTTATTAATAAACAAAAACTCCCTCGAGGGGGTAAACAAGACAAGAATTAAATAAAAGACACAGCAAAAACAAGACAAGACTCCTGACGGTGTCACACAAACAGGCCCGGAGTGGGTAATCGGGAGAACCGGGAGGATTCCCGGTGGGCTGCTTCACTTTTGGGTCGATCGAGTTTTTTTTTTTTACATTTGTCACGTTAGTGAGTCTGTCTTCTCTTAAATGACACTTCACACGTTTCGCATTGACACTCCAGCGCAGCCTCTGCATGGGTTGTACCATGTGAAGGAGTTTTCCCCTCCCATAGAGTTGGTTCGGTCCATAGCACGTCTATTCCAAAACTTTTCTCCGGTAGGCTGGGCCGGCGCTACCGTAACAAAACGCTTCTGAGAGGAGGAGGGCGTAAAAAACAGGATGTAGAAAAAAGCCATTGGAGGAGGATGCTGCCAAATGTGCCAAACTTACAGATTTATTTTCAAGAGGACAAACAAAAGTGACAACAGGTAACTTAAAGAGAAATAAGCCTAGTAATGGTTAGCATTAGCAACTTAATTATTCGGCTAATACCGTTTTCAAACTATTTACAAGCCAACATTTTTTTTTGTTAAAATATTAACATTTTGTGTATACATGCGATTCATAGACTTTGCAAATATTATTCAAGCAGTTTCTGAGCAGCAGATAAGCCAGTTCCCCGCTAAAAACGAGGAGGCAATGAGTAAACAATATGAATTAAAGTTATTTAACCCTCAGGTTGTGTTCAGAACTAGCCTGGGTGCCAGCCCATCTTAGCCCCGCCCACAAGATTTTGTAAACGGGAAGATGGGTCTGGGGTTTCTGCGTTGAGGAGCTACTATTTTAGGACAAATGCTGGTCGAACCAATCAAATTGTCAGGGCGGGCTTTATACGATGATGGACAGATAATCAACAGTAACGTAATGAACCACGTCACCAAAGAGCGCGTGTGTTGAATGGCTGCCGCTGTAGAGTTCAGATGTGTGGATTCTGACATTGAGTCTGTACTAAAAGATATCGACAGAGCATTGATTTTAAAAGAGTAACAGAGAAACGCGAGCAGGGTATTTGTTGATGTCCTATTCGGCAAAAGTTGGTCGCAACTGAAATGGCTAACGTTATCACGGCGATGCAACTCAGCGTGCACGACGAGATGGATATAATTAGCGGTCGTTGCCAGCTTCTTTTCGGAAGCCCGGAATCGTGGTTGCTGAATAATTGGAGGGACATGCTAGGCTCCAATATTTTCAAGCAAACGTAATGGGTATCGTCGTGGATGAAGTTCACCTAACGTACAAATGGTAAGAGATAGTCTTGCTCTATGACTTAGTAAATACTTCATGTTGTGATATAAACGAAATGTTGTAAACATAATAGGTGTTGATGTACATTCGCTAACTCGGTATAATCACAATGTTAGTGTCATTGTAGCGAAATAACTACCAGTTCGGTCAGGCTGCAAAGACATAATTTCAACATACGTTACACACTCGGTTGCTCTGATTGGTCGTAGGTCTATCCAATTGAGTGCAGAGGCATTTTTCGGTTGAGACACGCCTCATAATTATAGCTCAATGGAGCGGTATCAGACTCAAATTCTGACTAGAATTGAGTATGGCAACGTCAGGCTAGTTCAGAACCATATAACACCTTTTGTGTTCCCATTCAAAAATGAGCAGCCTAAAAAAAGCTTACAAATCACTTTTTATGCTATATATCTACCCAATATTGGATTCAATATTTTTGTCAAATTGTTTTCTTTTTAAATTAGGACTGGGTTTTATATTTCTATTTGCACCTGATTAATCATAGGCGTCAGAGCATTAGCAATGCTAATAATTTATCAACCTTTCCTTGTGAAATAGACTCTAAACAGGGCTGGGTTATTTTTGACCCATAATGGGTAAATATTGGGCAGAACACGCTGCTGGGTTAAAATTGACCCAATGCTGGGTTGTTTTAACCCAACTGTTGGGTTATTATAATCCATGGTTGCAAAAAACAACCCAACATTGGGTTATTTTTAACCCAGCGTTTGTTCTGTCCAGTGTTTACCCATTGTGGGTCAAAAATAACCCAGAGTGTAGAGGAATATTTTTGTTAACTTCTTATCTTAAGTGAAATATTATTTAACTTTTACCTTATTTGTTGAACCATGATATTAATAAAAACTATAGTAAGCTGAACTGTTGCTTTATTTATCCAATTTGAAAAAAGTGCTAATTTGGAATAACACTATGGAAAAAGTGGGCCGGTCTTGGGCCTGAAACTCCCGGGCTGAAAAGTGGCCCCACTCCGGCCCTGCACACAAATACATACAATAATACCACAAAGACAAGAGACACAATGGCATTAAAATAGGGAAACTAATTAGGGGACAACAACAAACAGGTGAGGAAACTAATCATACATAATTAGGAAACAGGAGGGTAAGGTTAAGACTAAAGACGGGAGAGCACGTGCCACACATAACACTTAGGTCACGTGACTCTCCAGACAAACACAGAACACTTATATGAGGGTGTCAGGATCCTGGTACTAGAAACAAGACTAAACACATATAATGACATTCAGGATCCTGACAGATGTTTGATAAAAGTATGCTGATTTTTGTTAAGTCACGCTCAGAAATGTGTCATTTGCATAATAAAATCACACACAAAAATCGATGATCTTAAAATACCAGTGCCTTTGTTTTGTCTCCAGATGGACACCATTAATGCTTTTTTCCTAAGGCACATTTATAAAAAAATTACTTACATTTCCTAATTGAACTATGGCCTAATCCTGGGTTAGTCTAAGCCCTTTTTGTGGAACCAGTCCATAGGGCTTGCCTGCTTATTTTTGAAAAGTACTACAAGTAGCCATTTAGATTTGAAACACTTATAATAAGAATACTTCTGCTGTAGTATTCCATAGATACTTTGAGTGGTATAACAAAAAACACATTAAATTTAAATAGTTTTTATTGTTTGATTTCAGTTTGTGGCTTGTTCCCCAGGATCTGCAAAAGACATTGCACAATGTGTCCTAAACAGTGTTGGGAGTAACGCATTACAAAATATAATATATTACAGTGATATATTCGTTTTTGCTGTAACGCAGTAATATAACGCATTACTGAAAATTTTGGTAATATTTTACTCGATACAGTCTTAGTAACGCACGTGTTACAACAATGCATTTAAAAAATAGACCATGTTATTTTAATTTTTTTATTTTTGACCAATGCGCGCGACCAGCATCCACACAGGAAAAAGCTGCGGATAAAATAGGCTGCGTCCCAAACCGCATACTTCCATACTGTATAGTAGGCGAAAAGCACTACTTCTCGTACTTTTTGCCTACTATATAGAATGGAAGTAGGCGGTTTGGGACGCAGCGTATGGCTGTTTCCAGGTCTTGTATGCAGCATGTTCATTTTTACTTTAATTTTGTATTTAAAATGCGATTTGGACGCGGTGCGCGTTAAATATGGACGCGTTTCTTAAAGAGCTGAATCTGGGAAGTCCGTGGCTGTGTAAGGATTGACGAAAAAGTCGCAATCAGGTCCGATATAGCGCCGCACACGCATAATTTTGCACCAAGTAAAAGCAACAGAAAGTTTCTATCGGTCTCCCATGCTGCTTGAACCTCAGAAGTAAAGAGACTTTTAGGGTGTTTTCACACCTAGTTCGTTTGAGCCCTCCAAACGCTCTCAGAGCAGTTCAGGGTGTATATGTGAACCAGTGGCGAACCGTGGGTACTTCAGCTGGGCCTTCAAAATATGCAATGAAGTGCAAATGCCCCTCCATCCATAATACTAGGCTATTCGTATTTTCGTTAAATCATACAGTGAACGTGTAAAATATCTGAGCACGCAAAGTTATATTACAGAATGGGCATGTCTGCCTTTAAATGCAGTTTTAAAGTTTAAAATTACTTTAATCTAACTGATAAACACAAATACAGATTCTGCTGCTCTGTAATGACAGGGGCTCTGTAAATTTGCATTTAATAAGCTTAAATTATGTTCTTTAATTTATATTTTATTTTTGGAAATATATATTTAGCTGTCGGATACCTTGTTAATCTTTTTCATAAAGGGAAATATAGCACCCTGCGTTCTCAGTGCACTTCCTTGTGGCTTATAACTGTTGTTATAAGATATCCAGGGCTCGCAAAATCGCTAGCCCGAGCCCCCAGGTCCCGGGGCTATTGCGAATTCTTGTCAGGCTACCAAAATGTATCTCCGCCCTGCCCATCGGGTATAGCGAGGTAAAAAATATTTTTCGCGTTCTCTCAGATTTAGTTAGGAAATTATATTGTATGTAATTCGGCGTTGTCTGTCAGTCATTACTATCCTCACGTAACAAGTAAAACTGTCAGGAAGTAAAAGTATAATTAAACCCATTATTTTTCTCGTGTTCGCGTCATATGCACAGGCTCCTCTGCACGCGCTTCTCCCAGCTGTGCTCTTCACGAGTACGCGCTTAAGTAATTTCGTTTTTACCTCAGCCCTATCAAGCTAGCCACAACGTCACTCACGTTTTCCGCCATTTACCTCACCCACTCTCACCGCAGAGATTCGGGCCATTAGACTGTATTAATATTAACGGTCTATGATCTTCGTCTTTGGTGTTTTACGGCAGCTCGCATCCAGTTTGTTGCATGATTAGGACTTCATGAAGGCTTACAATGTTTTGTTTTTTGCCCGCCCACTTGAAATCAAAACGTGATTGGTCGATTTGCCTGTCACTCTCCACACCAAAACACATAGCTTGGCCTTCCCTGGGATTCATGAAGTCCTAACCAATGAATGAGCCAGCTAACCGGGCCTTAATAGAGACGGACGATTCTGATTGGATTAGATGTTTTCATGACATGAACATGACAGTAAGCTTAACGTTAGAACATAGATGAGAGAAAATATATAACATGTATTGTATTGAATTGAATTAAATAGAAATTAAAAAATGTAAAAACATATTTTTATTGAATATTATTTATTTGTATTATTATAATAAAAAATCTTTTTATACATTTTTTTAGGCCTTCTCTGAAGGCGTAGAAGGCCCTGAAGGTTCCCCACTGATGTGAACAAACCAAGTGATCTCAGACCCCCCTAAAAGGACCCAAAAGCAAACCGAACTCAAACCACGTCTGGAGGTGGTCCGAGTACGGTTCGCTTTTGGGTTCTTTTGTGGTTCGATTTCTTTTTGATATGTGAAATCAATTAGGTCCCGGTCCATTTCGCGTGTGGTTTTGACATTGTATCAAAATAAACTGCTGCATAGAAAGCTGGGGTCTGAGTTCGTATGAAGTTGTGATGTGAACAAGAAAGGGTCTGAGATCACTTCAGTTCTGAAGAGGACTAAAAAAAGAACTAGGTCCTCTTTTGAGTCCACTATATTGTGAACACCAAAAGGACTGAGGTCACATTCGGCTAGTTCCTTTTCTGGTTCACTTTAAGTGAACTGGGTTTGGTTCTTTTAAAATGAACTATATGTGAAAACACCCTTAGAAATCTTGCCAATAAAATCCATATCACACCAGCAATGACAAGGTAAGCTAAGGTTACAGCTATGGTTACAGTCCATATACATAATAGATTGCTAGGCTATTACTATGCTATCTACAGTTTTATTACAAACAGTAACCAAAACTACAACGTAACATTAGTGTAGACTTAAACATGGTTATCTAAATAGAACATTTAAACATCACTGTTTAAAGTTTTTACCAGCCTTTGTATGGGAACCTATATTCATTGTTTGGCAAAAAGCAGTGTGTTTGTCTGTTTTATTAAGCAATGATATGTTAGCCTACATGTAATCCTTATATTGGACTGAAATGAGCTGTATTCCTTGAGGCCTAATCCTCCAATAGCACTTTTTGATAAGTTGTGTCAACCCAGTGCATGCCAGGTTTGTGCTGTGAATCTGAATTAAAAGTGAATTAAAAAAAAGAAATGAAAAAAGGTCGCGTCTTGCCATGTTATAGTCTATAGGTTGCATTATAGTTGGCTCTATTGTGTTTGGTATGTGTACCATAATTTACCAGACTTTTACCAGATCATTTGTCTATATTTATGATTCTGACAGTGATTGTTACTGTATTTTGCCATAAGTCTTCACTGTGCCTATTCAAAGCTCGAGGGCCAACACATAACTTCTAGATTTATAAGCATCAATTAACTACATATTAACATTTTATAATGCCAGGTCATACTTCTGTTATTTTGATGAAAGTAACTCAAAAGTAACACAAAAGTAGTGTAACTCATTACAGTTCAGAGACAGTAATATTGTAATGTAACTAATTACTTTCAAATGGCAGTAATTTGTAATATATAATGTATTACACTTTGAAAGTAACTTTCCCAACACTGGTCCTAAATACATATGGAAAATAATATTTCATGTTGCACAACATATATTAATACATATAATTACTCACTATTTAACAACATTAAACATTACTACCCAACTCATCTAGCAAGATAATTGGCAATGAAATGGAGGACCTTGTAAATCTCAGCTTCTCCAGTGTCAGTCTCCTCTCTTCCAAAGCCAGCTTGGACTTCTTGAGTTAAATTATTTGCTTCTGAAAGTTGTTGTCCATCTCATTGGCCTCTTTAAGAGATTGTCTGATGTCTTTCAGAACATCTAGTTTCTCTTGCTCCAGCTGCACCAAATCCTGACTACAACCACAGACATTTTCAAATCGCTGAGGTGTTGTGGCTGTAGCCTGAATTGAAGATGGAGGCTGGTACATGGATGGGCTGTTGAGAGGACTTGGCCAATATAGTGTCTGCCAATATAAGGTGAACCTGATTGCTCTTCCGAGCATGATGGAACTGACTCAGGTTCAGGTTGACACAACCCTCCTACTCCATGGAGGTTGACACCACCACAAATCCCATCTGAGGCAGTTCTTCCAAGAATTGATAGTGCATTTTCTTCTGCTGCTGTAAGAAGGGGGACGTCATTAGCCCACCACCTGTTTTATGAACTGTTGTCCTCTGCATTGCCCTTTTTCTTTTAGCAAGGCTTGAATAGTCCTGCCACTTTTTACGGACCTCCTTTCCTGATATTTTAATGCCCATTGTTGCAGTTAGTTTTGTAGCAATATCATCTCAGATTTTATGTTTTTCTTTATTTGTATGACTGCCCTTAAACCTGCTGAAAATTATATGTTTTTGTAGCTCCACCTCCTCTAAAAAAATATATTTCCTTTTTTTTGAAAATTGTTTTTTACTTTGTTTTTTGGTTTCAGCAATTTTCCACCCCTTTGTATGTGCTTATACTGATTTTCGTCCTAATAGCAAATGCACATCAGGTGAAGATCATTAGGCTAAACATTTCAAAATATAAATGTAAGAAATGTAAGTTATTTGTTTTTTATAAAGATGTGAAATAAGCAATTGTGGGGCTAACATACTTATATATTAAATAATTCTACTTAAATAATTAAGCTTTCATATAATTATTGAAAATGATGCTGATGTCATGTCCAGCATGGACCATTTGAATTTGTGTTATGAAAGATTCGAGTAATACATGTTTTGACTGTGCAAAATTTCCAGCTAATTTTTGTTTTAAAACTTGCCCAAGAAGATATTTCATTACTTTTATGTTATTTGCATTCAATACATGTTCACACAACAATGGAAATTAGAAATTCTATGAATTGCTCTTACAACAAGCATGTGCGACAATGGCTAGCCATTCTACAATGTGACATTTCAGCACTTGAAAAACGGACAGCAACTCTTAAGTAGCACATAAAAGCACAGCTACGTGCGATCGTGTCAAGTGCATGTTTGTGAAATGCACATAAAACATTAACAAACGTTCGTAAAATTACTCGTAGAAAACACTCTTAAGCATAACTTCAATCGTTAATGGATATCACCCTGGTTGCTAGTTCTAAGGGAAATCTCTCTGGCTGCCAACCAATCCCGACCACAAATGTGCATTCCAGTGACCTACATTGTTGACATCATAACTGACTGTTCTATCATGACTTAATCATGATTGTTAAGTCATGATGGAACAATTTTCAAATTAGCGATAGTATATTTTATGAAAAAAATAGGTATACAAGTAGATATTACAATATGTGTAATGACAGACAATGAATTATGTAATTTACTTCAAAGATTCACATGGAAGCACAAGTCTACAATTGCATGTTTGGTGTTGTGATTCATAAATCTTTTCACATCATTACCAATAAAGACACTTCAGATCTGAAAAAACAACAACGGATAGAATTAAAATATAAAGATGTGATACAGTGAAAGGTAACTGGCCGTACAATACATAATTTTGCATGACTTTGCCATTCATTGATATAAACTGTGTGAATGTGTACATTCTTGAATACCTTTAAACAGTTATGATTGCAGTTTCCTTCAACCAAGAACGCAAGCATTGCTGGGGTGCAGGCAGGAAGGCTAAATTGTTCTTCCTTGCAGATGGAATCAATTTCATATTGAACAGCAACATAATCAAGTTGAAAATGCAACACATGCAACATTAAATTTGTGAACCGAGAATGCAAGACCACAAAACTGACATACCATATCCAATAATGATGAATACAAACCTGACATTCAACACTTGGATTTTTATTCAGGTTATTTCTAAAGATCTCTATGTATAGGTAATGAACAACAAGTCAATAACTGTGTATGTTTGTTTTTCACATGGATGTTTATACATTTGAATCGATTTGATAAAAAAATTCATAGAACCAAGTAAGTTATTTTATTCATTATAATTTTGAAATTAATTTCACTTTTTTAATTCATTCTTCAAAAAAGGAGGAGGGCTCCCAAGAGTCCTTCCATTTAGTCCCACTGTAAAGAGACAACGTTTTGAGTAAAAATGTACATGTGCTGAGTAACTGTCAGGCTAGCAAAATGTTTTTTTTTGTAATTTAATAAAATATAACTATTACAAATATTCAAACATTTCAGTAATTGTTGACAATGTAACAGTTACCCAAATGTTTAAACTGTTGTGTATGTAATAAACGGTAGATTAGTGCACCTACCATAGCCACCAAAAGTCTCTCAGCCACCAGATATGTTCCCCGGCAATGAAGGCACGGGATGATAGTATATGGGGACCCCGATACACGTCACGGGAGCCACAGGGACAGGGGAGGCAGTCTTTAAATTAAACGGCGTTGAGATTTAACCAGATGCACTGGACTAGAGATCGACCGATACTCATTTTTTTAAACCAATGCCAATAACAAATATTTGGATGCTTATGTGCCCGATAACCGATATGCTGAAACGATTTTTATTTACTGTTATATTTCTGTTTTTGACATAATAATTACTACAACACTACTGAACTGAACAAACCCTTATAATAATAATCATCACAATCACTCCCTCTTTGCATACAAAGTAATAAATAGAGGGGTCTGAAAGAGTGAAGAATAATATTAATTTAATGAATATTGTAGAAACTATATTCCCAATACATGGACCATTCCAAACACCCCTATCATTTCGTCAGAAATGGACTGATCCAAAGGTCGCGCTGCTTTTGGCAGCGGGAGAGAGAGAAAAGTATAGCTGAGTTGGCTGCTTGTTATACATAGTTTATAGAGTAAAACAGGTGGATTAAGTGCCTTTTTTGGAATAATATGGTTGTTTTGACCAGCAACATGTAGCCTTCAGCAGTAAAACAAGTAGTTAGCAAAGAGGTTTTACAAATAATATCACTGACTGGAATACTTCATTCAGGAAAGTAACAAACAAAACGGCTTATATATCACTGAATTTCTTAACTGGTAATGTTATTTGATGTCAGAATAATTAATATTTTGTTGTTATAGCTTATGAAATGGCTGTAGACAGCGCTGTTATCTATGCATTTACTCACGCATTAACTGTATCAAACTGTGATCGCTTGCGGAGGTAATAAATAATTAATTCATATACACAGACATTTATATAGATATTTTAGCAAAATAATGTTTATCTGGTAAATTTTAATATAACTTAGGGTAAATCTTGTTAAAAGCTTCAGCCTTCAACCCCGGTAAGTGAACAGCACGTGATTTTGTGAGTTCGTCTCTATTCTTGGACAAACTGCATACATTGCTTTTAATATATCAACTTATTTAACATAACATATATTAATGCACAAATAAGATGTGTTATAAATGCCTCAGATGCAAAGTAAGTATACTCAAAGTCCTTTTAATGAAGTCGCGTCACTCCGCCGTCATATTTGCTGTGCATGCTGCTGCTGCTGTGAGCTCCTCTCCTCAGATGCTTCCAGCGCGCAATTCTCAATTCTCTCTTTTATCGGTCAATCCGATATCACAAACCCGATATCCGATCATCGGAAAATGCTCAAATATCGGAAAACAGATATATCGGTCGATCTCTACACTGGAGCACAGAAACCGGTCCTCAAAGGACTCACTAGACAGCTCAAAAACAGCAAACAGTCCGGAGCTGTGGCAGAGAGAGGGAACAAAGTTAATAGAATGTTCTCACGGAGTAAACAGGAGTTTCCCCCATACCTAACTTACGCAATGCGAAGTGAACCGTATTGAAAAGGAAGCTTCATTTCTCCCATCACTAGGGAATTCTACAAGGGCAAGGACAGCAGAAGGCACAAACGGTAATTAGCAAAATACACAGATAACACGACAAGACTAGAACTAGCAGAGCTAGCGGGCACGAACATGTAAAACGAACTTGCAACGACACACTAAACACACAGGGAATATATACTGAACCGATTGGGCAACAAATGAGCAGCAGCTGTGAATGACGCAGGTGGAGAAGATCACACTAATGACACCCGTGATAGAGACGCGCACATGTGAAGCTGTCAAAACAAAACACAAAAACACAGAGAAACCAAGATAGCAAACAATCAAACTAGAATCCTGACAACAATAATTATAAATAGTTTTATACAATAATGTATAAAACTTAAATGTAGGCCTATATAATTGTGCAGCTCTTAATAATCTTTTAATCTTACTTAATAAGCTGATACATAAAGTATGAATTTGAAATGACCAATTAAAAACGAAAATATATAGCCAGCCTACAGTGTGGCATTCTCAAATATATTGATAACATGTATAAGAAATTTTAAGGATGTAGAAATCATTTGTTAGTTAAATACTTATTTTATTTGATGAATAAATCTAAATAACATCTGTACATTTTAAAGATATATATATGTTTACTGTAGCATCCGATTAAAACATTTCGTAAATATTACGTAAAGCACGTTTCCAGTTAGGAATATATAAAACAGCTTAACACAGTTAAAACTTTATTAATTTCCAAAAATATCAAACATTAATAGCAAGCTTGGAAAGCATGAATAAAAGCAACAAAGTTCCGAGGGAACAGTTTACAAACGACTTTTATTTTTTCCACACCTGACCCTAGCAGGGCTCGGTAGATTTCTCTGACAACTGAATTTTCTCTTTTTTCAGATGCACAATTTCGTACCAGCCTTTTTAAACATGATATTGTCCAGTTGAATTGATGAGATTTTTGGGAATGGCTTGGTATTATAGAAGTTTTTACTAAGTGTTTTTTTTATTTACTTAACATGTATAACAGTGCACTTTTTTCTCCATGGATAGCATTTGTTAACTCTTAACACGCCTGGACCTTACTAATTTTCAAACCCTGGCTACGGCAATGATCGCACTAGGAAAAAATACAGAAATAGTGACAAAATGCAATATACCACCCATTTGGAATGACTTGATATATAAAAACAAGCCCAATGTGTGCAAACATTTCAACACATTGCTTTCTTTAGTGCTTACATCAGAACAATACTTCACCTTTTAATATATAAATAAGGAGTGACAGACAGCTGACAGACTCGTTTAGTTAACAGCTTACTTTTATTTTCTTTTTTCCCCGAGAGAGAGAGAGAGAGAGAGAGAGAGAGAGAGAGAGAGAGAGAGAGATTTCCATAAGGAAGAAATTTTACAAGTAACAAATAACGTCAAAATAAAAGAAACTCTAAAATTGCTAGTCTAGATATAAATATACAGTGTCTGCATGCATGCATGCTATATGTTTTACTTAATATAATCTAACTAGTTTTACCTAATTTTAAAAAAGTAATTTTATTAATTCTAAAATATAAATCTACATTATGTTTAGTTTTAAATGAATCATCAATGTATAAAGAGTGTTGTATGTTGCACAGATACGGCACAGATGTGTGCACCTGAAAATTAGAGAAGCGTTTACATTGTTCCTGCTGAGAAAACACATAATTAAATTATGAGAATAATGTAACAATAAATACAATAAACTTTATCTTATATATTAGCGCTTTTTAAAAGCCCCTACTTTTAAAAGCTAATGTAATGTATAAACAAAAGCATCAACAGTGGCATAAAGTAGCTTAGGAAATTGGAAAATTAGTGCAAGTTAATAGAGATTTCATTCAGCTCATGGTCACATCAATCTCTATTAAAAAAAGAACACAGCTTAAACATGAAGCTGTTCAGGGTTTCTTATTACATGTAGTACTTGAATTCACTGTACGTTTGCTCGGATGAAACAGCTCTCCATCTTCATCCTTTCTCCAGTTTATCCGTGTGTTCTCCAGTCCGAGGCTCTTTAGCTTTTTATTTATCTGAAGCCCAGCAAGAAAAAAAATCAAAACTTTAATAATCATGACACAATAGGCTAAACATCACATACACTTATAATATATATTAGTAGTAACATGTTAGATGTATATGGTTCAATAGTGTGCTATGATTGAAACAAGTTCTCTTAAGATTTAATTCACATGTAAACTCTACTTATTTACTTATACTTCACAGATTAATCCTAACAAATTTACATAAGCTTAACCAGATTTATGCATGTTTAAACAACTTGATTGAATCATTCATGACTAACTGTTATCTACAATAACAATAAAATAATTTTTGACACTGTTCGCTTTATTTAAAGGGCACATATTATGACAATTTTTACATGATGTTTAGTGAGTCTCATTGATAAGACTGTCGGTCGCTTGCAAACTCAAAAGGACTCTTCTATTATTATTGCTACTTTATCAAAGCATAATTCAGTTAATTTTATTGTATTGTTCAACTTGTTTTTCGACATGTTTTCTGTTAAAAACATGGCCAAGCTCACAAAGGTGTCCAATATTGCTGCAAAAGTTATAGGTCTTCCAACAACTAACTTTACAGAACTCAACACAAAGCTTAACACAAAAAGATCACATCCTTTCTAAGGGGCCAATCACACCAAACGCGTTTATGGCAGTTGCAGGGGCCTTTTTTGAATGATAGTCTATGTTTGTGCACCTCTCACCCTCAAACAAGGTCAGAGCAAACATCCTCTATTTAAAGTTTTTGCTTATATGACAGTTAACAGCAAAAGAGCACTCACGCTTCAATTTTTGATTGACAAGACAGCTGACTCAATGGTTGCCTAGCAATATAAAAAGCCGCATCGCACTGCTCTTTTTTTAAACACGTGTTTAAAACGTGTTTGGTGTGATTAGCTGCTAAGATTGTAGTTTTGATTAATGGTAATACTTAAAGCGGAACTAAAAAATCATTATGCTCCAACACTATATTTCATCACATATATCCCTGGTGAAAAAAAACAGCATACCAAGACCAGCAAATGTTGTGTTTTGGTGCTTGTATGCTGGTGACCACCAGCTAAACCAGCATAGACCAGCATAATTCCCAGGCTGGTCCATGCTGGTTTGATGCTGTTTTTTTTCAGCAGGGAAAGGCAGTAACTTTAAAAGGGGTGTCCGCGGGATACTAAAAGGTAGTAAAAAATCTACCAAAATTAAGGCCCTTGACAGGTAGTAAAACAGGACCTGAGTATGTCCGAAGTTCCCGCGAATCCGCTTCTCATTCTCATATTTTTCTGCTGTAATTAGCCTTAAATACACACGTGTCAAAGTTCCCGGCTTTTGCAAGTTTCCTCATAAACGCGACCATTTAGGTCTTAAGAGAAAGTAAACAGCTAAAAGAGAAAACGCATGTGTAATAGTAGTATATTCGATCTGGACTGTGGTCTTAAAGGGGAAGTTACCTAATTTTGCTCCAGTCTGTCACACATGTTAATCAAACAGCATTGAGCTAAAATCTCTCACTGCTCTTAACTAAATAATTTTTTTATCTTTAATAAGATTTGTACGCCGAATTGTACACGAGTTTGATTCGAGTTGCTCGTTCAGGGTTCATATTCATACTGTATTAGAGCTATGACTGATTTAATTTGTTTATATGTACTGAATAATATGAAATACACATTTTGGTAACACAAATGTTGCAAGGTTTACAAAAAGATAAAATAGAAATAGAAAAATTAACCATAGCTCTTAGCCCAGGGGTGTAAACCAAGCATGCTGCACAAGCCCTGAAAAGTGAAGTGTCTCGATCGGCCCCCAGTGACTGGTCGCAGTTTAGGTCATAAACCCCGCCTCTCCCATGTTATTCAATGGTACTTGAGACCTACTAAACAATTGAATTACACTTCAATTATCTTTTTTCCGAAGCTGGTTTTTGTCATTTACTGTAGTTTTATCACGCTGATGTAAATTAAAGTGTTTGTTTTTAAAATAAGACTGGTCCTGAAATCGCTACTGCGCAGACTCAAGACCCAAGATGTCTGCGCCGTATCGGGACATTGGTGGCTTCACTTTTCACCAGTGGAAGACAGCGAATGGGCATCATCCATCTTTTTTTAATGTATGTGTATGAAGGCTTGTGTCTTAGTCACCTTTTTCACCCCTGATGAGTTTGCACCCCTGTGCTAAAACCTATGGTTAACTCAAGGGCTAGGGTTAAGATAAGGACAACTGAAACTCAACTCGACACCATAAAAAAATTTGACAACGACAATACTTAATGATTACAATCCTATTACCCAATTACAATACCTAATATGTATGATGGGTGTGACACTTATACCTTAGTAAGTGGTGCTTTGCATGCCCCTCCCACACCCCCAAAAAACAGGCTGCTGCTTGATGTTGTGTTGGTAGTAAAAAATATTTTGGAGGTGGTAAAAAAGGTAGTAAAAGGTAGTAAATTCATCTCTATGATTCCTGCATATACCCTGTTAAATAGTAAGCCTCATAGCATAATTGCCCAAGTCATTTTTTTTGCCAAATTGTGATATCGGTCTACTTTTACTGTCCTTCCACTGCTGCATCATCCTGCCTTTCTGCCTATGTCCTTAGCCAAGCACAACAGTTTTTAGAATCCAAAAACACTATTTTCCTTATCATAACAATGGGATTTCTAATTTTAAATATTGCGTTTTTTGTGTTTTCCAATAACATTGAAATATGACTTAGGGAGTTATGCTATAAGGCTAACGAAATGATGGTTTGAATGGTTATTTAACACATTAACAGGAATCTGATGACAGTATTAACAGAGACAAACCTCATTCATCACCTCAGTCTGCAGTAAAGGATCAGTCAAATTGTATTTTTCATCATTGGACAACTTCAGTCTGACAGTTTGTCTTTTAATTAACTTGTCCTCTACAAAAATACAAAGGAAAGTTTATTTATAATTATTACACGGCTCTCTGGAATGCTTGATTCTGATTGGTCAGTCGAGACATTTGCAGGTTCGTTCTTTTCAAATAATAACCGCTCCAAAGTAATAACGCATAGCCGGTGCTACTTGTATGTTTTAAATCCCTCCGCGTCAACAAAAATTACTGTTTGGCGCCATCTTGTGACAAACACTGGACAACCACAATTAAGAAAGGAACATTTTGAAATTCATTTTAACATGCACGGAAAAAACAAAACATTTAAACAGTGGATAGAAGAACGAACAAGGACAAAACACACAGAGCTTACTGAGACTGAACTTGACAAAATAGAGCTTGACAGCTACGAAGCCAACACACTAAAAAATTACAGAATGGGCATTAAAACTTCTCAAAGACTGGCTAAAAGAGAAAAAAATGAAGACAGACAAGTATGAAGTAGAGGATCTTAATAAGGTATTATGATCATTTTATCTATCTGTGCAAAGTTTTGCGGAAGGATAAAAATGTTAATTTAAAACAAATATGCCAATAAAATGTTTCAAATTCATATTCATGTCCAGTTTTTTTCTTGTGTGGCAAGTAGCCGTGTAACAAGTGGGATAATGTACAGGGAGCCGGTTATCGCGAATAAGCCCCTTCAGTGTGATACAAGACCCTCCGCTTCGCGTCAGGTCCTGATCAGACTGTCGGGGCTTATTTCCCGATAACTACCGGCTGCCTCTACATTATCCCTTACATATGATATCAGTTTACAAGACGTCATGTATGCATTTGACAGAAACTTTTAATAAAAGCATTTGTGCATTGTATTTAAGTTAAACATGATCTGTGTTCACTGTGAGTTTAACCCATGACGCTTGTGCTGCTTAGCATTTCTGCTCACCTCCATGGCAGATGAAATGGTACTGTTGGTCACAGCTGTACTGAACCCATTTCCCAGAATCAGTTGTTGACATGGCAGCACAGTCACCATAACTCTGAAATTGTTGTGCTGTTGCCCAGTTTCTAAAGGTGAGATTCCATTGATCAGACCACTGCCAAGAGTCTTTGAACAGACCGATCCAGACCCATGCCCAGGGATCTCCAACAGCTGTATATAGCTTGTTCAGCTCTTCAGAGTTGTGGACGGTGGCTAGATCAGTGTGATACTGTCTGCAGTAACTCTGAGCATCTGTCCAGTTTTTCAATACACGTATTCGGATGTATCCACTAGTTACTATTGAAAGATGCACAATAAGAATCAGGTCTCCGCTCTTCTTAATCTGAATATTAACACAGCAAATAAACTGACTACTTACTATTGTAGCAGATAAAGTGTAATTTGACTTTATATGAACAATCGTTCCAAGTATTATTGAGAAATAAGACACAATCTGCTCCTTCATTAGGTTCTCCTTTGGCCCATGGACTGTATGAGATGTTATCTTCTCCATTTGACCAAACCCAACGGCTCTGTTTCGTATTCTGCAGTCCAATCCACACTGATCCTCTGTACCCATCATTCACTGTTTTCACCATCGTGTTTACATCATCCATCGAGTCTACAGTAGCCAGATCAGTGTATCTCTCCCTACAGTAACTCTGAGCATCTGTCCATGTCATACTTATGTTTATGTACTGATACTCTCGCCAAAGACCAGAAGCACTGCACAGAAGTCCTGTTTAAATAAACATGTTTAAATATATTGATGTGCTCACATATACTTGTGAAAACAGATTTAAATGATGACACCAACCTGACAACAGCAGCAGCACAAACAAACTCATGTTCATAACTGCTGTCACAGCTCCTCGCTGATGTTTCACCATCACTGCACACTGATCTGTTTATATTAAGAGAAGATCAACAAATAATGCACCTGTATGATTCTTGTCTTTGAATGCACATGCGTCAGATTTACTCTGGCTACACACTTCATATAAAGAAGTGCATTACACATTTTTTTTCTTAAACAATTTGACAATCTTTTTTCTGTATTTATTTGTAACAGTGAGGTTGTAATAATCTCTGCAGCATTTAACTGTTTGCATAAAGCATACAAAATCCATCATAATATCTCATAATTATAAACTTAACCTCTACACTAAAAAACCCTGAGCTACAGTAAATTATTTGAAGTTGAGTGACCTGGACACACATCAAATTACACTTTTAGAAAGCAGAGGTGTAAAGTACTTGAGTAAATGTACTTCGTTACTGTACTTAAGTATTTTTTGGGCTACTTTGTACTTATATTGAGTATAAAAAATATAAGCAGATTTTACTCCCTACTCAATTACATTTTTGATTGGGTATTTGTACTCTTTACTCCACTACATTTAAACTGACACTTACCGTTACTCGCTACATTGTTTATTCGTCAAATAAAAACGAGACGAAAGTGTCAGAGAATGAGAGACAGAAGCCGTTTCTCAATATGCGTTCTTGTCTGTACTTGCGTTCTTGTGGACTTGTGAAACGTCATCAGTCGTGGCCCAAGTACTGTTCCAATTCAAAGTTCGCATCAAGCCCAAGTTCACATAAAATCCCCGGATGTGTTCTTGATCCGCCCATTTTATCGAGGATGCATCAGAGGAGACTTGTGTGAATTATGACAGCGAAGTTTCCCAGAATGCATTTCGCGTCAGGAGTTCGTTCTTCCGAGTCTGAACTTGCAAGTTCGAACTACGAAGGACACAAGTCCGAGTTTGGCGTACTTGGTATTGAGAAACGGCTAGAATCTCTGTGTGGTCGCGAGGTTAAACGCACACACACACAACTGAGGAACTTCATGTGGCGCTACGCAGGGCAATCGTATGAAATCAAAGTACTGCGAGAGCGAATCAAATGCATATGGAGAAGTCTGGTCTCGCTGTACTTTGATGTCAAACGCTGAATGGCTTGCGTTGAGCCACCGTAATGGGACATCAGCGTGCTGTGTATGTTATAAACTGTATAGAAAAGTTAGCGTCTTATCTGAGATAAGAGATAAAGAGCAGACATATGGATGCATATCACATTTGAATCAAATATTCAATCAACAATCATAAACTTTGCATTATTTGAAAGTTTAAACACTCCAAATTCATGTTCTGAGCTTATTTTTGCAATCAATACACTGGTGTGGAAAGGGTTAAATGAAATGCAGACGGAATGCATATAAAAATGGTTGTGGGTACTCCCATATCTTGCCATATGGTTCTGATAATTTCTGACAATTCCCAAAAACTTCAACGTACATTGCATCGTAAGGGTCCACTCTTCAAAAAGCAAAATCCATCTCTTCCTGCTTCATTATACTGTTCCGATAAATATCCCGCCAATCAGTCCAATCAGAAAAGGTTTGACAACTCAAAATGCCATGGGATACCCAATTTGACTGGATTACGCCAAAACGAAGCCAGCCAATGCATAGCAAGCAAAGTTTGAAGGGCAGGGGTACTAACCAATCATGAAACGATTACAAGGATTCAACTTACGTCAGTAAAGTGTACTTCTGCGCAAATCTACAGAAGCGCACTGAGAGAAATGCCCACGCCCCCTCCGTGCGCGTTTGTTTATTTGGGTAGCATAGCAGCCGGCTAGGCTCTCCGGAGCCTCTCCAAAGGTTAGATATAACATCTCAATTGTGGATCGTCGACTGCAGATGACTTTTGTGTTGAGAGTGTTTTGGAGAAGTTGATAAAGAGCATGATCGCGGAGCAAAAATGCAAGACTGGATATAAAGAAAACCGCGTCGTCGAGGAGAGATGGACTGGACTATGAGCTCAGCTGCGCTCGCTTGGATAAAGTAAGTTTGGATTCTTTTGTTCATTATTTATTTAACGTTACATTTCTTGTTTCTTGTTAGCTGTTTTGATTATAAAGTAACATTGGAGATGACTAAGATGCGAGTTTTGCATGGTTTCATTTTTCTATGACATGTTATATAAATGCATCATATTTATAGCTATATGAATCCAATGCACAGAATATACAAACTTAAAACTAGAAAATAAGATATGTGGTGGAAAATATGAGTATTACCAGCTGAGAAATATAGGTTATTTGGCAAACATAAGACATTTGTAATTATAAATAAATATATTCATGTAATGTGTGTGTGTGTGTGTGTGTGTGTGTGTGTGTGTGTGTGTGTGTGTGTGTGTGTGTGTGTGTGTGTGTGTGTGTGTGTATATATGTATGTATTATGTTCATGTATATTACATCATAAGCACTATTCGGACGGGATTAGTTTTCCAAACGACGTTTGAGTTTCAGTGTGTCCCCCAGGACGTCTGTGATTTTATGTACCGATTCGGACGGGATTAAATTGATGCAGGCTATTCCAGCGATGGGAGTGTCTGTTTCATGCATTTGGGCGTTGCAGTAGCACGTGCTCTGGATACGCGTGTTTGTAATGTTAAATATTTTGCTTTAAATGTAAAATTATGACAGAACATGTAATTTATTCATTTAATTTTAACAAATCAAAATAAAATATACAAATCCTACTAAAGTAACGTTAGCCTACACGTTTTATATAACTGTCTGCTTATAACAAACACAAAGAAATGAAGAAATAATGATTATTAAAATGTAATGTCTTTATTAATTAACATTACCATTCCGGAGTTGAACAACTTTGAACGGAGTTTCTTTTAATGTTAATGATATTACAGTGTTTAGTCTTAACAGTGTATGATATTCAACTCGTCTTGATTCAATTACTTTATTTTGCAGAATGCGAAAAAACATTCATATCTGAATGAATGGGACTCAGGAAATACAATATACACGCATTAGTAAGACCTTACAGCAGATCACGTTGGCCAAAACACGAAATGAACCCCGTTTTCAATAGATATTGCGGGCAAACACAGACATTTGCATCCGAACGGGATTAAATTTCTCAGAGGACCTCTGAGTTCGGCGAAAAACAGTAGGTAAATTGCTCTGGAATTCTTACGGAGGTCGTCAGAGGAAAACACAGACATGGCCGATTCGGACGGGATTAAAAACACAGAGGACCTCTGAGAAGCAAGATTTTCTCAGAGGTCCCCCTGTAAAACTAATCCCGTCCGAATAGTGCTATAGTTTCTCATACAAATAGTTGTATGTCTCTAACTTTTAACTCAAACTAAAATCCTCTCTTGGTTTGTGTGCAGAGTCGGCGTCAGAGCAATGACGCTGGAGGGGCATTGGATCATCGGCGGGGGGGCACTGCCATTTGAGAAATATTTTGACACTGTGGCAACATCATAAATCCCAATGTGATTGATGCAGCTCAGATAGTGGGGCATATTTAATGAGCATTACTTTATTTTTAGTAGAAAATGTAACAAACAGAGCAACATAATACAGCTGTATATTTAAAGAGCATTACTACTGACACCAGAGCTATACTCGCTGAGCAAATTAAAACATCATAGTACAACACAGCAGAAATTTATTATTTGCGAATTTAGTTTATTCTTGTTAATTTTTATATCATGTCATTTAGAGGCTATGTGGCAACGTTAGCCCTATGCACACAGTTTATTCAGTCACACACAGAAATACGATAATAAAAGGCAGAAAGGGGTGGGGGTAAAGTTATGCCGTCTCATATATCTTTAGTACAGGTAGCCAAGTATAAAACACAAATGCAGATAGACCCAGCAAACATTCATCAACAATTTACCTGCTATGCCTTATCATGAAAGCCAGGGCTGGCTTCAAAAAGTGAATTGAACCAACGACTTACTCAAAAGAGTTGTAGGCGACGAGTGTGGCTACTAAACCGTCTACTGTGTCCTTCCATTCACTTGTGATCGCCCCTTACCACTGTAAACTGTTACCGGATACTGTTTTAGCACAATTTGGACAGGCCTGTCAGTCCCGATACCATCAACCGCTGTCCGCTGACTTGGAGGGCTTGAAGATTGTTGCTTAGCTGCGCTAGTTACTTTTGGAAGTTGTCCGGAAGTTACTTTTTGGAAGTTGTCAACAACTTGAAATGGATTTTGCGCGCTAAAAGTCAAATGTAACAAGTTTACTCAGCGACCAATAAGAATTGTCCAATAATGACGAAGCTTAGTAACATGTCACAAACAACCGAAATGATGCAAAATATTTTATTTTATTTAAATTATAGTGTGTACATTTAATATTAAAATATTAACTAAAAGGGATTTTTTTGGGGGCCTGTACTAGGAGGGGCATCAATGACCACTAGGGGGGGCACGGCCCTCGAATGCCCCACCACAGCGCCGACCCTGTTTGTGTGTGTGTTGTAACAGGTCTTCAGCTGACACAGAGGATGACTGGAATCTGGAGTGAATTCATGAGTGACCACATTCAAAACAACAAGTATTTTGTTATAATGTGCAAATGTTTTTTTCTGAAATAGTTTTTTCTATGTGCTTTGGTGGGCAGAGAAGTTCTGAATTGATATACATCACCTGATTACCTGAGTAGCTTAAGTACGCTATTAGATTGATAAAAAGTGTACAATTTCACTGTCCTCATATTTAATCAAGTATGCTGTAATGTATTTACTGTGAGGAGGGATGGATGACTGAAGAAATGTAGTGCACTTAATGTGAGATATTGGAGTTACTGTGTTTTCAATTCATCTTTCAAATGAACAACTTCACGTTTTTAATAGGCATTATCATATTTCTGTTACTGTATATTAACAACCTACTGGACTGTAATACTGGAATTTTTTAGGATTGGCCTATATAAGAATATTTATATCACAACAGTTAGTCTATATATTTGTCAGCATGATACATTCAAGTACACAATGACACAATTAAATGGGTGTTGACAAATTAAATTTAATGTAGATTTTGTAGACTAAAATCTCATGGCATTTAGTTATATAAAACTAGACTAAAACTAAATCAATTCAGATGACTAAAATATGACTAAAACTAAATTAAATTAAAATTTAATCTGTGATTATTCTGCCATTTGAAAATTTTGAGGTGTTTGATTTCTTTTCTATATTAGGAAGTAAATCATCATAAACAAACTTTCTTGTTTTTCATTGACCTACAATATCTCTTTGTGTTGAGGAGTAATGCATCTTTGAGCCAACATTCAGTGTGAGTAAAAATACTTGAGTACTTTTAAATTGGGTTACTTTAATACTTTTACATTATACGTATTTAAATTGGTGACTTGTAACTTGCAGTGAAGTAATCTTTACAGTAAGGTATCTATACTTTTACTTAAGTATGGCTTTGCACCTCTGTAAAGATATACATGATGTTTCAACTTAAATAAATAAGATTTATTAACATGTGATATTATCTGTAAGCCAATGTCTAAAACATTTATCTGAAGCATTAACTCATTTCAAATAATGTGATGACAAGAAATCTGTAGTTTTCATATTGAAATAGCCAAGTTCATTTCCATTTTAGCACATTGTATCACGTCACTGGACACAGTAGGAATCTTGTTTTGAATATTGAAATTGCTATAGTCAAAAGAGCACTAATGATGTCCTCATGTTTTGTGAGCATCTTCATTTTAAGATACAGATGAGAGCAAAAAGTCTTTTACTGAAAGGTTTATCCCAATTAATCCCTATATTACATCTTGAAGAATGGCCATATTAGGTGTCTTAACTTTTTTTATACATTTATATTGTTTATTTTCCCTACATCCCTAACTTTTTTTCTTCCTCTTGTCACCCACTCCCCCCCCCCAAACACAAGAATTACGTTCTAGAAAAACTGGTGCTAAATAGCACTACAAGCTATTTAGAGAATGAGCACCTAACTTAGGACTAAGATAAACTAGACAGAACAATACTTGACAATGGTCTAGACACAGTTTCACAAAACCAGGTAACAATACTTAGTATTAACAGATGAATGAGCAAAGGACAGCAATAACAAGGACATTAAATAAGGGCAACAGGAGTGGGCAATTAACTAAAAAAAGGATACTTAATGAGGAGACGATGGGGACGAGATGGCCTGGGGCACGTTTAAGTTCAGTGCACAACGTTTTGCTACGATTTCCGGGTTAAACGACATGTTTCCTGGAAACAGTGTGCACCGGTGTGCAACAGGGTTTGAGATACATTTGCTGCGTCCGAAAACTCAAGGCAGTGACTCGTTGCCTCGCTGCCTCATGAGGAAATGACTTCGGAGGCATGAAGGTAGCTCAGAGAAAGACTTTCGGACACACTTCTAAGGCAGCGTGTTTGAAATTTAAACAGAGAGCGCCTTTGTGATAACTAATCACATATTTGAAACCTACAATACTAATTTCTCGCTAGAAATGCAATTAAAAGGTGTAAAAAGTGAAAATATACCTTTATTTACACTAAATTGGTGGTCCAGTCGCGTCCTTGGCCGCCATTTTATTTTTTCGAACTCGACCGGACTCGACCAATCACATTCTTAATGTACGTCCACGCATAGGTATCTCAGGAGACAGGAAGAAAACCTAACATTGAATTCGGACATGCCTTGATGCCTTGCTGCCTTGGAAAGCTGCCTCAGAAGGCAGCAATTTAGAGTTTTCGGACGCAGCCATTTTCTATTGTTTGGTGGGTGTTAAAACTGTCATCCAATCAGCAGAAACATGTAAGTAAACCACGCAGCACTAAAGAGACAGCTCGCATAATGGGTTCAAGTTGGAATGCTTTCTTTCATTCTGGATGGCAAGGGCAGTGACTGTAACATCGAGCATATTTTACAGTATTAAACACTAGGGGTGGCACGATTCATGAAAAAAATCCGAACCGTTCGGTTCGCTTGTCTCGGTTCGGAGCGCGTGTGCGTTGCACGGTTCAGCGGTTCATGGCACGCGCAATGTATGTGACCTCAGATAGCGTGTTTCCCTTTCGCGCGAAAGAAGAGGTGACTAGTGTGGAGTGTAAGTACTGCAGGTTATGTTACGTGTAGAAATGGCAAGTGGGAGAGAAAAGAAAGTCTGCCCAGAGTTGGAGGATGCGACAGCGTCGTATGATGACAGCGGAAATAAACCATAGAACTGCAGTCTATGGGTTGAATGTGTTCGAACAGCCACAGGAGACCGCCTTCTCTCCGACCATTTATCTAATCTGAGGTTCTGAACACACCGTTTCACGTCTTTTCTGCGAACACACGAACAGCGTTATTTTCCGCGTAGTTTCATTTTGCTAGCGTGTGAAAGTTGCGCGATCTTATTTCATAAATTGACCCTCAAAGTAATCAGGACAGAAGTGGTCAAAAGTGAACAAAAGAGACGGATTAAATATTACAGGTGTAAACGTTATCTTTCTCTCTCGTCTACATACTCTCTGCAGTATTTAAGCAGCCTCTCAGTGATAAATCTTAGAGCTACACTGAAGTTGGCATTTTGATAAATGCAAGTTATCTTTGTGTGCTAAAAAAAGCACATAAGTTCATGTTCTTTTTTGCCAAATAAATGAAACACATGTTGAAATCGTCTATGTCTTCCCTCTTGCTGTATCAAAATCTCACCTGGCTTTCCTCAGGTATGGTCCCAAAAATGTGCTTAAAGTCGAATTCAGTTTGTGCATGATTACATGATATAACTTTTTAATACTGTATCCTAAATTAATACATTAATAAGATAATACATTTCTGGAGTGTTAAAAATTAAAAATAACCACAAGAACCGTACTGAACCGAGCACCGTGCCCATAAAACCGCGATCCGAACCGAGGGTTTTGTGAACCATGCCACCCCCATTAAACACGTATTTATACCGATTTCATCAGGCTGCAGAAACATTTTAAAAAGAACACAAAGCATGGCCTACTCAGCAACTGTAGTTGCAACTCTTGCGTCATCACAACAGAGTGTTCAACGCATCACCGTTTCTGTTCAATAAACGTTGTGCAAAGCTTTGTCTGGGCTGAACGCAGCCCTGTTGAAAACAAACAATGACCATGTGCTTCCACACATAACATATGGGACCAGTGTTGCCAATTTAGGGATTGTATCTAGTTTTAGTGACTTCCCAACTCATTCTGAGTTTTCAGTCATAGGGACAAATCTTGCAACTTCTTGGGCAAACCTTTATTAGGTTTCCGAGAAAACTCTAAATTGCTGCCTTCTGAGGCAGCTTTCCAAGGCAGGAAGGCCTCAAGGCATGTCCGAATTCTATTTGCTTAATTTCCTGTCTCCAGAGATACCTTCATCTGCGATGTCCCACAATTCTGTGCGTGTGTGTCAGCGTGGGGGGGCGTCGTCTGCGAACTTTAGAAATGAAATGGTGTCCGACACTGCCAAAGAAGGACAGTTTTTGTATAAATGTATGTTTTATTTTACTTTTTCTAAATTTTAATAGCAGTTTTTGTCAAGAAATTAACATTACAGATGGTAAATATACGTTTAGTTACTGCCAAAACCCTTTCTATATTTTTTTAAGGGTGTCTGAGGACACAACTGCATTTATAAGGGGCTTTTTACACCTGGTCATTTCATGCGTTTTCTCTGATCGGATAGCTATCTGATCGTAAAAAGACCAGGTCTAAATGCCCTCTGAAACGATTTCGAGACGGATTTAAATCCGATCGCTCAAACCACTTCAGGAGGTGGTCTGGGACGCATTTCAATGAAGTGTAAATGCATCTGGTTGATGAAACCACATACGTCGCGCTTTACTCCTCCCAAACGTAAACACGTCACTCGCAAGTAAGCTGGAATAGCGCCAAACAAACAAAGATGACACGCCTATTGCTTTACGGAGTGATGACAGCGGGTAAAAATGCTTCCTAGAATCAATATAAGAGTCTAATGACAAACTGTAATGATATTAAACAAAGAAATAAAACTTTAAGAGAGTTTTGTGAATGCTTTTCCCGTCATGGACCTGCATTAAATCACCGCGCTGTCACTCTCCTGCTGTGCTGTACTGCGTGCTTCAGCTCATGAGCAAGGAGACGCGCGTCCCCTGCCCAACATACAGTAGCCTACAACATACAGTAAGTGCTGCGTATTGATGCATAACGTTATCTTAATTTTTTAAGGCGGAGTAATAAATAGTGTATTTGCATTTTGGGCGGGAGTAAACGATCGGATTCATATCTGTTTTGCCAAGACGCATTTATGTGGGCAAATGTAAATGGAACAGTTTTAACAAATCAGATAGCTATCCGATCAAAGAAAACACATGAAGTGACCAGGTGTAAAAAGGCCCTAAGAGGGCTGCAAATAACACATCGTTCACTGGGCAGAGAAACACTGCTTTGTGTGGTTGAAAGTAAGTTTATCACTTTATTGTAATTTTTTCTAAATGTTAATGTTACATATAGGGTTAAATTATCCACATCCTTTTAAATGGGACAATTAAAAAAAGTACAAGGTATTGTAGAACACAAAATCAGCACAAAATGACAAATAATGTGTTAAATAGCATAATTATTAACAAAAAATACAAATCCTTTCCTAGAGTGTACCTTTCTGTAAAGCTTTTTTGCAACAATGTAACTGCTTATATGCTTTGCAACTCTGAAACTAAATAGAACTACATTTTAAATTAAAAGGTTGTTAAACTGTGTTGATTTATCTATTGGAGTTGAAAACTCCCCTGACTAGGTCAGGGGTGGACAGGGGAGAGGACACC
Source organism: Misgurnus anguillicaudatus (assembly GCF_027580225.2). Lineage (NCBI taxonomy): Eukaryota > Metazoa > Chordata > Actinopteri > Cypriniformes > Cobitidae > Misgurnus > Misgurnus anguillicaudatus. Next base: position 6,749,073 of record NC_073338.2, on the reverse strand, counting down.
GCTGCATCATGGCCCTGGTTCATCATGATGGATGAAGTTTTGGGGCAATGCCATTCAATCACTCCTCCAGTGGTGCGTGCCTCTATGTCCCTGACCCCATCCACCTCTGATGAGCCGGGACCATCAAGTGCCTTTCCCCTGTCCAACGTCGAAGAGCATGGGGCAGGGCCAAGCAACCGCAGAAAAGCAAAAAAGAGGAGCTTCATTGATTTCTTTAAAGAAGAAATGGCCAGGGAGGAAGCAGTGCAAAAGGCAGCTAAATAAAGGGTTAATAAAAGAATAAGTTTGCTTGAAAGTCTTGTTAAAAAAAGTTAGTTTGTTTTTATGTGTTTAGTAGTGTTATTAGTTTATCAAATGTTGAAGTATAATTAATAAATATTTGTAACTTGTTACTACTGTTTTGAATTTAAAAAATACTTTGCGTTAAGATTGTGTGTTTTATAACAGAAGGATGTATTGAAATATTTCTTAATTAGTTTAATAGCTACTTTATTAACATGATGTTTTATGACAGATTGGCCATCTGTCCATAGTATTTCCTACCTGAGGCCAGGGATATGGCGGTTGTCAGGACTCTGCCAAGAGAGTCTTGTTTTATATTTGTTTTATCGTGATGGCAGGGTTCTGACAGTCTCTTGTTTCATGTGGAAGCTCATGGCTTTGTATACTGGGTCATGTGCATCTGGTGTCTCGTCTCTAGTCCCCGCCCCCTTGTTCTCCCTGTTAATTATTCATTATCAGTTCATCCCTCTCACCTGTGTTGCCCTTGTTATCTTGTTTAGTTTCCCCTATTTAATCTCCTCGTGTCTCTTGTCTTGTGCTGGTTCATTGTGATCATTCATTTTGTGTCATGTAGTAATTATTGTTCAGCAGTGTTTCATTTTAGTCAAGTTCATCATGTTTAGTCAGTGTTCGTTATATCTTGTTTAATGTTGTGTTGCCCCCTCGTGGGCTTTTTGTGTTCATGTTTTATGTAAATAAATGTTCTGTGTTCACTTCCCGACATCGTCTGCGCTTGGGTCCTTTTGTTCCCCATCTCAATCCCCTGACAGAATGAACCAGCCACAACTGAACCCAGCAGCGATGTCGGGGAAGTCAGTGCGTTTAGCGCATTTGGAGTTACTGAAGCCAGCACGTTCAGCGCCGCCGGAGCTGCCGATGTCAGCGCGTTCAGCGCTGCCGATGCCAACGCCTTCAGTGCGACCAGAGCCGCCGAAGCCAGCACGTTCAGCTCAGCCGGAGCCGCCGAGGCCAGCACGTCCAGCGAGGCCGGAGCTGCCCAAGTCAGCGCGTCCAGCGTAGCCGGAGCCGCCCAAGCCAGTGCGTCCAGCGTAGCCGGAGCCGCTCAAGCCAGCGCGTCCAGCGTAGCCGGAGCCGCCCAAGCCAGCGCGTCCAGCATAGCCAGAGCCGCCCAAGTTAGCACGTCTAGCGCAGCCGGAGCCGCCCAAGCCAGCGCGTCCACCAGAGCCGCCCAGCCAGTGCAGTTCAGCGTGGCCGGGGCCGCCCAAGCCAGCGTGTTCAGTGCGGCCGGAGCCGCCTAAGCCAGCGCGTCCTGTGCGACCGGAGCTGCCGAAGCTTGAGCGTTCAGCTGGCCGGAGCCGCCTAGCCAGCGCAGTTGTCCTGTCCCGCGTAGCTGTGCCTACAGACTTTTTGCCATGGACTTCATTTTGTGTGTTCCCATGGACTCATGTCTGTTTTGTTTAGTGTATTGGTTTTGTCTTGTGTGTTCCCCTGAGGAGCGTCTGGTAGTCGCTCCTTAGGGGGAGGGTACTGTTAGGACAAGGGGTGTCCATGGTTAACCGATTAACCGTTAAAAATTGTTAAACCGAGTGAAACATTTTGCTCGGTTAAAGGTGCTGTACGTAACATTTCTACTTAAACTTATCCATTTTCAATTGCCTGTGTGCGAATGGGTTGTAATATCACATTAAAATGATCCACTTTGCGGGTTTTGCTATTACCTCTGAAATTTTTTAAATTATTTTTATGTGAAAGTACCGGGCCGGATTTGGTGCGAAATCCAGTGACGTCACCAGCATGCGCGTTCCCGAGCCTCTCGCCTCGTCTACTGACTTTGCGCTCAACAGCGACGACACTGTCTGATAACAGACTGAAACGACCTGCTCCCAGCACAACACAGACTCCAACACAAACTCCACATATTGTGAAGAAAAGTTATCTGCTGAAGCTCGTAAGGCCAAACGTGAATCGGATCAACAACGGACAAAAACACGGATTAACATTGGCAGGGCATTTGAATTATGGAGAAACCTCCGCTTTGTTTTGGGTATAAAAACGGATCTGGAGTTGGCTTTCATCCTTTTGGACAGGTAAGTTAACATAACTACAAAGCATGTCAAATATATTTCGATTGTGCTTTAGTTTTTTAGACATTGTTTCGGTTTGCTAGCCTTCGCTTTAGCGTGTGTTCGCCCAGCCGTGGTCGATCGATGACGTAAAACTGCGGACGCGTTTGTTTGCTTGCGTCCGCTTTTTAAAAGTCTTTAAACTCGTACAGTCTGACATTGATGGAAACTGAGATTATACAGTGGGACATGGACTTAACTATGATATTGATCACACAGTGTGGCAAGCAACAACCCTAAAGGACTAATAGCACAGTGTATTTACTGTTATACTGAAATTGTTCAGTGTAGCTCACTAACCGTTTTCATTATCTTACCGTAAATGTACATACATAACACCACATTACACAGGCTAAATGCAGTCAATTAAACGTTGCAGTGGGAGTTTACCTGAGTTTCCAGCATGTTGTGTGAAGCTTTCTCCGGTGTGTTACATCTCAGTTTGGATGTGACTCATGAGTTCGAGCATGCGCTTGTAAACTTATTGGTTGCAATCTCAACCATCACCGCTAGAGGCCGCTGTAAACTACATACAGCGCCTTTAAGTGGCATCAATGGCGTGCATTGAATTTAGTTGTAATATATTTTTGCACCACCAGAGACCGCCAAAGCCCTCCCAGACATTTATAATGTCCACAAGAAGTAGTCATGACCAGTTTTCTAATATGAAGCGGGCAAAGAAAAGCACAGCGTGGGAGCACTTTAAAATCGAGAATGACAGGGCAAAATGCAAGTATTGCAATCCAGTGCTTATATACTTCATGTACAACCTAGGGTTGTTACATTTTACATCTTAGTTATATTAAACATGGTAATCATGTTCAGGTTGGTACTGCTGCAAGGCAGACAGTTGTGCAGCAACGCTTTCCCGTAGGGCACTTCAATTGACAGTCTCCCATTCTGCCGCTGCTTCTTTCTCCTCAGGTTGATGTTTCATTATGTCATCATTACCTAAACAAATGTTGTGCAGCATTGTGCATGACCCTAGTGTCTAATGCTGCGTGATTGCAAAGCTAAAATGGGCGTGTACATGCGAGATATGAGGCAGATTCACGTACGCACAGTCGCACACTTTCAGGTGATCTGTGATTTTTAAAAGGAACATTCCTTGCTAGTGTCTACGCATGGTTTTATATATCTGAATATTTTTTGGCGTAGGCTATTTTTGGCTTTTGTGCATCCGTAGACTTTTAGTAAGGATCCTACACACAGTTTTATAAATGAGGCCCCAGGGCATGGAAGAAAATGGCCCTCCGTCTGGTCTTCATAATGCCAAATGCTTGTTTAATGAGAGAGCGGGCTTTGGCATGATGGGCATTAAACTTGTGAACCAACAAGGGTGTGATATTATACATATATACGTATTATGTATGTACTACATAGATGCGGTTGTAACATTTATTATTATTAAATGTACATGTTCTTTAAACCTATTTTGTGCCACTGTTTCAGGCTTCTTGTAGTTTGTCACCAGGGCAATGGGCATCTCCAAGCAGGGGTATCCTCCATCATCCAACAGAAAGGTTCCTAGTGTAGATATGTCCCATTGCAATAGAGAGGGCTGTGTCAGAGGACCCTGGAGTAATGCACAGAGCCAGGAAAACCAACAAAGACATTAATAAACCTGGCTCTGTGTTTGCATACAGTCTGCAGCTGGATTGAGGTCCTTGTGGTTCCTATAGACCTCGTAAATGTTTGTAATCATGGAAAGTCTAGGTTGCAGGCATGAAAACGGGTCAGGGGTGAAAAAGGTGAGAAGGGCGCTCGAGGGGCGCTCGAGGGACGATGTGGCCTCTGATGGGGCCGCGAGGTGGGAGGACCCCCCCAGAATAAATATTATGGGCTCATTAGGGAACATGCTGTAACTTAACTTATTTATTCTTCAGGCATGTGATTGCCAAGGACAAAAAATAAGGAAGGAACCCAACATCCCTCCACGTGCGCAGAAACAAAATTCCCACCATAACATACATGACCATTATTTCAACTATTTGATTCTGACGGACAATTTAGATTTAAAATGTAAACCTTTGACTAGTAACAGAAACCACATTTAATTAAATGGGTTGATAAATGTGGAAAGCTGTAACAAGTAGAATTCCCTTACTATTTTAAATCTGCAATAATTTTATTTTGCCATAATCAGACCATCAGTCACAATACAATTTTAAGTTGGTTTTGCAATAGGGTCGACCTGAAGGCCTACATCTAATTTAAAATGACTTAATTTTACAATATAGTACTGGTTAAATTAATTACATTATGGTTTTTGAGTCATGGGTTGAATAATTTTCAGATAAGCAAAAAAGTGATGTGATGTGAAAATAAAATAAGAACAAATCAAGACATTACAAGCATATAAAATAGAAAATAACAAAGTTACAAATAAAGTAAGATCTAACATTATTGATTAGGTAGAAAAACAGTATCAAATTAACATAACACTGTTTTCATACTATAAATTAAATACAATTAATCTTTTTAAAGCTATAAAAGTGATTTTCCTTTTGTCTTTTGTAGTTTGATTAACATTATGACTCAAACATATGCATTTCTTATGAGACGAACTGTCCCTTTAACAACGGAGAAGCGATCTATACACTGACACATGATCAACTTCTCACTTATAATAAACGATTGTTTTTATGAGAATACTTTCAGAGACTGTGCTATTACAATATAGTTTGTGCGTATATCTCCTGTCAAGCCCAAAAAATATGCGTTTGCTTTGCGTGATTTTTGAGTTTGTGCGCATATGGGCACTGAAAACGGTTCACTTTAGCATCTTTGTCGCTCAAATAACGTGAGTCTAAAATCGCTTAAATGTTACTGTAAACGGTAAACTTTCTTATTAACTGTATTAGTAACAGTATGTTCTTATTACAGCATTGCATGCAATATTTTGCAGTTTCACCATATTTACATTTAAGTACTTACAGCCGTAGACTAGTAGACCAATGTGACTTACCAGCGAGGAGTACGTCCCTAATTCGTTCCAATCCATTCCAACAAAAATATTTTAGGTCACTTTGCAGTGTCAGTCTGTGTAGATGTGTTGTTTTAATTGATTGACGCATTAGAATTCCACAATGATAGTTTTACAGCGTTTTGTGTTGACTTTACGTCCCGAAGGCAGTCGCTCTACGCATCTTCAACAAGTTTGTATGACGAAGAACACAGAAATGCGGATGACATCACAGTAGCGCGAGAGCAGTTCGAAAGCAGACTTCCTTATGACTTCTCGATTTACTCTCGTGATACTTTGATGTCACCTGCCTGCCTGTCGGTTTCTGCAGTGCAGCATGAACTCCAACAAATCTAATGTCTGGGAATGGGTGACGGCGAAGGGCGCGTCTTCAAACAACGCGCGCATACCCCCCCTCTCCCCCAAAAATGTTTTCTCATCGAATCTGCATGATTCACATGGGTCACCTTTTTTGGATTCAAAACGGCGAATTTCGCCGAAAGGTGAGGGATTTCCATGCCTGAGGTTGGTTATGTGCGCAGCATGGGGTCAGAAAATTCACTGGCCCACTTCATAAAGCTATATGGTGGACAAGCCGAGTGTTTACACTCACAAAAAACGAAGAGCCTAAAAATCGCTAGACACTTATAATTATGTATTTTGTGGGCATGTCTAGACGGTGTTATATAGCGATATAGACAATTACTTGTTTTGTGCATTAAAAGTGGAGGTTTTACCGAGCCAGCGCAAGGGAAAAACACCTATATGTACCAAGCCTGGGTTGTGATAAACAAGTGGAGCCTACAGTGCCTTTGCAACATAATGGATCAGTTGGTGAACAGTGGATTTGGGCATGTCAAATGTCCTGGACACCACACAGTATGAGGTTTCGCTGGCCATACAAAAAAAGAAAACCAGTACTTCCACAGTTGGACCCCACCTGTGGGTTCTTGTCTGTTCCAGTAGCTGGAGAAGAGCTGTAATGGACCCATGATTTAGCCAGAAATCAGGACGCGTGTCACCCCCTTCGAAAAAGATACGGAGTACTGGATCTGATTGGTTGATAGTGGAGTAAAGCTCTGTGTGGAATGATCTTTGAAACAGTTTACAATTGTGACAATTTACAATTTATAAACTTAATTTTGGTCAAATGTAACTTGCTAATGTTTTTTTTAACAAAGGTGTCTTCATAAAAAAATAGATATAAGTAGTACTACTACTACTAATAATAATACTGTGTATAGTACAAATTAACTGAATTGCAAAAATACTTACATTTCATATATTTGTTAAGTAAAACATTGCTGCTGCTGCTGTTCTTATCCAGCGCACAGACCTTTGGTGGGCATTTTCACAGAGGTCTTCAAGTGTTAATAAAGTATTTAATACATAACTTTATTAGGTTGTTTTTGTCCATTTTGTAACTTTAACACATAACTCTGAGTCACAGCACCAGGTGGCGATGATGAGAAGCTGGTAACGTTGGAGCGACGTCATGCTACCCTAGAAGCCTGTCCGAAACGATTTAACAGACGTCTTCGCTGCCTCGTAAGTCAAGGCCTCGGGAGGCAGCCAGGTAGCTGCCATGAGTTTTTAGACGCAGCCTATGTAGATCAGTGGATTCACCTGTATGATATCATTTAGCAACCAGCTGTAGCTACGTATTAATTGCAAAAAATTGGCAACACTGCATGGGACTGTCACATTAATCTAGGAAACAAGATGAAGGGGACAAGATCATGACAAGGCCCGTTTCTTAAAGGTGCAATTTGTAAGATATTTGCAGTAAAATGTCCAAAAACCACTAGGCCAGTGTTATATATTTTGTCCAGCTGATTACTATCAATATCTGTAATGTTTTCAACTACTTGTAAATCGTGAGAAAATTTCCATTCAAAACATTGTTACGGGGCAGTGCAGTCTCCTTTCAATGACGTTAATACCCATGTGACCCTTAGTCACCGCCTTTACTGACGTAACCCACATGACAACACTGGTCGAGTTCGAAAAAATAAAATGGCGGCCAAGGAAGCGACTGGAGCACAAATTTAGTGTAAATAAACGTATATTTTCACTTTTTACACATTTTAACTGCATTTCAAGGCGAGAAATTAGTATTGTAGTTTTCAAATATGTGATTAGTTATCACAAAGGCGCTCTCTGTTCATATTTCAAACACGCTGCCTTTAAAGTACGTCGGAAAGCCTTTCTCTGAGCTGCCTTCAGGCCTCCGAGTCTGAAGTCATGTCCTCATGAGGCAGCGAGGCAACATGTCCTCACAGCCTTGAGTTTTCGGACGCAGCCAGTGTCGTGGACAAATGCGGAACTATGCGCTTGCTTATAGACTTATGGATAACTCTTTACCGTCTGCTGCTTGTTGTGTCAGCTCCTGTAAGCGTACGGGCCAACCAAACGACCCAAGAAGAGTTTGGAACAAAACGAGAGAGGATCAATTTGTTGTCTGGATGGAGAGAGCTTCACGACAAAATTTAACTAGACCGAGATTCTGATCCTGCTTGTGTTTTACGCGATGAGTGAGTTTTGATTCGTAACCCTTCAAAAAACGTATGCTATTATATTGATCACAACATTAGTGTGTAGATTGTAATCAGTGCGTCTTCCCGCTGACGATATGCACATCAAAGGTATTGTACAGCAATATAAATGGTCATTTTAAGACACTTCACAATAAGATTTGTACTCTCAATACATTATGTGAAAAATCATTGTAGATTGTAAGTTGAAAACTTCATTCTGTGCTGTGTTAACCATCGAATTTGGACTAATACTGTAATATCTATGACTGAAAATTTTGTTTTGAACATCACATATAAACTAACATAATGAAATAAGTGATGTCATCAAACGCAACATTTATAAGACTTGATTATCTTATCCATCAACGTGATTTCTCGTTCTCGTCTGATTGATGACCATCAGCTGTTGAGTTAAAGACTACAAATCCCATAATTCCACGCTGCTTCAGAGCATCAGTAAACAACATCATTGTTGTTGTTTGATCTGGCGCCATCTAGCGGCGCAAATAATACAAACTGCATCTTTAAAAGGAAGATTGCATCCCCTGGAGGTCGTAAATGTAGCCTGCATTCATTTAAGTTTATCGTCATTTAAGTTAATTGAACACTACATTCACAAGTCATAAGCATATTTCAACAATTTACGATGAACTAAGAACTGAGTAAACTTTATAATTGTTAATATTCTGAAATAAGACTAATGACCTCTGAAGGAGTTCTTCTGTTTGAAAAACTGCCAGTATGGTTCTACACAGGTGCTACATGGCTCCCACACTGTGCTTAACCCCAGGTAATATCCATTCTAAACTCTGCTTTTAACCCCAGGGTTAAGGATCATTTCATCCAATCCCAATTAAACACAGCTGAAGCAGCTTATCAAGGTCTTCAGGGTCGCCTGATAATTACAGACAGGTGTGTTGGAGCTGGGTTGGAACTGAAGTCTGCAGGACTTTAGCTCACTAGGAGCAGAGTTGGAGACACCTGACCTAGGGTTTAGGAATGCACAGTGTGAAACAACAGATTATGAATATCAAGGGTTATCTCTTAACCTCTGGTTAAGTAAACAGAGAAAAAACTGGGATCCAACGGTCTGATATCATAAGAAAACATGCAATTATCACAAAAATAAACACTATCAAAAGTGTTTTAAACAGTGTTTTATTTTTATGTCTCTTCTGCTCTCGCTTATTTTTCTTACTTAACTACAAATATTACACAACAACTCCAGTGTGGCCAGGGGCCTATACCATGAAGCTGGTTTAGTTGGTTAGCCAGCTTTGTTTAGGATTAGTTTGTGCAAATCCTGGGTTTTGGGTACCATGAAAATAGCTTTTACCAACAAGGCCTGCACATTGGCTTGGTTTTGTCAACCTGAAACTAATCCTGTAACCCTGAGTTTGTTTAACCATTTTCATGGTACGGGCCCCAGGTCACACTAGAAAAACCTGCACACTTATTTGGTAAAACACAATCACTATGAGCATACACTAAAATGTGTGAACTTCTCATTTAGTTTTTTCCTCTGAAAAGTAACAGCATAGAGGTTTATGTTGACACAATGTTTAGTTAATGATGGAAATCTTTTTAGGTGGACTACTCTACGAATTTTAGGGGGACAATATAAATCCATTATAAGATTTTTAAATTTTTCTTAGTTATGTGCAGAGGCAGTTCTGGGGTTAGTAGATATTTGGGTCTTTTTTGTTTGTTTATTAGGAGGGGACAACCCAGACCGCATTATGATATTCACTGCTTCCATTCATTTAAATAAAAAACTATTTATAACAGTAAATACAATTGGAAAACAAATTTAAAATGCATAACAATGCCATACTAAAACACATACAGTCAAAAAAATATCTTCAAATATAATTTTAAGTATATATAGGCCTATGTTTACAACATTTATTTTTCACTAATATATTTTTGAGTAATTTTTATGTATATTTTGAAATATATTTCTACAATATTTTTAACGCATTCATATTTAGATCGCATTGGATAAACTTTGTTTTCATGTTTGAGAACCCTGCTGAAAAAACCAGCATCAAACCAGCATGGGAATTATGCTGGTCTATGCTGGTTTAGCTGGTGGTCACCAGCAGTGTTGGGGAAAGTTACTTTTAAAAGTAATGCATTACAATATTAAGTTACTCCCAAAAAAAGTAACTAATTGCATTACTTAGTTACTTTTCATGGAAAGTAATGCTTACGTTACTTTTAGTTACTTTTGCGTTACTTTTTCTTGGCTAAAGCCTTGCAGGTGTTTTTATGACTGAAAAGTTCTGCATTCAGAAATTGCATATTCATCACAAAAATGTTTAGCTCTGGCCTGCCATCTCAGTTTCTGACTCAAAGTGTTTCCACACAGTGCATACGTTTAGTTTAATTCAGTGCATATTTTTAAATCAAATTAATTAAACTAAAAAAGTAACTTGTGTAACAAATATTAATGTGTACATTTAAAAAGTAATGCGTTACTTTACTCGTTACTTCAGAAAAGTAATATTATTACGTAACTCAAGTTACTTGTAATGCGTTACCCCCAACACTGGTCACCAGCATACCAGCACCAAAACAAAACATATGCTGGTATGACCAGCATGGGATGCTAGTGCTAATGCTGGTTTAGCTGGTGCTCATGCTGGTTTGGTGCTGGTTTAGCTGGTGCTAATGCTGGTGCTGGTTTAGCTGGTGTTCACTAGCAAACCAGCACCAAAACACAACATATGCTGGTCTTGCTGGTATGCTGTTTTTTTTCAGCAGGGAAGTTTAAAATTAAATATTTTAAATTACAAAAACATACTTCTTATAAAAACATATATTTTGGTCAGAGAATTCTTTTTGCCGAATGGGCCTGTCTGTTTTTAATATGTGAAAGTCTTTGTTTGTGTGTGTTGTGTTACTTATATTCTGCCAGTTCTGTCATTTAACATTTATTCATGATTACAAATTAAATAATAAACTGGATGTGAAGTTTATATTTCTTACCTTAAATCTGGTTTTGTACTTGTACTGTAAATCCTTTGTATTTTCATGCAGTGACTTGCGACTTTTGCCAAAATAATTTAACAAATGAAAAGAACTGTGGATGTTCTCACTATAGTTGGTCTTTTTTTGATGGGCGGATCTTGGTCAGAAAACATGCAATATGGACCAGACCTTTTGCTGTGTAGTCAAATCTGTTTAGACAAGACTAACACATCCCCACTGCTTATATGTATTTGTTAATACAATGCTTTGGCAAATTTGTTAACCCTCTGGGGTCCGACCATTTTGGGACACTGTCAGAGGTTCTGACATGCTCTTACATTTGGTCTTTTTTCAGTTGCTTTGAAACATAATAATGGCAAGTGTCTCATACCACTGTGTTCAGCACAAACTGAGCAAAAATATTATATGAGCTAAATGTATGTACATGTTTGTATTTTTCAGAGAAAAAGGTTTATGCGTGGTTTTTAAAAAAGCAAAAATTTTAAGTCACTGATATAAGTTCACAAAACCCATACTAACATGTTTTAACAAGACTTTCCTAAACAGAATCTAGTAGCCTAGAGTTTTTTCTTTAAAATTATGTGAAAATCATCCTGCCTACTTATTCACATAAAACAATGTATTGATTTAGAAATTGTAAGACACTTTTTGTTTAGAGTGGCCGTATGCGAGAAGGATTGATTGACAGCAAGCAAACAAAGGCTCGCATAATGAGCTGCATAATGAGGCAGGAGGGAACTACAATAAAGAATGTGAGGACAAATGTACACGTTTGTTTGAGGTTTATTAAGAAGTTAACAATATAATCAAAATAGAAATGAAGGTCAGTAGGACATTTTCAGTTTATTTGGAAACGAACCCTATTAAAAACCTTAACTTGTATAAGAAACTGATAAACAACAGAGCTGTAAACTTCATGTGGCTCATGTTACCATATAACTTTATGTCCAAAGAGTGTGAATATGTTTTTCCACTTCATAGTTTTGTACTGATGAGAGGGATGCAGAGAGTTATAAACAGCTGTTAGCATAAGTTGTCACCAGAAATACCCTTACATATATAACTGATGGGTAAATGATAGCACTACATTCAGATAAACTATCATAAACTAAATTAGTATCTCAGATAAACATCTGCAATAATTAGTTATATAAAAAGCTGTTTTCAGATGCCCATCCCCTTATCGTCTAGCTTCTGTTTTAAACGCGTTTCTGTAAGCGAGTATGAACTTTAAAAACACATCGCAAATGGATGTGCGCGAGCTCGCGTCTCCGTGTAAACAACGCGGAGCTCATAATAAACGGTGTCGCGTGTAAAGCGCAATGTATGGAATTGCCTTGCATGTAAACAATATGGAATCATTTTACAGCAAATCCCGCAGTGCAGCATTTACTCAAAGTTGCCATGACAGATACGAAAGTGAATAACTGTGTCTTAACACTGTACAACATGTAACAGATGTCCGCCATTATGGGAGGTCACGCGTACTCGTTTGTAAATAAGCATGTAAACATGGAATCATATTACAGCACACACTTAAAAGATACAGCAGTTCAGGCTTACTGAAAGTTTCCATGAAGGATATAAGTGAATAACTGTGTTTAACACTGTTACAGCATGCAACAGTGAAATCCGCCATTACGTGAGATCGCGTCCGTTTGTAAACAATGCGAAACTTTTTCAATCCGAAGCGTGTAGTCTGCTAAGGTTGCTTAACGTTACTGTATGTAGGCTGAACTGCACAAGCCATGAGCATATTAAGTTACATGATAGCAAATATAAATGGTATAAATTAACGTTAACTGTTAACGTTACTTACTTCTAATCCAGCAGTGCGTTCTCCATAGTTCTTCTTAGGTAATGTTAAAGATAAATGCTTCTCTTCCTCAATGTCCAGACATAAATGAAGATATTCCTCACGTGTGTGAATAAAGTTTATAATCCAAACATGCTGTAAAAAGTCTTTAAATCTGATCAAACTTTACGCTTTGCTTGTTATGGTTGAACAGCTCGTGTGTCGTGTCTTCATTACCATGTCAACAGCTGTGGGCATGACCAAATTAAAGATCAGTCAGCCAGGAAAAATGGTACTCTCTTTACTTCAATGCAGATTACATAAACAGGCAATATTGGTTTTTGATTATATTTAGCATGTTTAAAAGTAGCCATTTCAGGCTTTCTTTGGATGTGTGTATCATGCTTGTGTGACGAGTATTCGCGGAGTTTCAATTGATTTTTGTAACGTGTTTTGAGAGACAGCTGGCGGAGACAGAAATGTCTGGATGCACACCCTGTTTATTTTCTTTATTTGACAAAAACACAAAGATCTGATGTTATTGTGAATTAACACATATTAAAGAAGACCCTTTACCGTTTCAAATGATGTCAAACACGTAAGTGTATGATTATTAATGATGGAGTATTTTAAGTTGATTCTGCCATGATAAGGAAAAAACACGTCAAAACGCGGCCCCGCTTTTTGGACCCCAGGGGGTTAAATGTTCCTATCAAGTAAGGTCAAGCTTTATTAGAATCCCCTACAGGCAATTTGGATACAGCGGACAGACCCATACGCTACAATAAAAACATACATATAAATAGATATAAACATTAAACATTACGTTTCCTTAAAAGTATCCACAAGGCCATTTAACAGCTGAATAGCACTGGGGACAAATGAGTATTTATATTGGTTACTTATCAGTATCATTGGGAGTCTATAACGTAAACCTGATGGAAGCATAGAAAACTCCAGATACAGTGGATGGTCACTGTGTAAAGCCATAGATTTGTCTATGAAACAGAGATGACAAACTTCTTTGCGTTTTGCCTATGATCTTTCCACTCAGGGTAACTATTCTGTTTAATGCATTTTTATGTTTAACACTCAAGTTACCAAACCAACAACTAATAGAAAAGAACAAGACCGACTCAATGTAAGATTTATAAAATAATTCCCTTAAAGTTTTGTCTATATTGAATTATCTAAATTCAACTCTGTGTTTACATCGAAACACAATGGCCCTCATTTATCAAAAGTGCGTCCACCAAATTTCCAGAGTACACCCAAAACCACGGTGACTTTGAGATTTATCAATATGGACGTTGGCGTACGGCATGCTCAAATCCTACAAGCAGTAACAACACAACAAAACACACTGACAAACAAAAATAGTATATGATATATTATGACTGTAAAAAAACATCATAGTTCACTACTTTGCCTGCGCATTCAGGTCTTAATGATTAATGGTAAACGAACTTGGCTTGCTGTCCTCGAAGGAAGCTCTGTACCTGAGCTCTGAACCTTCAGAGAGAGCGAACCTGAGGCTGGGGCTCGAGTCACAAGTTCAACCCCCTGCAACGGACCTGCAAAGAGGAAAAAAGTGAGAGTGAAGGAGGAGATGGGGAGGAGGAGGTGGGATGCCGGAAAAGAAAGCAGCTGGATGCGGAGGCCTGAAGGCTGCCTTATATACGCCCATGATGATGATGATGATTGACAGGCCTGAATGTTTAGGCTCCTCCCGAACCTACGTTTAGAACTTCATTAAGTGTTTTTTTTTTGTGCAACATGAACTTCAATGTTTAATTTGTGTGACTTTACCAAAGCATTTGATTTGTATGCATATGTATTCCTTCAGTTGAGAGCCTGTGTGCTTTACCTGACATTTCAGGGCCAAGCATGTGAGCGGTAATATTACCATCAGAGCGCCTTTCCGAAAATTCCGCTTGCTCAGCACCGCTCGTGATAATTTGCTAGTTCGAGAATCTGTAAAAACGTCTAGCAATAAGTTATGGAATTCAAACCTTATACATAAATGTAAAGTAAAAATCAAAGTTAAGATTGGACAGGAAGAAAAAATTGAAAGGGAGTGTGGAGAGACTGTAAAAGTTAGGAAATATTCATTTTAGAATCTGAAGCGGCACATTGCAAGAAAGCACAAGATGTGTTACGAAAACATGGTACTGCATCAAAAGGTAAGCTAGTTACATACCATTCGATGAGAAATAAATAGCTACACATGAATAGGTAAGGTAAAATGCTTGTGTTGAATGGAGCCGTAAATCCGATCATGATGACATGCGGACAAAATCATGGCCATGAATTATCTTTTATGCTAAATTTTGGACACTTCTTTTTATTATTTAGTCTAAAGTATGGCCATATATTTAGAATTCGTTCCCAATAATTAAAATTTCTTCCTTAATTATTATAATATTTCACAATTACTATTACAATTATTATTACTTCAAATTATGAATTAGCCTAGAAAAACATGTGGATTTCGTGGAAACAACTTGTTAATTTGAATTATATCCGGAGCTCCGTATCAAACTGGATCTAAGATATAGCTTACAAACAACTGTATGTAAATACAGAACAACACAATACAAAAGTTACTCTCATTTTAAAATATTATTTAAAAAAAAAATGTAACCAAACCATTAAGCAGACATAGAATTTAGATGTAGGCAACAGTAAATAATAATAATAATAATAAATAATTATTCTTCCAAATATCAATAAGCATCATTAATAATAAAAAGAATAAGTCATGCATATGTTTAATGTCTTTAATCCCACTCTTTAAACTCCCAAATAAAACAATTTTGTTTTTTTCCACTTCCCCGGTTTCTCTTCTTTGCCATCTTTCGTGTGTCAATGGCGTAAAATGAGGGCGTGGGGGAGGCGGAGACTTGAATTTATATGGGCGTGTTATTCTAATAACGATCGTTTTCAGCCGTGGCATTTATGAAGGGCAGGTATTGCGTACACCTGAATTTCAAAGGTACGCACAGCTTCATAAATCAGGTGGTAAGAGGAGTGTAAGCATAATCTTACGCCAACATATACGCCCGTTTCTACGCAAGAATGATAAATGAGGGCCAATCTGTTATCAATAGTGGTCCCCAGGTATTTATAACTATCCACACATTCTATTTTGTCACCCTAATAAGGGTGTATATAAAATATCTGTCAAGTGAAACAGTAAAGTAGATTTAGATTTGACAAAATCATACATTTTCTCCCACAATAAGCACATATAATGTTTAAACTTCACCGAAGCTGTAATAAATTAAATCCTTTATATTAGCCTGTAACTGAAAACTAAAGTACTTTCGTATAAACTTCTAAGGTAAATTGAAATGTGGGCTGACCTGCATGAAAACACATCAAACTACATTTACACTCCAGAAAGAGATTAAGAATGAGATTTAGCCTGAAACATGGCCCACACTGTAAAAGAAATGCAGAAACATTTAAGTTTTGACCTGTTATAAGTTGACATAACTTATAAAAACAAGTTGAAATCGTTTAACTTAATTTGTTAAGTTAAAATAACAAACATAGATGGATATTTTTACAGTGCAGCAAGTTTGTATTATTATTAGTCATTTACAATAATATTCAATGTTCATTGCTTTCGTAAACGTTGATGCTATGTTTGTCACTTTTAGATGTGTGTTGTCCAGCAATTATTCAGAGCTCATCGTGTTACTTTATAAGGCATTGTTTGGCACCATTATTATGATTTGGGTGTAAATCTGTGTTTTGCTGGTCACGGCTCATTTCTATTGAAATTTATTTGCACATTGCAGCACGTCGCAGGTCACTTTAGGACTTTATGGAAATTGTGCAGTCTAGTCAAAAGAGCATATTAATGTTGACCTTGTTCAATGCTTTCAATTCAAGTGTATTTGTATAGCACTTTTCATAGTTTACACTGTTCCAAAGCAGCTTTAAAGATGATGTAGAATATGCATAAAACACATTGAAAAATCAATTTAGTTTTTAGAGCTGGCGTCATCTGATGTGTTTGCATGTGTCAGCATTATTTTTTCAACAGTGTTGACTCATTCCTTCCATATGTTTGCCTGAACATAGTATGCTTTATTTATCTTTTTAAGTTGTGTACTGAATTTCACCTTTTATTATCAGAGTCTAAATGCATTATGCCTATGTCGCGTGATGCATTTAATGTGAAATTTGCATTTTAATGTGAGATTTTTCTTGTCAATGAATGTTAGAAAGTCTGAGTGAGATTGACATGCTGTTACATCTGGTCTTTTTTCAGTTAATTTGAATTATATCCGGAGCTCCGTATCAAACTGGATCTAAGATATAGCTAACAAACAACTGTATGTAAATACAGAACAACACACTACAAAAGTTACTCCATCATTTTAAAATATTATTAAAAAAAAATGTAACCAAACCATTAAGCAGACATAGAATTTAGATGTAGGCAACAGTAAATAATAAATAATAATAATAATAATAATAAACAATTATTCTTCCAAATATCAATAAGCGTCATTAATAATAAAAAGAATAAGTCATGCATATTATTAATGTCTTTAATCCCACTCTTTAAACTCCCAAATAATTTTTTTTTATTTCTTTCCACTTCCCCGGTTTCTCTTCTTTGCCGTCTTTTGTGTGTCAATGGCGTAAAATGAGGGCGTGGGGGAGGTGGAGACTTGAATTTATATGGGCGTGTTATTCTAATAACGATCGTTTTCAGCCGTGGCATTTATGAAGGGCAGGTATTGCGTACACCTGAATTTCAAAGGTACGCATAGCTTCATAAATCAGGTGGTAAGAGGAGTGTAAGCATAATCTTACGCCAACATAAACGCCCGCTACACAAGAATGATAAATGAGGGCCAATCTGTTATCAATAGTGGTCCCCAGGTATTTATAACTATCCACACATTCTATTTTGTCACCCTAATAAGGGTGTATATAAAATATCTGTCAAGTGAAACAGTAAAGTAGATTTAGATTTGACAAAATCATACATTTTCTCCCACAATAAGCACAGATAATGTTTAAACTTCACCGATGCTGTAATAAATTAAATCCTTTACATTAGCCTGTAACTGAAAACTAAAGTACTTTCGTATAAACTTCTAAGGTAAATTGAAATGTTGGCTGACCTGCATGAAAACACATCAAACTACATTTACTCTCCAGAAAGAGATTAAGAATGAGATTTAGCCTGAAACATGACCCACACTGTAAAAGAAATGCAGAAACATTTAAGTTTTGACCTGTTATAAGTTGACATAACTTATAAAAACAAGTTGAAATCGTTTAACTTAATTTGTTAAGTTAAAATAACATAAACATAGATGGATATTTTTACAGTGCAGCATGTTTGTATTATTATTAGTTTTTTACAATAATATTCAATGTTTATTGCTTTGATAAACGTTGATGCTATGTTTGTCACTTTTAGATGTGTGTTGTCCAGCAATTATTCAGAGCTCATCGTGTTACTTTATAAGGCATTGTTTTTCCCCATTATTATGATTTGGGTGAAAATCTGTGTTTTGCTGGTCACGGCTCATTTCTATTGAAATTTATTTGCACATTGCAGCACGTCGCAGGTCACTTTAGGACTTTATGGAAATTGTGCAGTCTAGTCAAAAGAGCATATTAATGTTGGCCTTGTTCATTGCTTTCAATTCAATTGTATTTGTATAGCACTTTTCATAGTTTACACTGTTCCAAAGCAGCTTTAAAGATGATTGTAATGGTTTGTTATGTGTTCTGGTTATGTTCTGTGTATTTTTGTTATTAGTACTTGTATTTTGATATCCTGCTCTGTTCGGACTTTTATTTTGAAATGCATCATGTCATGTCACAGTTCACACTTCCTGTCTGTTTTTGTATTTAAGTCACTTCCTGTACACCTGTTCCTGGCTGATTATTACATCGCCACATCCTGTTTGTATCTGAATCTTTTATCTGCTATCTGTTATTCTGTTTTTGTATCTGTTCCTGTTTTGACCCGTGCCTGTATTTGGATTTATTGCCTGTTTGCCGCCTGCCCTGTTATATTTTGCCTGTCTTTGGATTGCGATTACTGGATTTACCTTTGGATTTATTTGCTGGCCCTTATAGGGATTTTACACAATAAACACCTTTTGCACATGGATTCCCCTTCTCATCGCTTTCATTAAAGCAACCCGTTACAATTATGTAGAATATGCACAAAACACAATGAAAAATCAATTTAGATTTTAGAGCTGGCGTCATCTGAAGTGTTTGCATGTGCCGGCATTATTTTTTCAACAGTGTTGACTCATTCCTTCCATATGTTTGCCTGAACATAGTATGCTTTATTTATTTTTTTAAGTTGTGTACTGAATTTCACCTTTTATTATCAGAGTCTAAATGCATTATGCCTATGTCGCGTGATGCATTTAATGTGAAATTTGCATTCATATTTTGGGCTCCTACACAATTTGTTTAATATAATACAATTAAATTCATAACAAAGTTTTCATCACCGTTGTTGACTGTTACACATTACAGACTTTGGCCTGTACCAGACACTACCAGGGTTATGTTTCGTTTCCCCAGTAGATTTTTCTTCTTGTCAATGAATGTTAGAAAGTCTGAGTGAGATTGGGTTTCAATTTGAGGTTTTGTCAATCTGTGATCTGTACACACCAGTCTCCACGGTTTGACACATGTGACAGATTTACCGTGGCTACACACATCATAAATACGTGCATTACACATTTTGTTTGTTAAGTAGGCCTGGCAAACTCGATTCATTTTAACCCTCTGGGGTCCGACCATTTTGGGACACTGTCGGAGGTTCTGACATGCTCTTACATTTGGTCTTTTTTCAGTTGCTTTAAAACATAATAATGGCAAGTGTCTCATACCACTGCGTTCAGCAAAAAATGGGCTGAAATAGTATATGAGCTACATGTATGTACATGTTTGTATTTTTGAGAGAAAATGTTTATGCGTGGTTTTTAAAAAAGCAAAATGTTTTTGTTAAACATGTTTTAACAAGACTTTTCTAAACAGAATCTAATAGTCTAGAATTTTTTCTTTAAAATGATGTGAAAATCATCCTGCCTACTTATCATAAACCAATGTATTGATTTAGAAATTGTAAGACACTTTTTGTTTAGAGGGGCCGTATGCAAGAAGGATTGATTGACAGCTAGCAAACAAAGGCTCGCATAATGAGCTGCATAATGAGGCAGGAATGTGAGAATGAACTACAGTAAAGAATGTGAGGACAAATGTATACATGTTTGTTTGAGGTTTATTAAGTTAACAATATAATCAAAATAGAAATGATGGTCAGTAGGACATTTTAAGTTAATTTGAAAACAAACCCTATTCCTAAAACTTTGTATAAACTAAGAAACTGATACACAACAGAGCTGTAAACTTCATGTGGCTCATGTTACCATATAACTTTATGTCCAAAAAGTGTTTTTCCACTTCATAGTTTTGTACTGATGAGAGAGATGGAAACCTCTAAGAGAGTTATAAACAGCTGCTAGCATAAATTGTCCACAGAAATACCCTTACATATATAACTGATGGGTAAATATCACTGATACTACATTCATATAAACTATCTTGTACATGAACTTAATCTCAGATAAACATCTGCAGCGATTAGTTATATAAAAAGCTGTTTTCAGATGACTGTTTTCAGATGCCCATCCCCTTATCGTCTAGCTTCTGTTTTAAACACGTTTCTGTAAGCACGTATGAACTTTAAAAACACATTGCATATGGCGCGTCCATGTGCGCGAGGTCGAGTCTCCGTGTGGGGTCAGTCACATTAGCTACAAGCAACAGAGACAGAGCGACAGGCTACCATTCAATTTCAATGGGAGTGGCCGTCTGCCAGCGACAAGCTGGCTATTTTATGCAAATGCTGAGCGATGCACAAAGCGACTGCCAATCATAGTGAAGGAGCAGTGTGACGTAGGTCTGTGGTCGAGTCTGAGAAAATAATTCAAGATGGCGGAAAATGCGTATTTATGTATATATCTGATAAGTTTGGCATTTTATCTCATATATTTTGTTACTTTTATCGAGAAATAAATACTTTTAAATCCAAAAACACCGTTCTTGTAACTTAACAATACCTCTAAAGTGACTTTTGATACCGCTTTGAGAAACTAGCCAAGGAACACCCATGAAGCGAGTGCGTGTCGCTCGGTGTCGTTCACTTTTGTAGCTAATGTGACTGTAGGGTTACGCGGCGCTCTTAACTCATTCACCGCCATTGACGAGTTATCTCGTCATTTATGAGTTCATATTTAACTAATAAATATGCCTTTTTGGACGAATTTCAAAGTGAAAGTGTAATACCGTAGTGTAAAAGTGTAATACTTTTATCCACCAGATGGCGCCAAATCGAATTTATCAAAAACGGAAGTTACAAAGAGTTAATGATTTTTTTTTAACTGCCTTTATGTTTGATAGTCATTCTGAGTCGGATCTCTACCATAAATTCCTTTACAAAAACGCAATTTTTTAAGCTTTTTGCTCAAAATGTTGTATTTTTGAAGAGAAATATCCATATTTCAGTGGTTAAATTAAGTAGAAAAAGTAAATATATAATGAAAATTTTTTCCCCATTTTGTTTGTTGGTTTGTTTGTTTATTGTTTGTTTGAAAGCAGAGGGTGTGTTCTTTAATTTGATATAATTTGTATGTTTATATATTTATAGAAAATGATTTTTCCTGCAAGGAATTTTGTGAAAATTTTGTTAAAATCACAAAAATGCAGGTGGGCAACTTTTCTCAAAAAGGCTGGCGGTGAATGAGTTAAAAACGGTGTCGCGTGTAAAGCGCAATGTATGGAATTGCCTTGCATGTAAACAATATGGAATCATTTTACAGCAAATCCCGCAGTGCAGCATTACTCAAAGTTGCCATGGAGGATACAAAAGTGAATAACTGTGTCTAACACTGTAAAACATGTAAAAGATATCCGCCATTACAGGAGGTCATGCGGATTTGTTTGTAAAGCATGTAAACATGAAATCATATTACAGCACACACTTAAAAAATACAGCAGTTCAGGCTTACTGAAAGTTGCCACGAAGGATATAAGTGATTAACTGTGTTTAACACTGTTACAGCATGCAACAGTGGAATCCGCCATTACGTGAGATCGCGTCCGTTTGTAAACAATGCGAAACTTTTTCAATCCGAACCGTGCAGTCTGCTGAGATTGCTTACTATGTAGGCTGAACTGCACAAGCCATGAGCAGATTAAGTTACATGATAGCAAATATAAATGGTATAAATTAACTGTTAAAGTTACCTACTTCTAATCCAGCTCCAGTGCGTCCTCCATTGTTCTTCTAAGGTAACGTTAAAGATAAATGCTTCTCTTCCTCAATGTCCCGACATAAATGAAGATATTCCTCACGTGTGTGTATAAAGTTTATAATCCAAACATGCAGAAAAAGTCTTTAAATCTGATAAAACTTTATGCTTTGTTTATTATTGTTGGAACTGCTCGTCTCTTCATTATCATGTCAACAGCTGTGGGCGTGACCGAATTAAAGATAATGAAGTCAGCCAGGAAAAACGGTACTCTCTTCACTTCAATGCAGATTACATAAACAGGCATTATTTGTTTTCGATTATATTTAGCTTGTTTAAAAGTAGACATTTCAGGGTTTCTTTGGATATGTGTATCATGCTTGTGTGACGAGTATTCGCAGAGTTTCAATTGATTTTTATAATGTGTTTTGAGAGACAGCTGGCGGAGACAGAAATGTCTGGATGCACACCCTGTTTATTTTTTTTATTTAACAAAAACACAAAGATCTGTTGTTATTGTGAATGAACACATATTAAAGAAGACCCTTTACAGTTTCAAATGATGTCAAACACGTAAGTGTATGATTATTAATGATGGAGTATTTTAAGTTGATTCTGCCATGATAAGGAAAAAACACGTCAAAACACGGCGCCGCGTTTTTGGACCCCAGGGGGTTAAGGATCCGGGTTATTGTGAGTCACTCACTAAAGTGATCGGGTTTGTGAGTCACTTGAGTCAGTATTGCTAAATCGCCAAGGAAACTCAGTACAGACCCACTTGTAATTGGCTGATCCGTGCGACTCGAGATTCTCAGAGCTGGAAACATTGCAGACTCGCAGACCATGGGACTCATGAGACTTCACTCGTTCTACAGATCCACTAACTGGCTGATTCGCGCAAACTGACTCAAGATTCTCACTCAGAGCCGGAAACATTGCAGTCTCGAGTCTGCAATGTTTCCGGCAGATCTGCAGTGTTTCCGGCTCTGTTTCTATCATGAGTTCTCCATGGGGTGCCATTATTTTGTTGGAAAACCATGTATAAAGGTCTGCTCACACAGGCATTACATTGGCATAAGATTGTTAAATGTGGCCACAACAACATCACTTCTGAATAACCATGCTAACCAACCACCTTCATTAAAAGTCTCCCCACAAGTACTTAAGTCATGCTTGCTTCTTTTACATATTAAAGCATTCTAATGCATTGGCGAGGCACCCAAAGATTGCTCAGCCAAATAATAAGAATATTCAAATAGTTAATTTCCATTAAAGATGTTTTTGCACATTGTATGACATCACTAGACACTGTTTTGTGTATTGAAATAGTTATAGTCAAATGATAACTAATGCTTGTTTTTTTTTTTTTTGAAAGCACACTCAAAAAATAGCTTATTGCCTGAACATGATTCAATCAACATGAATAAAAATTACTTTTAGACACAACATGACTGAATCATGTAAACCCAACCAATGTCTAACTCACTCTTTGATAACTTTTATCTAAATTTTTCAAACATTGCACACTCAAATGAAAGTCAGAATCAAAAACATATCATAGGATTACTCAATATAATGCCTTCAGATCAAGCAACATTTAAAAAATATCTTTAGTCAATCTGTTCTCCACCTACACAAATGCTCTACTCAGTACAATGGTAACCTTCAAAAAACCACCAACATAACAAAACAATAAACATTATGTCTCATCCTTATTTTATCTTGCAAAAATAGTACTTAAATTCTACAGTTGCCCTAATTATTACATTACTACTAATGCATTAGTCCCAGCATCTGTTCGTACACACAAATAGATGTGAATTTCTGTAATTTCAGACACATAACTGTCAAGTCTGGTTTCACAAGGCATATGTGAACTGCGTGTTTGCCTTACTAGCTGTTTTTATTGCTGATGTTAGCAGGTTGAACTACTAGACACTTCACATGAGTTCAGCCACGTGCAAGTTCAAATGCGGTAATGTGATTGGTTACATGTGTGTGACGTAGCAAACCAAGGCGATTTCAAACCACGGATGAGATGTCTTTGGAAAACTTAAATATTATGGATAAATTACTCAGAAATAGTGTTGAATGGTGGATTTCCACATGGTTTGTCTTAAAGCTCACCCATTATCCGATTCATGATTTTACATTTCCTTTGGCATGTAATTGTAGATTTTAAAGATATGCAAAGGTACTAATCCCAAAGTAAGTTATCGTTTCCAGCTTAAATCTCTTTTTTTGGACTACAACAAACACACGAATTGTAGACAACAGTTTAATTTCTGGGGCTGTTGACATGGAAATGACAGCCCAGCTGGCACAAAATGGATTAGTTAAGCTCTTTTATGTTTATTACTTGTTGTTTGGTTATATAACAGTAAGTATCAGCAACAATCAGTTTACTTAGGTCTTTGTTTAATCTTGGGGCTCTATCATACACCTAACGCAATGCAGCGCAATGTGCAACGCAAGTGTCTTTTGCTATAGTTTTGACCCGGCTTTATTTTTCACGTTTAGAGTCACATTGTTTAAATAGCAAATGCATTTGTTCTGGTCTGAAAAAGAGGTGTGTTCAGGCGCATTGTTGGTGCATTGCTATTTTGAGGCAACTAAAATAGACTATGCGCAATATTATTTTTGTTATTTAATTTTTTATTATTTTTGCGTGTTAGTAATATGCGCCTATAAACAGGATGACAACGCACGTTTGCTTATAACATGGATGCGTAGCAGCACATAAACATTTTAAAATATGGAAAAATCAAAGGATTAAAATGTAAAAAATTATTATGGAGTTTCTTGGACATAAATGAGGACCAATTATGGGATGTTAGAAGGCGTAAAGAGCTGCTTTACATGTAGCCTGGTAAGTAATGAAATGTTTTGTTTTAAACAAATGCAAATATTGCATATATTTTTAAATGTTTTTTTTAATGCTACCCCATGGATTTATTGAATATGAAGACTTTATACTTGTGGATATGATGAGAAACATTTTTAGGTAATGCTTTTCAAACCACTCACGGTGCTGTTCGAGTGCTGAAGGTTCTCCACATGTTTGTAAATGGCATGTCACCAGCGCAACTGGCTTTTAAATGAATAGTTCGGCCAAAAATGATATTAAACCCATGATTTACTCACCCCCAAGCTGTCCGAGTTGCATATGTCCATCGTTTTTCAGACAAACACATTTTCAGTTATTTTAGAAAATGTTTTAGATCTTTCAGTTAATTAAATGTGAAGTCACGGGGTCCACAACCTTCAAGTCCAAATAAAGTGTGTTCATCCTTCACAAAGTAAATCCAAACGGCTCCAGGATGATAAACAATTTGTTTGTTTGTTTATTGTTTGTTTGAAAGCAGAGGGTGTGTTCTTTAATTTGATATCATTTGTATGTTTATATATTTATAGAATATAATTTTTCCTGCAAGGAATTTTGTGAAAATTTTGTTAAAATCCCAAAAATGCAGGTGGGCAACTTTTCTCAAAAAGGCTGGCGGTGAATGAGTTAATATAGAAGTTTTAAATGTGAATGAGTGTATGTTCTGCAGTTAAGATAAAAACAGTGTCCCTGTTGAAGCCAGCACACATACATGCAGTCTTCCGCACAGAGGTCAGTATGCAGCAGACAGAACACAGAACATAACCTGCTTTACAATAATTATGCTTTACATTGGCCAACTCTTCATTTATTAGGGAGAAGTACATGATGATGTGTACACTATGGGCTTTTTATGGCACACACTTTTTATGGCATAAAAGTGACTGGCCCTTATCCTTAAGAAATGTGATCAACGTAAAATCCTTTAGATAAATAGAAAGACACGCCATTATGTGATTTGATTAACCTCCAGAAAACTCTGACTCTGTCAGGGCCCTTGACAAAAGGAGCCTAGAACTGGACTGCACACTGAAGGACCTGGACTCCAAATAAAAAATAAAACTGAAAATCAAACAGCTGGAAACGCATATCTCAGTAAGTGAACTTTATTTAACCATGTAACACTTTAGTGTGTACACAATATCATTATTTATTAATGCAACTTTTCTTGCTCTTTCTCCCTCCCATAGACACATGACCAATAAAACAGTTAGAGACCTATGTAGTTTCAATGTGCTTTATTTAAATAAAATATTGTAAGGTAATTGGATCTCTGACAGCTGCGCCAGCTGGGTGTATGAATAAACACAAATAAACTTTAATTATAAATAAAAAAACAAACAAACAAGATAACAGGCAATAATTGCATCAAACATTGACGATAATGGACACAATGAAGAGAGTAGACAAACGATATATGGGGTAGAGTTAATGAGGATGATTGTTGACATGTCAGGATGATGATTAAACACAATTTAGGTGAGGGAGTGAGGAGGAGAATGGGAAATGTACATTAGTCCGGATGGGGATGAATAGGGAAAACGGGTATAATAACAGACGAGGATCGTGACACATGTATTAAATATGAAATAACCTTATATTTTGTTCACTTGTTCACTTGTGTTGAAGTATGGGGTAACACCTACCAAACCACCTTATATTCATTAAAGGGATAGTTTGGCTAAAAATAAAAAATACTAGAAAAATACAAAAACTTGCATCATCGTTTACCTATCGGGGTTTTTACCTTTTGCATTTAACTAACATGTACTAATACACACTTACACACCAAAGGAAATGTAAAATCTTGAATCATTGTCCGAGCATTCAGTGGTCTCATATTTAAAGCCCCTCTTAAATTATAACCCCCTCCCTATCTGTGACAAGTTGTATTCCCTAAGCTGCCAAATAGTCTGCACAGTGTCGCATGAAGTCGAACACACCTAGTAAGTATTTGTGTTCCCTGGAAAACAAACATATGACTTTTGCATTACTAATGCAGTGTTTCACCAGTTAAACTACACATGCAAAAATTAGATGCTGCATTCTAGTCACATTTTGGGCACATTCAAAATAAACAGGTCTTATATTCAAGATGCAATAATGATTGGGTCAAGTGCATTGAAGTGAAATGTCTGGCTATGATAGAGGCCCGGCGTCAAGGTCTCAAGCTTGGGCTTCGGTTCCACCCCATCTTTTCAAGCCCCCCATTCAGCCAAGTGGCAAGCTTCGACTCCTCCCCTTTTTTACCTTTACGTTTTGGAGCCTTTTCAAGTTCATTAAGAATTTTCTGTGGCCAATGGTTGAAGCAAGCAAATGTGAAAGGTGAGTACATTAACTGATAGATGAAATCTGCATTTACGTAATTCATTATGAAAACAGATTACAAACTGTGGTGAGGGAGCAATACCAGGCGTTTTCCTATCCACTGTAAAAAAAATCACCATTTGTTTATCACCAGTTCTTAATACCCAATGAAGACATACTTTAAAACCATATCATGTTTGGTCATGTTATGTAATTTAATGGAAACATATTGTGGATGTTTGGTTAGAGGAAAATGCAGTCATGCACAAAAGTAAATGCACTAGCATCAAACACCAATACAGAAAATACAAACTTTTCATCTTTACAGTTTGAACAATTTCACTGACTTCATTTCTTTAAAGAAAAAGAGTGACATTCTTTCACATGATTTATTTAAACTTTTAGAACAGAACAATTCTTAAGGTAAATGAAAATTATCAGTTTGCTTCAATAGTCTGTAGTAATTTTTGGAATTACAGTAGAAAAAAGGTAAAAACTAAAAGTACATACTGTTATTCAAACAAATAATTGAGGGGTTAATCCCGCCTCTCTCTAGCATCAGGCCACAGGTTTTCATCCATAGATAGTAAAGGCTAGATGGCTCGTCCGCGCTGCTGGCCAATTGAGTGCAACGTCTGCATTTTGGCGGCCATCTTAGGACAGGGCGCTCGCTCACTCGTAGCATTGAGTTTTAATGATGCAGGTACTTTTAAATTACCATAACTTGGTTAATTTTTTACCGATTTTCAGACGGTTTGGTTTGTTATAAACGTCAAAGACGTACCTATGACACTGCATACCTATACTAAAAATAAAAAATAAATTCATGAAACATGTTAAAGCATCCAGAATTATAGCCACGTTAATAACGTTTGTAAAAACCCAAACCGTTTGAGAATCGGTGGAGAATCGAGCAGGTTGTGGTCGTTTAAAAGTACCTGCACCATTGGGCTCGGTGCTGCGGGTGAGCGGGCGCCCTGTCCTAGGATGGCCGCCAGGTGATGCCGTTAGGGACTCCGCCTTGAGCCATCTAGCCTTTATACATATCTATGTTTTCATCAACATCACATCTAATGTTGTCTCTTGCCATGTACCTGGGGAAGAACCTTCAGAAGTACCTTATCCATCTCTGGCAGTCTTCTGGACTCGTGTCCTCACATCCGGCACGCATGGCTTCCAAAAGAGACATTTGGTCATGTGGGTGGTGATCAAAAACGAACTAGTTTGGTCCACATGAACTGCTGCTGTGCAGACTGTAGTTAGAGTTGTGCCCACTGTCGTTTCGCAATCGGAAAAACCGTAACAACGTCAAATGGGAATTTTCTCAAAGAGGTTTAACTGATGGCCAGGTTTAATCCCATTATAAAAGATCATGTTAACTGTGTTGAAAGAGGAACAGCAAGTCACAACAGCTGCCTAGGCCATCATGTGAATGAGCTAATTGATTTGTTACGCAGCAAAATCCTATCTGCTATAGTGGATGACATTAAGCAGACAAGGTTTTTTTTCAGTAATTCTGGACTGCACCCCAGCTATAAGTCACACAGAACAGTTGTCAGTGGTCGTTAGAGTGCTATCACTAATGGAGAAGCCCCATATCAGGGAACATTTTATTGGATTTTTGCAGGCAGAGGAGTCCACAGGCCAGCACTTGGCATCCATGATCTTGACAAGACTTGAGGAGTTGGGAATTCCTTTTGAAGACTGCAGAGCGCAGTCATATGACAAGGCAAAAACAAAGGAGTTCAAGTCAGACTCTTAGAAAGAAATCTCAAGCCATGTTTGTGCCATGTGGGGCGCATACATTGCATTTAGTTGTGTGTGATTCTGCTAAGGGATCTGTTGATGCTACAAGTTGCTTTGGTGTCCTGCAAAAGCTGTACATGTTATTTTCAGCCTCCACCCAACGATGGGCCATACTGAAGAATCTTGTCAGCATCACCTTAAAGATGAGATGTGGGCAGAAACAAAGTGGGAGAGCAAGGTCAAGAGCGTCAAGCCCTTGAGGTACAGTACCAGGGAGCTGCCGTGAGAGAGGCACGTTTAGGTGAGAGACCACACCAAAGGATCTATCGGATATCTACCCCAACTTTTGGACTGCTCTTAGGGTTGCACTTACTCTGCCAGTCACTGTGGCTCAAGCAGATAGCCTTTATAATATTCTTATCAATTTTAGGTGGATGTCCTGTTCTTAGTAATGTCAATGTTCCATATTTTCTTTACTTGTTGATTATTGTCTTTACAGTGTTCAATGGTATATTCAATGTCTTTGTTGTTGTGGTTTTCTTTTTCCCCAAATGAAATAATCTTCAGTCTTAGGTTTTGATTTCAACAGATAGACTTTTATTATCCGGACAAATAAAAAGCCGAGGCCGACCTGGTGAATCCCCCCAGAACCAAAGTGTGGTCCTGGGAGGATCCTCCAAAATCAGTCTGGCCCTCTGAGCCATGGCTTGGTAAATATATAGGTTTTGGTTCCCTCCCCTCCATGCTTAAAACAATATGTTACCTTCCCCTCCATGCTTTAAACAATATGTTTCTGTTTAGGCTTGTAATTTGAAGAACCACATGACATTCCTCAGACCAGTGTCTCCTTCCCATGACCTATTTTACTCTAGGCTATTCATTATACTAAGACCCTCTGTGACCTTTGACATTAAACTATGTGGTAGATGCACAGCTGGCCTGCAATATCAAACTCATGCAAGACCCCCTGTGACCTACAAACTCATGACACACACACACTGCACAAACTCATGATACACACATTGCATAAACTCATGATACACATATTGCATAATGTAGATATCATGTAGATATAATGGTAAACTGATATTCATGTAGATATAATGGTAAACTGATATTCATGTAGATTGGGATTAAAATAAACTTTTTCACAATGGCCCTCATTTATCAAAAGTGCGTACACCAAATTTCCAGCGTACACCTTGCGTACACCCAAAACCACGGTGACTTTGAGATTTATCAATATGAACGTTGGCGTACGGCACGCCCAAATCCTACGCCAGCTCAGGAGGTGGTGTACGCACATTTTGAGTTAGTGCAGAAATGCGCAAACACTTCCTAACACCACAAAACGCACTGACAAACTAAAATATATGATATATTATGACCCACTGTAAAAAAAACATAGTAATTATAAACTTCAGTGTTTATTTTTATGCAACAATGTTCAATGTTTAATTTGTGAGACTTTACCAAAGCATTTGATTTGTATGCATATGTATTCCTTCAGTTGAGAGCCTGTGCGCTTTACCTGATGTTTCAGAGCGAGCATGTGAACGGTGCGGTAATATTACCATCAAAGCGCCTTTTTCCGAAATTCCGCTCGCTCAGCACCGCTAGTTGAACCCAGAACGCCCTTTGATAATTTGCTAGTTCGAGAATCTGTAAAAACGTCTAGCAATAAGTTATGGAATTCAAGCCTTATACATAAATGTAAAGTAAAAATCAAAGTTAAGATTGAGCAGGAAGAAAAAATTGAAAGGGACTGCGGAGAGACTGTAAAGAGTTAGCAAATATTCTTCCTGGAATCTGAAGCGGCACATTGCAAGAAAGCACAAGGATGTGCTACGAAAACATGGTAATGCAATAAAAGATAAGCTAGTTACGTACCATTCGATGATAAATAAATACAGATGAGGTAAGGTAAAATGCTTGTGTTGAATGGAGCCGTAAATCCGATCATGATGACATGCGGACAAAATTATGGCCACAAATTATTTTTATGCTACATTATGGACACTTCTTTTTCTTATTTAGTCTAAAGTATGGCCATAAATTTAGAATTTGTTCCCAATATTCAACAGTTTGTTCCTTGGAATTAATTATTATAATATTTCGTAATTACTATTACAATTATTATTACTTCAAATTATGAATTAGCGTAGTAAATCATGTGGATGTCTTGGAAACAAATTGTTAATTTGAATTATATCCGGAGCTCCGTATCAAACTGGATCTAAGATACAGCTAACAAACAACTGTATGTAAATACAGAACAACACACTACAAAAGTTACTACATCATTTTAAAATATTATTTAAAAAAATTAACTGAACCATTAAGCAGACATAGAATTTAGATGTAGGCAACAGTAAATAATAATAATAAATAATAATTATTCTTCTAAATATCAATTAATAATAAAAATAATAAGAAGAATATTACAAATTGTCATCCAATTATTAATGTGTCTTTAATCCCACTCTTTAAACTCCCAAATAAAACAATTTTGTTTCTTTTCACTTCCCCGGATTCTCTTCTTTGCCGTCTTTCGTGTGTCAATGGCAACCAAAGATGGCCGCTGGAATACACACACGCAGTCGGGCAGGTCCTGCGCGGTTGCATCTAACCTTTCAAAATTCATCAAAAAACCCTCCATCTATTCCACAAGCTGTCTTATATCTAACTGCTGTCCTAAGCGTGTCTTTATTATTATGTGCGGTACGTTCTTGTAGTACTAAAACTAGCGAACAAGTCTACCACCCAGCCAAAGAGAGCCAATACCTCCTATTCTCAAGATTTTTGGACAATGGCCGCGCTAGGCCCTCCTCAACAAAACACCAGCAAACTAATTCACGCAGCCCTTCTATGGGACTTGTATATTTCACAGCCATTTTGTTACTGGCTGGTGATATAGAAACAAATCCTGGCCCATCACCTACGATTGTAAACAGCTTTGTCACCACCCATTTAACTCAACATGGGCAGCTTTTACAGCAAATCTGGCCACTACCGACGCAGTTTCCTGGGTTTCCCTCGCAGGCAATTTGTATATCACCGATGCAGCTTCCCGCGATACCATCGCAGCTAACCCGGATATTCCCACCGCTGTTTACCTGGCTACAACTGACGCAGCACTTCGCGCTATCACCGCAGGTATCCTGGCTGTCACCACCGCATCTCATCTGGCTACAACAGCAGCAAGCCTGTATATTATTGATGCGGCTCCTCGGGCGACCACCGCAGATAATCCAGTTAACATCGCCACAGCCTATTTCGCCACTATCACAGCTAAACTGGCTAGCATTGGCCCGGCTTTCTCGGATACCACCGGCGTGGCTCACCTGGACACCATCGCAGTCAACTTACCTCCCGTTGCAGTTAACATGGGTATTACCAGCACAGCTTACCTGGCTACCGTCGCGGCGCGCTTGGTCGTTGACGTGGTTTGGATGGCCTGCGGAACAAGTTCATGGCACTCAGAGGCACTGGAGTGGCGGCGGACCACTTGCGCGGTCGCCCACGCGGATGGGTCCGGGTTCTGCCTGTGCGGAGCGAAGGCAGCAGGGGTCGGTTCTATCCGGGGGCATACGCATGCAGCAGGACACTCAACAACGGGATAGATACAATGGCTCAAAATATCTGGACACTAATGCAGTTATGGTAATACCAACTCAAGGTACCAGCAAAGCCACACAAAATTTAGGCAATGAATGCAGAATGTCACCAACATCATTAGCTATGAACTGCAGTATTGATCACAAACATACTGTAACTATAGCAAAACTAAGAAACTCAGTTTTTAAGAAACATAGAACATTAAAATTTTTTCGGACTTTAAATCAGGCAAAGATCATATGGGACCCATGCTGTAAACCAAAAGGGCTACTTGGTGGTCACTTAAATATCAGAAGTATGATTCCCAAACGTGAACAGTTAGAGCATCTTTTAATTCAGTCTAATATTTCCTTTTTAGGACTAACAGAAACATGGTTAACATCCTCCTCACCAGAGGCAGCAATAACAATACCTGGGTATAATGTTTTTAGAAAGGACAGGGGTCAGGGGAAGGGAGGGGGGGTTATATTATATGTTAAAGACTCCCTTAAATGCAATAAGATTATATGGCCTGATGACATTAAACTTGAATGCGTCGGAGTAGACATTATACTGTCAGCAGAAATGACTTTTACAGTCATTTGCATATATCGTAAGCCAACATCTAAAATAGATTTCTATAGCAATCTTAAAACCCTTATTAATAGTACTACGTTGAAAAAAGAGTTAATTGTAATAGGTGATTTTAATATTAATTGGGACAATAAGAAAGAAAGAAAAAATCTTAAACAGATAACGGACCATTTCAATCTGGAACAACTAATCAAAACACCAACTAGAATAACGAATCACTCTGAAACAATTATAGATCTTATATTCACAAACAAACCAGAAAGAATAACTAAAACGTATACTTTTTTAACTGGTCTATCTGATCACAATGGAATCTTTTTTTCTCGAAAATTAAGTAAATCACGATTTTGCCACTTAAATCCCTCAAATAATAATGGATGCTATAATATAATCCCTAAAAACCAACACCCAAATTTGGAAATAGCTCTGAATGAACAGGACTGGACTACTTTAATCGCAAGTGAAGATATTATAAACAATAGTGTGATCTTTCATAGCAAGGTGAAAATGGTTATGGCATCATTCATTAAAAAGGATAGGCATAGAAGAAAAGATGCAAAGACCATACCGTGGCTTAACAAAGATTGCAGATTGCAAATGAAGAGAAGAGATCAACTACTTAAAAGGACGATTAAAACTGGCCTCACTCTAGATAGACAACAATTCACTTCAGCAAGAAATAAAGTTACACAAATGATGCGGAAGGCTAAAGCAAATTTCTTTAAGACCATAATTGATAGTGCAAAAGGAAATGGGAAAAAAATTTGGCAAGGTATAAATAAACTAACTGGTAGACAGAATATACAAGACAAATTAACAATGTATTAATAAAAGACCCACTTATTTTAGCGTCCGAGTTAAATTCGTTTTTTAGAAACTCTGTCAATGAAATATCTGAATTATTTACCCCAACCATAAGTGTGTCTTCTACAGTAAACTATACACAGCCGATGTTTATGATAAAAGAAATTACAGAACTAGAGGTGGCCGCTATTATTGATGAATTAAATAACTCCAAAAGCAAGGATGTGTTTGGTTAGGACATATCAAAGACTCTTTATGTAATTTAATAAAATGTGTGTCCAATTACACATATGATCAATCTGTCAATAAGACAATCTATTGTTCCACCTGATTGGAAAATGGCTACAATTATACCAATTTTTAAAAAAGGGAGTAAATTAGATATTAATAATTATAGACCTATCAGCATTTTACCGGTCATATCTAAAATCATCGAAAAATGGGTAGCTAAACAATTAATAAAGCACTTAAATAGAAGTACATCTTCTCTGCATCCCATGCAGTTTGGCTTTCGTGCCCACCACTCAACAGAAACGGCAGTTACTGTTTTTATCGAAAAGGTCAAACATTCGTTAGACACTCATTCTGTTGTGGGTGCTGTCTTTTTGGATCTGAAAAGGGCGTTTGATACCGTCAATCATCAGATTCTCTTGTCAAGATTATCAAAATTTAACTTCTCCGATCAAGCTATCAATTGGATGAAGTCTTACTTGAACAATAGAATGCACTGTGTTTCGGTTGATAACATTACATCTTCTTATCTTGAATGTCCAGTAGGAGTTCCTCAAGGCTCCATACTTGCACCTATTTTATTTTCTCTATATATTAATGACCTGCCCACAGTATGTCAAAACATCAATATTTTAATGTATGCAGACGATGCCGTAATTTTTACACATGCAAAAACTGTACAAGAAGCCTCTCAGTCACTGACATCTGCACTGAGTCGTGTACAGGAGTGGTTAACTGAATCATGTCTACTCTTGAATCCCAAAAAAACTGTATGTTTAATGTTTTCGAAGCGACAGACTGAAATTACTCGCTCGAAAGTTTTTTTAAATCAAGAAGAACTACAGTTGGTAAATGAATTCAAATACCTTGGTATTGTTTTAGATTCTACACTGTCTTTTAAAAATCATATCAAAAGTCTCTCGAAAACTGTTAAATTTAATCTTTTTAACTTTAGATACATTAGACCATCTTTGTCATTTAAAACAGCCAGAATGTTTCTCCATGCTATGATCCTGTCCCATATGGAATACGGCTTTACCAACTGGTCACTGACAAACGCCACAACGCTTAAACCAATGGAGTCATTATTCAAACGAGCTATAAAAATTTTAGACAGAAAACCATTGTCATATCATCACTGCTTAATTTTGCAAAAACACAATCTTTTAAGTTTTGCAAATTTTAAAAAGTTCAAATATGCTTGTGTTGTCTATAAGATCTTAAATGGACTTGCTCCACCCCCACTAAGCGAATATATTAAATTGAAAAACATGGGTAGAGGAACATATGTAACCAGGGCGGCTATAAGAGGAGACTGTATTGTGCCTTATAGACGCACAACATTTGGACAATATGCACTATCAATCAAAGGATCGGAGATCTGGAACACGCTACCTGTTGATGTAAGAGAATGTCCGACCTATATCAGTTTTAAGAGCCATCTGAAGCGATGGCTAACTACAAATCAAATTTGTGAACACTGAGTGATTAGAGGAATATATTTATTTATTTATATAGAATAGCAATTTAAATCATGTGTATGTCTAGATAGGTATTCTATATCATGAGTCTGTCAATGATGTTAGAGGGTATGTTTTGTTAATTGTGGTACTTCGTGTTGTTAGTGTTGTGACATCATGAGAGGGCGTGTTCTAGAGGGCAGATACATTGCCCTCAGATGGCTGAAGCAAGATGGCCGTCTGTTAAAGACTACAACTCCCAGACTGCCTGAGAGTACAGCTGCAGCTAATGAGACCAGCAGCAGTCCCTAATAGGGGGTATGAGAAACTGTTGAGTGTGTGTTTGGTTTGGAGAAGGTCATGTACCTTTGTGAATTAAGGAAGACTAAGTTACTTTATAGCTGAAGAGATTTAAGTTGAAAACCCTTTTTGTTAATTATTAAACACACCTGCATATTGAAGAGACCGTTGAAGTGGTGTTTTCTTGGAACTGACACAAGCTAAAAGATCCTTAACCTCTCATGCTGTCACAGTGTAAACAGGAGTTTGTGTTGTTTTCGTTCATTTTTGTGATGTCTGACTTATGTTAATTGATTCGTTCATTATTGTGATGTCTGACTTATGTTAACTCATAGCTAAATGTTTTGTTTTGTCTTATTAAGCACTGTTGATGACCTGGTAAGGGACTACAGATGTAAAATAGCCTGGGGGCTAATTCTGGCATATTCATATGGCTGAAAAGCTATTATGTTTCTTAATATGTATTGTCCCTTTTAAATAAAATTAAATTAAAAATTAAAAAAATGAGGGCGTGGGGGAGGCGGAGACTTGAATTTATATGGGCGTGTTATTCTAATGACGATCGTTTTCAGCCGCGGCATTTATGAAGGGCAGATATTGCGTACACCTGAATATCAACGGTACGCACAGTTTCATAAATCAGGCGGTGAGAGGAGTGTAAGCATAATCTTATGCCAACATATACGCCCGTTTCTACGTAAGAATGATAAATGAGGGCCATTGTCTTGCGTAATGTTTTGATCCCTCCTGTAGATGGACCCTCTGCTTGCAGCATCAGCTTGAAAACATAAACTGGGGATAATGCATGTTGCTGGTTACTTAGACAGGCTCATTTCCATTGTGATCTCTTCTAAAGGATCTTCTAACATTTTGAATAATGGGTCTTGGGCATAACTTCATGTGTGTGACCCAGTCATTGGCTTGACATTGAGCACCACTTGCAGCTAAAAATATATCTGCACTATTTTCTGCAACATAGATATTTGTTCATCCAAAAGGAGAATAGGGTTGTGTTTTCAAAGAGGAAAAATAACCAAATATCCAAAATGAATTTAACAAACATGAAATATTCAGTAGATTTCCTCAGAAAATACATGACCCTATGAATTGCTTGTGCATCATCAATTACTTTGTTGTGATCTCGGTCAGTTGCCTCAGCAGAAAAATCACACTGGTCAATGTTCCATTCAGCCAAAAACATTTATTTCCTGAGTTCACAAATGTTGTATAAGATGCAACAAGCTACAACAATGGCAGGCATGATATTTATGTTCACATCATTGAACTTTAGTAAACATCTCCAATGGCCTTTCAGGCAGCCAAAGGCATTTTTAACTGCCATTCAGGCTTAGCTCAAACGATAGTGTTCATCAATGACGGCTGGTGACTTCTCTTCCGAGTGGTGTGGATTCGAAATATGTGGTCAGAGTGTTGCTCATCATGTCAAAATATGTGTTCGTTGCGAACATGTGCATCATGCATCTTGTCAAAATAAGTGCCTGTTGCACACGCATCGAAAGGGTTTATGCTAAAAGAGACACGTTTTCAAAATACTTGCTAGACACTAACTTAACACTAAACTCTGATTACACATGAGATTAAGCGAGGATCTGGCAAACGCGAACGTCACTTTTATCATAAACCCTTTAGATGTGTGTGCAGCAGGCATTTATTTTGATAAGACACATGATGCACATGGTTCATATTATGCGCTGAAAACACACTTTTTGAAATGAAGAACCACACACATGATGGTCTACATACATGTTGTGACAAGCTTCGCATCATGCTCTCTCGAAAAAGAAGTCACCAGCCGCCACTGCTGTTCATGTGTCAGGTTTTTGTGACTTGTTAAGCCTTTCATTAAGAACTTCTTCAGTGGGTAGGCAGCATCTCCAATATGATGAGCAGGTATCGTCACTCCATCCACCACTATAGATTTCTACAAAATAATGTAGTGATTATTTTAAAATGATGGTCATGTCAAAACTGCCCCCCCGGTAACTGAGATAATTGTACAAGTAGAGAATGAGGTGATGGGTTGGAGGAGAGATGCTGCAAAAAATGTCTATAACCATGCCAGTGGTTGGATTAAATGACAATGCTCATCACAAACTTAGTAAAATTCATTAGTTTTTAAATGAAGTTTATTTAATTAAGTTTGTGAGGATTGTGGTCATTTAATCCAACAAATCAGCATGAAGAGTTCTGTTCTATGACAGTTTTTTGCAGCATCCCTCCTCCGCCCCATCGCCTCACTTTCAGCATGCCAAATATGTTTCATCTAATTACCCTATTGATTACATGTTAATGCGAACTTGTGACTAATAGTGTAAAAAGCATACCTCACAAGAAATAACAACAAATAACTAGGGCTGCAGCTATCGATTCTTTTTGTAATCGATTAATCTAGCACTGAATCGATTGATTAATCGAGTAATCGGATAAAAATGTTGTGTGTGTTTGCAGGAGGAGCTATGGGGGTTGTACCAAGGTGGCTAATTGATGGCCTAATTGGAGGCTGGATAAAATCAAGTACCGCTTACACCTCGAGCCCAAGAGATTTCCTCTTTTATTACACCATCTGGACTTTATTCCTATAACCGGATGAGCTTTGGTCTTCGGAACACACCTTCCACTTTTCAACGACTCATGAACAGAGTCGTTGGTGGGTTGGAAGGGTGCGCAGTTTATCTTGTTGATGTGGTGTCCTATTCTGACACCTGGGAGCAACATATGGCACGCAATCGTGCACTTTTTGAGAAGTTGGTGGCAGCGAATCTCACTGTGAATCTTGCGAAATGCGAGTTTGCCCAAGCCACTGTGGTTTACTTGGGCAAGGTGGTCGGTCAAGGTCAGGTACGATTGGTGAGAGCCAAAGTTTTGGCTATAGCTAAGTTTCCTCCTCCGACAACAAAAAAAGAGTTGATGCGTTTCTTGGGGATGATTGGTTATTATAGAAATTTCTGTTGTAATTTTTCAACTGTTGTCTCCCCACTTACAAATCTGCTTAAAAGTTCTGTTAAGTTTGACTGGTCCCCTGAGTGTCAGCAGGCATTTGAGAATGCAAAGCTACTGCTGAGTTCTGCACCTGTTTTGGCTGCGCCACAGTTAGATCAACCTTTTCAGATTCAGGTTGATGCAAGCCAGGTAGAGGCGGGCGCAGTTCTTTTGCAGAGAGATAAAAATGGGGTGGATAGACCTGTTTGTTATTTTTCACGCAAGTTTAATCGACACCAAAGTAATTATTCAACAATTGAGAAGGAGGCTTTGGCCTTGATCTGGGCTCTCCAAAATTTTGATGTGTATGTGGGGGTGGCCTGCATCCAGTGGTGGTCTATTCAGACCACAATCCCCTCACTTTTCTCCACTCTTTGCAAAATGCTAACCAACGCCTTATGCGGTGGGCACTTTTCTTACAGCCATATAGATTGTCTATACGTCACATCAAGGGTGGTGAGACCGTGATGGCGGGCTCCGGAGGGATCATAATGATTGTGTCTGTCTTTATCCTTGTCTTTTTGGTCTCTATTATCCTTAATTTGCTGGATAGTGAGATATGAAGGAGACTGGGGGTGAGAGTGATCAATCTAGGTGAAAGTGGTGTTTCACGGGTGAGTAGTTATGAATGAATCAGTGTGATTGAGTCTTCCAGAATGAATGTTTTTGATATTTGTTTTGTATGTATTTTTAGTTATGTGTCTCTGGAAATGCTGATTCAGAGTCCCATATATATGGGTCTCTGTCTTTTTAGGGGGGAGGTGTGATGCCCCAGCTCAAATGTGCTGGGTTTGCCACTTTCTTCCTTTGCTAGTATGGTATTTTGTGGCTGTTTTTGGTTTGTTTCTGTTCTGGTTTGCAGGAGGAGCTATGGGGGTTGTACCAAGGTGGCTAATTGATGGCCTAATTGGAGGCTGGATAAAATCAGTGCTCTCCAGCTGGCTCGCGCTCTAGGACTGCACTCGCAAGCAGACTCTCAGCTGGGCTGGCTGCAGCCCTGCTTCTTTACCTTTTTGCACTACACATTCACTATGTTGATTCACACAACAGTTTTGTTTTCTCATACATATACTGACTTTATGAATATTTTAGTTCATAAATATACTTTTGTTTAAAATATACTTTGGTGTGGTCTCCCCTTTATGTCGTGTTCACTGTGAGCCAAGTGGCTACGACAATAACGAAAATGACGGGTCTGTAAAATGTTCAAGCATTTGGCTTTTATTTAAAAAAACAACAACATGTATTTGGCTACACAAAATAAGCCTATTTATTTCAATTTTTACCCATTTAGTGTTTATAAGTGCCAGTGCCAACAATTAAACACTTTAATTTATTAATATGCACAACAGGTTTCATGCTGTAATCTAGCCTGACATCAATGTAAATATCTGGTTTATGTACATTTCTACACCTGCAGCATTTACCATTAGGCTACTAACATATATATAATTTCTGGGGTGAGCCTATTTGCTATGGTAACAACCTGTGTGTGTGTGCGCGCACGTGCACCTGTGTTTGTGTGTGAGGAATAGTGACACCCTAGTCAGACGTTCAGTTGGTTCATTGCATTTTGGTACGGCAGAAATACATACATTCCTTTTCAATGAACGCTGCATTTGGTTTGCATCACTTGCTTTGCGGTGCATTTTAGGTTAAGAATCCGTTCGAAAAATCACAACATCACGTCCCGCTGTATACAGTGAATGCATGCTGAAATTATTGTTGCGTGGCTACATAAAAGTTTAAGCATATGTGATGCATTGCGCGATCGGTCTGACTCGCGTGAGAGAGAATAACTTCCTTATGCTAAACTCCGATAAGACAGAGATTATTATTATTGAACAAAATATCATGTCAGATTACAAGTTGCCCATATATGATTGCACTGTGGTGCCGTTTTTGGTACACACACCTGTAAAGTGCATGCGTGTGTGTGAAGGGGTTCTTTTTTAAGCTATACTCTCCTGCAATTGAACGTGAATACGTTTACTACTTAAAAACATCAAAGCTAAACATCATATCTAGTGAAACCGCATAACGACATTGCTACAAATACAGTATGGGATTAAAATCAGCGGAAGCTACGTTACCTTGTTTCATCGACGCTTGGTGAAACAGCAGTGGATGTTTTCGGTTCAGATGCTGAATGTAATGATCCCAAACTTTAGACATTCTCTCTCTCTGCCGTTTATGGACATAGTCGCTCCGCCATCGCGCCAACTAAATTCAAAATGTACCACGCGCTATGATGTGCTTCCTGAACACTGAACAACGGTCCGTGTGAATCAGATCTCGGCAGGTGTAGTGTGCGTCACAGGAATTTAACGAGGCTTCGAGGCAGAATTTTTGCCTCGAGGAATTTTTTGAATCGAGTAAATCGAGTAACTCGATGAATCGTTTCAGCCCTACAAATAACCATCATGGGCCTCAGCCATGTGGTATATGGGTAAGTTGGACAGCACTCTTGCATCATGGGTTCGACCAGGCCAACCAACATAAACATCTGTGAAGCTATAAAAGATAAAATATGAATCTTAATCTAGATCTTTACACCAATTAAACAGACATAACATTTTGCAATAAAAACACTTGAACAATTAACTTTCCATGCACATATATTAATTACACATCATTTGTGTTTACGTTAGACAAACATAACATTATAAACATAGCTATGATAGCACAAGTGTAAACAATAGCAACTTGATTGTATGATTTTTCTTGCTACTACTTACCAAAAGTTGTGATCCACAACAGCCTGCAACACTATAGAGCGCCATCCTTTATAATTGTAGTATGCAGCTGGTCTTCTTTGGGTTTTATTATTATTATATGGCTGCCGTTGAAAATATAGAATACTGTTAAACCCCCCCTTTAAGCATACCTGTCAACACTCTCGTTTTTCCTGGGAGTCTGCTGTATCTCCCGCCCCTTCCCATTTTGTTATTTCTCCCCGAAAACTCCCGTTAAAACTGCCCTACCTCGTTAAATGAATAATCACATCAACATATTCCAAGGTTGTCCAGTCGCATCCTACTCACACAATAGACACATCATACAATTTTAACCCATTTTTGATCTCAACCTGGCAACCTACAACTCGGTTTCGCTGTTGGTATATGCACAGGCAGACGACGGAAGTTGAATAACAAGACCGCGCGTTTGCTGCTGGACTGTGGGTCAACGGCACTGCCATATTAGTGGTGGCAACTTTTCTATTAATCTCCAAGCAATTAGAGGTTAATTCCTCTGTGGCTCCGTCATGTGAAGTTTGGAGGTGTACAAACCTTCACACATCTCAAAATGAGTCCTGGGGAATCACCTTTCACATGTTCACCTTTCACAGACTGAACAGTTGTTTCTGGTTGTGCTAGATCATTGTAACATTATTTTAAAAGAGAGTTGGCAACTGGAGGCAAACTATTAAAAGCTTGCAATTTAGCAATGAATGTTGATATTTAATGAGAGCTTACAAATGTTTACACAATATAATTTTAGTGCTATAAAAACAAATGCAGACTGTCACTTTTTGTACCCCTCCAAAAGATCTCCAAGAATTTCTAATCCAAATGTTGACAGGTATGCCTTTAACTCATTCACCGCCAGCCTTTTTGAGAAAAGTTGCCCACATGCATTTTTGTGATTTTAACAAAATTTTCACAAAATTCCTTGCAGGAAAAATTATTTTCTATAAATATA
This sequence comes from Misgurnus anguillicaudatus, assembly GCF_027580225.2. NCBI lineage: Eukaryota > Metazoa > Chordata > Actinopteri > Cypriniformes > Cobitidae > Misgurnus > Misgurnus anguillicaudatus. The sequence continues at coordinate 6,706,477 of NC_073338.2, read as the reverse complement.
TAAACATACAAATTATATCAAATTAAAGAACACACCCTCTTGCTTTCAAACAAACAATAAACAAACAAACAAACAAAATGGGGAAAATACGTTTCATTATATATTTACTTTTTCTACTTAATTTAATCACTGAAATATGGATATTTCTCTTCAAAAATACAACATTTTGAGCAAAAAGCTTAAAAATTGCGTTTTTGTAAAGGAATTTATGTTAGACATCAGACTCAGAATGACTATCAAACATAAAGGCAGTTAAAATAAATCATTAAATCTTTTTAACTTCCGTTTTTGATAAATTCGGTTTGATAAAAGCGGTATTACACTTTCACTTTGAAATTCGTCCAGAAAGGCATATTTATTAGTTAAATATGAACTCATAAATGACGAGATAACTCGTCAATGGTGGCGAATGAGTTAAGTGGTGCACATACTGGACGTGTGCAAATATGATGCAAGAGAAACCGTAAAAATGGTCAAAACATGTATCCCAGGTGTAACTGGGTCAGTATCCTTTGGAAAGTTTCTAATTTGTACTATTAACTACAGATACAGTATGTATACTGTACATTTGGTAACTTAATTTTTAAATAATCTCATATTACATGCTACACACACAGTCTCTCAGGCTTTTAGCCAGACACTAACAGGGTTGTGTTTCCCTTCCAGAGAGGACTTTTATTTTCTATTGCCAGTCAATGTGTTGAAGCTAATTTATTTTTTTGCTAACTTAAATTTAGTCATTTACTTCTGTATTAAGAAAATGGGACAATTAATGTTGTTGTAGAACTTACACTTATCTTATCTGAAAGTTAATAGAAAAGGTCACGTTTCACAGATGTTGTATTCACTTTGCTTATCAACTCACAGAAATCCACCAGTATATGCAAATAATGCTTATGGACAATAATGATATATATATCGTGTGGTTGACTGAGTGATATTAAGGTAGAAAAAAAGAAAAGCAGTCTTATCACAACTTTATGTTGAAAATCAACACTTTCAGTAAATCATTTATTATCATCATTATTTCAGAAGACAAACAGAGAGATTTAGAGGCAAGTCACTTGTTTTCAATGGACAAACAGCTTTTGTAAAATTGCTACTCTAAATGTTATTTTTTACAATGGCTACTTCCATGCTATTTTACAAGAATTAATTATAAATAATTGTAAGCTGATTTTTACGAAGGAGGATTAGGGCCAAACTAAATAAAAAAATAAAACCATCTTGCGATTAAAGTCATTAAGATGTGAGAATAAAGTCATTATTTAACGAGAAAAAAGTCAGAATAAATATCATTTCGAGAATAAAGTCGTTATTTAACAAGAATAAAGTCGTAATATAACGAGAATAAAGTTGTAATATTTTAATAATAATGTCATATTCTTATATTAACGTGTTTGGAGTGATGTGAACAATCTGCAAAGCAGATACTATACATACCTGTTTTATTAATAAAACAATATGAGTGAGATGTGTCAGAAAGGCAATTTTAGGAAATCTCCCTCATATAAAAGGCAATATGGGGGGAGATAATGTGAACGAACAAAACTTGGTGCACACCTTAATAAAACAGGCATGCAATGAACAGAATATCGTGATGAATAAAGGGTTTTCTTAATTGGGTAGGTATACGCACATGGAGGCCCTAATCCTCCTTCGTAGATTTTACAATGTAAATATGTACATTATTGGTTTAAAGGCAGAGTAAATGGTAAATGGACTGCATTTATATAGCTTTAACAGACCCATGGCCATCCAAAGTGCTTTACAATTAGCCTCACATTCACCCATTCATTCACTCACACATTCATACAGCGACAGCGGTGTCGGCCATGCAAGGCGCGCTGGGGTTAGGTGTCTTGCTCAAGGACACCTCGACACTTGGTCCGGTGGAGCCGGGGATTGAACCACCAACCTTCCGGTTTGTAGACAACCTACATGAACCACTGAGCCACTGCAGCCCCACACAATGAGTGCACAATGTTTGAAAAACGATTCGGAAAAGGGAGTCGGGCCGACTACCAAAACACACTTGTAGGCAATCAGCAGTGAGGGGCGTGTCTACTAACCGACATCCTTGCCGGGGTTGCGCATGTGTGAGGCGGGTCTATCAAAAGAAGGTCCAGATTATATTGGGGTAGGGGCGTGTTTGTTTAGGTGATTTCAAATATCAACATTGGCTTACAAACATTGTGCACTCCGCCTTTAAATGAATCATCAATATAACAGAGTGCTGTATATTGCACATATGGCTGAGAATGCCCTGAAAATGGAAGGAATATTTACACGGTTCCTGGCGACTACATTTCTGAGAATAATATAACAATAATAATGATAATAAACATTTTATATTTAAGTGGATTCTTAGTTCATTTCACATGGAGTACTTGACTTCACTGTCTGTTGATTCAGATGAAACACCTCTCCATCTTCATCCTTTCTCCAGCTTATCTGTGTGTTCTTCAGTCCGACGCTCTTTAGCTTTTTATGCATCTGAAGACCAGCCATAAAAAAATCAAAGAAACTATTATGACACAATTAGGCTACACATCAAATATAGTCTTAAAATGATGATTAAAAATGGTAATATTTATTTATTTATGGTATGTTAACTTAGATTGAAATGCATAACGATAATGGAAGTTAAAACTGAGCAATCATCTGTAAACTGACATTTGCTGTAAACTGTGCATAAATATAAAAAAATATGCATTGGCAGATAAATGTTTTTGTCAGCCATAACACAAAACTTTATTAAAAGCTATTTTAAATAGCTATTTTTGTAAAATGATACATTTATTTTTTTAAATATTAATTAAAATGTGTTGAACACCTTTACATGTAGTCTACATATATAGATGTGGCTCATTTTAATGATCTAATCAATTCAATATGATCTACTTGATGATAATATTTTAAGTGTTTCTTTCATAGGTTGACGACCCTGTAAGGAAAGCTATTTCACTCAGTGCCTGTATTAGCATTTTTTGCTGGAAGCTAAAATCAGGTGGCTGACAAAAAATGAGTTTTTAGACAATCCATAATTCCACTATTCTGCACTGGGTGATGCTCTTACCCATCACATAAAACAAATAAAGGTTTATGTATTTAAAGGAGAAAATTTTTGGGAAACATTAAACTTTATGAAAATAATAAAAAATGCTGGTGGGAAAGAGTTAATTCTTTCCCCGCCATTGACGAGATATCTCGTCAATCAAGAGAAAACGCTTCCCCGCCAATGACGAGTATTTCCGTCTATTATCCACTAGGTGGCACTCTTCCGCAACCTTCCGGAAGTATTGCCCTATGGCAAGCTGCTGCACGTCTGTGTTTGTTTTAAAGATCGCTCTGAATGGGATCTCTATGAAAAGTCCGTCACAAAAATGGATTTTTGCTCAAAATGTGTTGTTTTTGCAGAAACCTACCCATATTCAAAAGCTGATTACAAAAGAACTACTGAAGGTAGGATGAAACGTTTTTTTTGTTTGAAAGCAGAGGGTCTGTTCTTTCATTTGGTATATTGTATGTTTATATATTTGAAGAAGAAAATTTTCTGGAAGGCATTAAACTTTTGTGAAAATCATGAACAACGCTGGCGCTGGCTGGCAACTTTTTTAAAAAACGCTGGCGGTGAAAGAGTTAAAATGCCTACATGTCATAATGGACAGTCTTTGAATGTATCAGAATTACGATTTGCAGAAATGTTGAATGAAATTGGTTTTCTCTCATGTAAATAGTGAATCTGCCACATCACAAACGCAACTGACTTTTAAAGGAAATGACTCATTAAGAGAAAATGTACAACCCTTTTGGACCATGCACCTGGTAAAAAGTAAGCAAAAGTGGATTCTGACATGCCCTAAGTGCACATGCACTTGTGCATCATACAATGTACTTTGATCATAAAGTAAGAGCCAATGTTGTCCAATTCCAACATTTATTTGTAAATGTTAACACAAAAGACAGCTCTAAGTCTGTTTGTCAAATTTAATCCGAAGAAGCTCCTATGTAACAGCATAATCACAACAAAGGACATTTCTATTACCATTATGAAATTGTTTCAGAAATCACAGGGAAAGAGTCACTAAAACATGTCCCCAACTCGTGATCATACTAAACATATGGGATTGTACAAATTCATACAAATAAGCCTCCTCGTAAAATTGATAATTATCGCCCTTTGATTGTGTTGGTCATTTGTTTCCATAAGTAAGCAGGGTTCTCAAGTTAAACCCAAAAGTTTGGAGCGAGATTACATCTATTAGGGTAGCCTCCACTCGGTTTAATTTTACCTATTGTTTATAATTGACCAGCACAAATAGAGATAATAACAATTGGTCAGTCTGATAAAAGACAGACAAATTCATCCAAATAAAATACATCTCATTATATTTTTAACACTCTCATGAGGCACTTTGAATGTTTGGTCTTGCCGTTCGGACTCACGAACGCTCCTGCAGTTTTCCAGGGCCTTTTTAATGCCGTTTTGGGTGACATGCTTAACTATTTTGTCTTTGTGTACCTGGATGACATAAATTTTTGCCCCTTTCTCCAGAAACACACTGTCCAGGAGCCAGGTCTCGTACATGACAGAATCCTTTAGTGATGAATCCTTTAGCGATTTTTAATTCAACATTAAAAATTTCCTTCATGTGCTTAATTTACCATATGCTTGGAAACTGCTAAAAGTGTTGTTGTATTATTTACAACTGCACAAAACAGCAAAACCCCATCTCATAATGAACTACAAAACAACAAGAAAATTAACTGTTCATTTATCAGTAATAAAAACATTGCATTGGCTGTGATTTATAGGAAGAGCAGCTGCTCCAGAGATAATCTTATTCTGTACAATCAATTAGTTTATATTAAACTGAAGAGACATAACTTCTGCCAGGATGCAAAACAACCACCTGTTTTTATTTTTTGTTGTTGTTGCTGTTATAAACAAAAAAGCATTTTACTATTTTAAAAGAGATTTAAAGCACTTTAGGAGCATAAAAGTTAGGGATGTCCCGATCCGATATGCTGGATCGGCAGGCCCGGATTAACACAGTGAAGTGCCCCAGGGTGACCACATTTCAAGTGCCCCCCTCTCAAAAATATTATACATTTTATATATATATATATATATATATATATATATATATATATATATATATATATATATATATATATATATATATATATATATATATATTAGGGCTGTCAATAGATTAAAATATTTAATCGCGATTAATCGCATGAGTTAACTCGCGATTAATCGCAAATTAATCGCACATTTTTATCTGTTCTAAATTTACCTAAATGTAACACTTTGTAAGTTTTTAATGCTCTAATCAGCATGGATTTGGATAATATATATGCTATAATGTATGTCTACAACAGTCTGTTTACATTTTCAACAGAACCATCAGCCATAGTTTTATAAATGATTTTCCCTTTAGAAGACTTTGTTCTTTCTCCATTTCTGTTTGCTGCTGCATCATTTGTGACCTGTGCTGGCAAATTGAGTTGGGATGAGCAAATTTTCAAAAATGTGTCATTTACATTTTAACATTCTCTTAAAAACTTCAAAACAATTGGAACAATTGTTGGAATCTGACAAAGCATGACAGAACTATACCTTTTAATGCAGAGCAAAAACAATATCAATATACATATATGTTTTTCTTTTATTGTTTAATTTTGACATTGAGACAGACCACTTTAAGACTGTAGGACAATGCAAGGGTTTAGTATAATGACACAACAGATACTTTTCCTTAACAGTTAACCAAACATTAACTTCAGATCAGATTATAGGTCATACCTGCGTGAATTCTTGTCAAAACAGATATTTTTAAACCTGTAATTTTGTGTTAGATGTCTATATATAGAGCCCAGTCTCCTGAAGATGCGTATAAATAGCACGAAGTGTCACGCACTCGCGGGTTTGTGCATGCGCTTCAGACGTCTGCTTCAGACATCGCTTTTGAGCCTTGTCACTCTTAATAACTCTTTTAACATCAATCAGATCGCGAACTTTATCTCTCTTAATAATTATTTTAACATTAAGAAAGTCCTGCAGTCTATTTTCTATAATTTCTGAATGCTTTTTAAAACGGAACTAAAAAGTGAAAGAAGACGCATCTTTGCTTTATATGGATTTTGTACGGTACACCTCACAGAAAACGTGCAGATAAAGAAAACTGCACGTGCAGAAAACGTGCATTTTAAATGTATAATGACCATTTAGAGCATTGGATTTGCTAGACGAGAGCTTAATGTTCTTATTTTTATGGAAAGCTCCGACTCATCTAGACAGCGATGGTCACTTGCTGTGTCTCATTTCATCCAGCTGTGGGTCAAACAGCGCGTTAATAAAATTAGTGCCCTTAAAATGAATTTGCGTTAACGCGTTATTAACGCGTTTATTTTGACAGCCCTAATATATATATATATATATATATATATATATATATATATATATATATATATATATATATATATATATATATATATATATATATAAAGTTAGTCTGGAGCCCTGAATGACTAGAGTATATTAGGAGCACTGTAGCCCCTGACTGAAAATTTTAGGAGTGCCAGCAGAAAATTTAGGGCACACCTTAAATCAGCCTGCAATGCAATTATTCACATTTTTTCCAAAATAACTGCATTACTGAAAAATACTAAATAGACTTAACTCTATGCAGTTGCTGCACATGTCATTATGCACAATTGATGAAACTTTTAGAATAGGAAGATATGAACCAAATAATCATACAACCCCCTTCACTAGGCATAAGATACATACATATACAATAAGTTATATCCAGATAGCATACTATGAAATGAGTAATGAAATGAGTGGCAGGGCAATCTACATACTTTACATTTATCATTTACACGTTTCTCATCTTTTATCCGGTTTTCCTTAACTGGGCACTGATGTCTGAAACCTTTATTCTCATCTATGTTGTTGGTGTTAATGTAGGCTAAAAGTTCTCCCGATCTCTTTGTCTCTCATCTCTGCAATGTTTCAATTTAAATGCGCGCCAGCGCATCTACTCACGGTTCTGAGTGAGATGTGTTGACTTTACCCGGGCTCCAAAGACCCATCGGTACAATCAACTGAGCGCATGGTGACATAAAACCATATACGCGTCATGCAAATGAGAATTTAAAACCCGATTGCACTTTCCAGAGTTTTGTCACGCGTGCCGCACATGCGCGAGTACCTGTAAAAAAAACATTTTGCCCACAGTCTGGAGCCCTTGGTGCCCCCCATTGCCTGGTGCCCCAGGGCACTCACCCAATCCCGTCTATGGATAATCCGACCCTGTGGATCGGTATCGGAGCTGATCCAGGCTTTTTTGCTTGATCGGACATCGGATCGAGGACCGACAACATGACAGATCCAATTCCGAAATGTGCGTTAGCGTGGTTGTTACTGACAAGCTATTAAAAGGACAACGTATTATAAAAAGCACCATAAACGTTTTATGCACTATATTCAAAGTCTTCTTAATAGGCAAACTGGTTAATCCACTGGTAAAGCGGACGGATGAAACACGTCATTCACACAAGATAACTGTAAGCTATTTTAAAGATCTGATTTTATAAAGTCTCGGTAAGCCATGGATGGATGCAATTCACTTTGTCATAAGCACACAATGCATCTATTCTCTTTGTGTTTTAACAGTTATAAACTTTCCATTGCTGTGCGAGGATTCCCATGAGAGGATGCTTCAAGGGCATGTATTCTGCGCCCAGAAAGCCCATAAACGTAGCGTGTTATGAGTTAGGCACATCAATTCTGCACCCGGAATGTGCATAAAACTCCTGTCAAGCGCATAATTCCCAAAATAACCATCTGGACACTAAAGCTTTTTTTATTATGACAGTTTTATGCAATTAGGAAAAATATTTAGCATACGTAATTGATTAAACTTACCTATTATATGTTCTCCTAAACACTGCCATGATTAATAATTATTAATGTTTCCTGTAACTTGTAAATCATTTTAAATGATTGAGTTTAACATTTAAAATGATACTAGATGTAGCAGAAAGCACTATACACATTTAATTACAATAGTATCGGGCAGATATCGGTATCGGCTGATATTTGGAATTCTGGTATCGGATCGGAAATGAAAAAGTGGGATCGGGACATCCCTAATCAAAGTTTGATTTCAAGCATTGATTTTAAAGGGATGGTTCAATGGTATTTCAAGCATTCTGACTTATTAACACAGTTATAGAGTTGTTTCCTCATGCTAAACGTAGGCAAAGTGTCAAAAAAGCAGTTAGATATGTTACAGAGTATTTCTGTGCCGAATGCACTTCGCCAGGGTTCGTACAAGTTTCGGAAAGTTTTTTTCGATTGCAGTTCCAACTGGCGTTTCATGGTTTTCTATACGTATCACTTCTTTATATGGGCACTTCCCCTGGAAATCCCCGCCCTCCCTTCAATCAGCGGGAGGCGCTAGAGCTTGCAAACAGCTTATCACGCCACTCAGCTTTGTTTAATTTCAAAAGTCAACAATGGCACGAAAGGTGAAGTGTGTTTTTGGATGCAAGGAGAAGACATCCAGCCTTATGAAAACGATGGATATAGTTTATTATCCGGGGTAGCAGCGGAGTTTTGCGTGTGTGTTTGATGCGGTGGATTTTCCCAACCGGGTCATGATGAGTTGCACGCGGTAAGTAAGATTTCTGTCTTATGTTGAAAATAGTCGGGTGCATATTATATAAATGACACGAACATGTAGTGAATCATAAGTTAAACAGTGTTGTATAGTGTTGCATGACTCGTACTTGCTCCTCCTGCGGTATAACTCCTCCTTCTTCATTTTTTCGTACGTTATCGGAAAGATTAGGTAAAGCTAATCTTTCTTTTATAAATCTGATTAAACTAAAGACTCTTCGGAGATATAAAGGATGTCATACTCAAGGCCGCCTTAATGCACGGGCTTACCTGGGCTGAAGCCCAGGGGCCTCCGAAGTTCAGGGGCCTCCAATGTTCGCGTTCATGATGAGCTGAAAATGTCATTTTGTTTTGTAACGCACTCGCTCTCTCTCTCTGTGCTCGAGTCTCTGGCATGCAGAAGTCTTTCCAACCGTGCGCAAGAAACTGTGCCGCCAAATAGAGAAAAGAGTTCCCGCACACAATGCTGTTAGTTGTTATAAAGTTTAAGTTTACTCGCGTTTATATCAGTGACGCGTGCGCAGCTGGAGTGATGTAGTTTGACGCGACGTTAGCTCACAGTACACACATCTGTTGGTTTAGATTAGAAAAACAACAAAGAGACGCAACGGTAAAGGTGCAAGTCTTAGAAAGTAAAGAGAGACAAGACCATCTCAAAACAGACTCCATGATCATCCCCTGATAGCACCATTCATATTTATAATCTCCTTATATAAAGATATATACAGGTATGTTCCCTGTCTGTTTTGTGCATTTTCATGCTTGTTCATTTACACGCTTATGTATGCATAAATACTAAATACAATGCAGTCTATATCTTCAATATTCTAAAAACTAAATAACTGTTTAAAAAAATAAGATTTTGTCTATAAAGACTTATCTTTTGTTATCATTAATGCATTTTCACTTTAAAACTAACTTTAACTTATTATATTTTTAAAACTGTGCTGAGCATTTGGTTAGTGAGTGGCAATGAATTTTTTGCAAATTTGTATATTCCAAAAACTATATAAACATAAAGCTTATAAACATATATACTTTCACACATTTTGGTTTTATTATCACCACAAGTTGCTGTGTATGGTTGTTAAATAAAGTGTCTTGTGTTTATGGTCAAGTAGGCTCAGTGATATGTTAATAATGATATTATGGTGTTTTCTGGGTCAAAGAGGGAAAACTCACTGTTGTATGTCTCGAAAGAAACTAATGCATTTTGTTATGTAGATTACCTAAATATTACACAAAAAAAAAAATAAGACTATAAATCGAGGGTATGGGGGGCCTACAAAACCTCTCAGCCCCAGGGCCTCGCATTAGGTTAAGGCGGCCCTGGTCATACTACTCTATAGGTACTCCAGATTAACATCAGAAATGCAGAAACAGAGTGTGTTACGTGAGCTTTAAATCTTTGACGATCTTTCCCAGTCAATATTAAAGATATCAAATGTTATATTTTCACAGAATGTTCTTAACATCATGTAGAACAATTTTATGTATAAAGTTCTTGCAGTTCTTGTTCTGCAGGGGTTGAAAACTTGGGCATGTTCTTTGGCTATTGTAACAACTGGCCAATCACAGCATTACTGATCAACATTTTTACTATTGATATGTAGACCCTCTTTTACAGCAGATATCTTTAAAAAAAAATTATCCAAATCATAATTAGCACGGTGATATAATCTTGGATGTGCCATTTGATCTCATAAGTTATAAGCAACATACAAAGAATAGGCCTTAACCCTCTACTATGGGGGTTTTTACATGTTTTTTTGTGGAAAAATTCTTTACTGCCGCTAGGATTATATTAACATTATATTTTATTGTATTATAATATATTAAAATCATATTCATGAAAAACAATAGTTCAGCCTGAATACAAGTGCTAATACTCTTAGTACAACATATAACCTAATAGAGGTGGAAAAAGGATTTGCAAACATTGCAGTTCCACTCTGTCATATCACTTTTGCATTTTCACAACTTTACAAGTTAAAAAAATTAACTGGTGATTAAAAATGCAGACTTTTTGGATATTGTCTGTTTTGAACTGATTGGCTGTAAGATAAAGCATTTAAGATATCTAAGAGAACCGGATCATATTACTTAAGAAAGATACAAACCTCATTCAGAATGGCCATCTGTAGTGAAGTATCAGTCAAACTGCATTTTCCATCACAGGACAAGTTTAACCTGACAATCTGTTTTTTAACAACTAAAGACAGACAAAAAGACAGAATTGCATGTATTCAGTATATCAGTTTAGTAGAAAGACATTATGTCTACACAAAGTATTTTATTTGTTAAATAAATGTACCTCCATAGCAGATAAAATGCTGCTGTTGGTTACAGCTATACTGAACCAATTTCCCAGAGTCAGTTATTGACATGGCAACACAGTCAGCAGATCCTGTAGTCTGTGATGTGTATCCTGTTGCCCAGTATCTGAAGAATAGGTTCCACTTGTCAGACCACTGCCAAGAGTCCAAGAACAGACCGATCCAGACCCATGGCCCATATCCAACAATTTCATACAGTCGACTCTGCTCCTCATCGCTGCTGATTGTGGCCAGATCAGTATAATACTGTCTGCAATAACTCTGAGCATCTGTCCAGGTTTTAGAAGTCTGTATCCAGATATATCCAGTACTTTCTATTGACAGATGCAAAACCAGAATAATATCTTAACTCTTAATTTCAGCAAAACTATATATTTACACCATTAGTAATCACAGTTAGATACTACTCACCATCATAGCACACAAAGTACAGTTGTGTTGAGCATAATTCAGTGAACAAAAATCCATCAGCAAAATAGACACATGCATAATCATCTGGCTGTCCTGGACTCCAGCCACTGTCCTGTGTAACAGTATCATTTCCAAAAGACCAACCCCAGCGACTCTGTGTCGCCCTCTGCAGTCCAATCCACACTGATCCACTGTACTCATCATTCACCGTATTTACAATAATGTTCACATCATCCATTGAGTCTACAGTAGCCAGATCAGTGTAATTCTCTCTACAGTAACTCTGAGCTTGTGTCCAAGTCATACTTAAGTTTACGTACTCATAATTTCGCCAAAGACCAGAAGTGCAGGACAGAAGTCCTGTTAAAATTAACATGTTTAAATATATTCATGTGCACACATATACTTGTGAAAACAGATTGAAATGATGACACCAACCTGACAGCAGAAGCAGCACAAACAAACTCATGTTCATAACTGCTGTCACAGCTCCTCGCTGATGTTTCACCATCACTGCACGCTGATCTGAAGATCAAGAAAGAAATCAACTATTTACTGTAGTACACTTTTAAGAAGTGTTTGTAACAATGTTGTCCAAACAAGAGAAGTAGGCAGGATCTATGTGCAGACTAAAACTTTAATAAATCAAAAACATGAACGCAAATACAAAGCATGGCATGACAATATGACAACAGACCAATCAGAAAGTAACACATGCACGAAAAGAACCATCAAAACAGGAAACGTAGGACAGGGGACCAAACAGGAACATGAAACATTAGGGAACATACAGTATTTGGCAGTATTATACATGTATTTATTCGATTTCATCAAGCTCCAAAAATTCCTCAAAAACAACACAAAAATGGCCTTCTCATCTGCGGTAGTTGCAACTCTTGTGTCATCAGAACAGGTTGTTTAATGCACCACTATTTGTGCAATGTTTGTCGGGGCTGAATGCAGCCCTTGGTTCTGATATAGTGATATAGTCCTTCACAGGAATGTCCCATTTTGAATTTGGGGGACTAAAGGGATTAGAGAAAGGGGCACGAATAATAAGTAATGATGAGAACATGCGTATAAAAGCAAGTCAAAAAAAATGGTGCTAAATAGCACTAAAAGTGGTTCACTGCTTGTAGTCATAGAAAGACAATTTTTAGTGCTAAACATCACCTATGTAGAACTTGTTTAGAACCATATTATGCTGAACTATAAGTGGTGCTGTGGTCATGTTTTAGCACCACTTATGGTTCACTTATGGGCAGACTTTAGGTGGAGGCAGAAAGACTGCCAACCACCCTGCTGAAAAAAACAGCTTAAACCAGCCTAAGATGGTTAGCTGGTCTCCCAGCCTGGTCAAGTTGGTCTCCCAACCTGGCCTTGCCGGTCTTAGCTGATCTCCCAGCCTGGTCAAGCTAGTCTCCCAGACTAGTCAAGCTGGTCTTCAAACCTGGCCAGGCTGGTTAAGTTGGTCCCCCAGCCTGGCCAGGGTGGTAAAGCTGACTTCCCAGCCTGGCCAGCTTAAACCAGCTAAGACCAGCCATTCAGACCAGCCTGACCAGCTTATACCAGCCTGACCAGCTAAAGCCAGCTTAAATCAGCTAAGACGAGCCTGACCAACTTAAACCAGCTAAGACCAGCCTGACCATCTTATACCAGCCTGGCCAACTTTAGGAAAATAAACATGATGCGCGTTCTGTTCTCTCTCCCTCAGTGAATTCCTTTCAGAAACGCGTCAGAAAAATTAACTGTCACTTAACGAATACTTGTCATACACACAAAAGATAAATGTCTGCATAATGCTTGGAATGTCTACTTTTAAATGATGTAAGTGAAATCGAAAACACATATTCTCATTTGGTGTAAACTGTATAAGAAGGGGGAGAGGTACTGTCTTTCTCCGGTTAGCTCATTATTTTAAAATGAGCTGAGATCACCACGCCCCGCTCCATTGAAGTGAACGAACAGAGACATCAATATGCATTACTCTCGCGGCACCTCCTGCCTGCAGTCAATCCCAAATCCAGTCTCTCCATTCCTTGATATGCTGAATTGGTTTATCCGAGTGCACCAAACATGACATCTAAATCCTTATTTACTTGCGTATGTGTGTCACTAAAAGTTATCTCCAGACATGAGTGTTTTCTTTGTGCTACCGTCAAACAGTACAGACGACGCAACGGGCACGCACATACACAAACACAAGAGTCAGGAAATTTTTGGTATTCTTAAAAAAGACGCGATTGCATACAGCACCTCTAAATACTTATTTTTTCCCCGTCTATGGGTATGTCTCTGCACAGCAAGTTTATTACACGCAGGATCACACGCATGTCCATACATTCCTTTGTGCTCCTTTCACTATTAACACACGAGTAATGGCGGCGGCTGTAAACAAACATTGATAAGTTCGCTTGTCCCTTGTTGTGTTTCTACTATAATGATTACAAAACCACAAATAAGATTCCAGACAACGATAGGCAGTTCTTGTTTTGAGCTTTTATCTGCGCAAAAGTAAAACTCGCTGGCCAACCAAATACTAACCCTGTGTTCATTTTTACGATGGTCAAACAGAGTTCAATAACACTACACTACATACCTTACTAGATACCATAATTACTATAGTAGGCTATTTGTAGCCAAAAACATGGTTGCACTTTTTTGTAGTAAAACCATGGTTTTTAAAGGTATACTTGTGAAATTAATAGAAAATATTTCAATAGAAAAATGTTTGTGTATTTACATTCTATTGAAAAAAGGTTGTTATAAATTCATCATGTTTTTACTACAGAGAAAGATGTGAATGAGTAGGCAGAATGATTTTCACATCATTTTGAAGAAAAAACTCTAGACTACTAGATCCTGTTTTGAAAAGTTTTGGGAAAACATGTTTTGAATGAGTTTTGTGGACTTATATCAGAAACTAAAAAATTTGCTTTTTCAAAAACCACGCATAAACATTTTTCTCTCAAAAATACAAACATGTACATACATGTTGATCATATTATATTTTAGCCCAGTTTGTGCTGAACTCATTGTTATGAGACTTTTTCCATTGTTTTTAAGCAACTGAAAAAAGCACAAATGTCAGTGCATGTCAAAACTTCCCCAGGGCCCCAAAAAACCCTTAGACTCCAGAGGGTTAATAACTGTCATGTGTGGGGGAGGACAGAATCCAAATGTAAACAGCTCTTAAGGGGCAAACAATGATAATAATCCAAATAATAAACATAACAGGGCAAGATAAGGCACACACAACAGTATCTAATAGGGCTAAACGATGTGAGGAAAAGTTGCGATGTGCGATGACATTGTTTAATGTTGCGATGACGATGTGAGTTGCGATAAAAAAATATTTTTTTCATGTTTAGGGCCATTCACATGTCACGCCTAAAAACACGTAGAAAACACTAGACACGTAGGTTATTGTCACATGACCTGCACGCTGCGCTTGTGTCATTCTGAAAAGTTAAAATGTTTTTGAAATACCTGGAAAAAACGAGCGTGTCGCGACCGCGGCGCTTCCAGAGCACAAATACATTTGAAATAATGAATTTGAGCACGCAATAGACGCAATATGAGAATCACTGCTTCCACAGTACCTGTGTTTACGGCGTTATCTCACCTAAATCCAAAATAATTCCATGATATTGCTGCGGTGCTGTTTATTTTCAACTAGTGAACACCAGCTAAACCAGCTAGTGAACACCAGCTAAACCAGCATCAAACCAGCATCAGCACCAGCATTAGCACCAGCTAAACCAGCAACAAACCAGCATTAGCACCAGCTAAACCAGCATTAGCACCAGCATCCCATGCTGGTCATACAAGCATATGTTGTGTTTTGGTGCTGGTATGCTGTGACCACCAGCTAAACCAGCATAGATCAGCATAATTCCCATGCTGGTCCATGCTGGTTTGATGCTGTTTTTTTCAGCAGGGGCCTAATAGCATGAACACGCAAACCATCGCTGCGTCCGAAACCGCCTACTTCCATACTATATAGTAGGCAAAGTATTGCTTTTTGCATACTATATAGTATGGTAGTAGGCGATTTCGGACGCAGCACATGTCTTCAGGACTAAACGTGATAGGTCAAACGTTTATTACATGCGCTTACTGTTTTCCCTTCATTCATCGCGTCAAGGCTGTCTGTTGCGATGTGGTTATCGCGTGAGTTCATATCGCGATGACAATGAAAATTCGATGTATCGTTCAGCCCTAGTATCTAATACACAACAATCCACACAAGACAACAAGGCCCAATCCCAATTCTACCCCCTACCCTTTGTTTCGCGCGTTCACGTGAAGGGGTAGGGGTGTCTCAATTCTCTTTTGGCTGAAGGGGAAGGGGTAGGGGTAAGGGCCAGATAGCCCTTCAAACCAAGATTTTTCAGGACCACACTTCAGACGAAGGGGTATGATAAATTTCCAATATGGCCCATAAATTTAAGTATTTTTGGACATTAAAAAGTATTTTAATAACAAATAATCACTTGTTTTATGTTGCCTTTAATCTTGTGTTCATGTATACGGTATGTTCTCAGAAAAAAGATTTGTAAAAATCGCCATGAGAAAAAGTTTGCTAATGTTATTGACTTTGTGATAGTTCCACAACATATTTTTTTTTTATAATTTCTTGTAATATTAAATTTTATTGTATTATTACATCGGAGCATCTATGACGTAGGAGCTAGCAAAGACTTATGATGACGTGTAACTGTCACGGTAGGAAAATCCATTGTTTTCCTCCGTGTCATGTTTGTATGTGTGTGTTGTTCACTTACCCTGCCATGTGCTCGTTAGAGCGATCCCTTTCACCTGTGTGTTGATTGTCTCGCTCCAGCTGTCCATCATTACATCATCTCCATAAGTACTCACCTGACTTTCTGTTCCCTGCCAGATTCTATTGTTTGCTCAGTCTCCGTGTTGCTTGGTTGTTCCCTGTGCTTTGGATTACGTGTTTCAGTTTGGATGTGTATTGTCGTCGTCGTCTTCGTGTGGATGTTCCGTGTCAGTCTGGATTTCACCACTGCTCACCACTCCACCAACGTCGCACTCAAAGCATCAACTTCCACCGTAGTCATCGTCACCATTGCCATCAACAACACCGGACTGGATTACTTCCGCATTGACATTGAATACTCTCTCTTTGTTTATATTTAATAAACATTGTTCTATTTTACACCTGCGCTTGCTTCCGTCTCTTACAAGTCATTACAGAAGAATCTGGCCAACATGGAAGCAGCAGGTGGTCAGCCGATCTCCGCGTTGGAGGAGTTTCTCCAGCGATCTCTGGCTCGTATGGATCATCAGGATCAAACCATCGAAGACATGCGGAAGGCCGTCCAGGCAATGGTGGCGAAGGTTTCCGAGCTCTCTCAGCGATCTCCGAACATCACGCCTCTCACTGCGCCACCCATGCCGCCCGCACCATCTTCACCTCCAGGGGGTAGTTTCTTCCAGGAACCGAGACTTCCGATCCCGGAGAAATACGCCGGTGAGCCCAATTTCTGTCGTACTTTTCTCTCTCATTGTTCTCTACATTTCGCCCAACAGCCCCGGACATTCTCGCTCGAGGAGACCAAGGTAGCATTCACGCTCTCGCTGCTCTCGGGCAAGGCTGCCCTCTGGGGGACGGCGGTATGGGAAAACAAGGACAGCTGTTGTTCCTCGTTCGCCTCGCTTTCCGAAGAGATGAAGAGAGTTTTCGATCGCTCCGTCGCCGGGAGGGAGGCCGCCCGGCTCCTCACGGATCTCAAGCAGGGGGAGCGGTCGGTCTCGGACTATGCCATCGAGTTCCGTACCCTGGCGGCGGAGTGCAGGTGGAACGAGGAAGCGCAGTGGGACCATTTCCTGCATGGGTTGTCGGATCGGATCCATCGAGAGATCATCACGGCGGAATTACCGAAGTCGCTCAACGGTCTGGTGGACTTGGCGATCCGGGTTGACGCACGCCTTTCTATCGTTGCCAGAAGGAAGACTCAAGTTCTGCCCCTACGTCAAGCGGAGTCCACGGATCCTCTCATCGAAGTTTCCGCCTGTGGTCTCTCAGATCCGGAACCCATGCAGGTGGGTCGAGCTCGGTTACCCTGGAAGGAGAGGAATCGGCGGAGATCCTTGGGTCTTTGCCTGTACTGTGGTGAGTCGGGTCACCAATGCCAGAGGTGCCCGGTAAAAGACCAAGCCCGATATTAAGACAGAGGCTACTATCGGGCAGGATCTCCGCACAGAAGACCTCTACAACATCCACTCTCCTTCCGGTGAGACTACGGTGGTCCACTATGTCACACTCAGGGCACGCACTTCTGGATTCGGGGGCGGAGGGCAACTTCATCGACAGCGCACTTGCACGTAAGCTCAAGTTACCCTTCATTCCACTCACCCACCAGATTGCGCCCTTCGCCCTCAATGGACATCAGCTACCCACTATCAAGTACACCACTGCACCTATCACACTCATTACTTCCGGAAACCACACAGAGACTATTTCATTTTTTATTACTGACACTACTCTCTCCCCCATAGTTCTTGGACACCCTTGGCTTCATTCCCATAACCCAAGAATTGACTGGAAACTGGGTTCTGTTACCAGCTGGAGCGAGGAGTGTCATAAGTCCTGTCTTGTCTCTGCTTGTGTTTCTGTGTCTGAGTCTGTGTTTCAGGGGAAAGCAGTGGATTTGTCTACCGTGCCCGCGGAGTACCATGACCTGAAGGAGGTGTTCAGTAAGTCGCGAGCTGATTCTCTTCCTCCTCATCGTCCCTATGACTGTGCGATAGACTTATTGCCAGGTACGTTTCCGCCTAAGGGCAAGTTATACTCTCTGTCCGTTCCGGAGATGGAGGCCATGGAGAAATATATTTCTGATTCTCTGGCAACGGGGTTCATTCGCCCTTCCTCATCTCCAGCGGGGACGGGGTTCTTTTTTGTGGGGAAGAAGGACGGATCCTTGCGACCTTGTATTGACTACCGAGGGTTGAACAACATCACGGTAAAGAATACCTATCCTTTGCCGTTGATGTCTTCAGCTTTCGAGAGGTTGCAGGGAGCGTCCGTTTTCACTAAATTGGACTTACGTAATGCATATCATTTGGTTCGCATCAGGAAGGGGGATGAATGGAAGACTGCGTTTAACACCCCTCGTGGCCATTTTGAGTACT
Organism: Misgurnus anguillicaudatus; assembly: GCF_027580225.2. Taxonomy (NCBI): domain Eukaryota; kingdom Metazoa; phylum Chordata; class Actinopteri; order Cypriniformes; family Cobitidae; genus Misgurnus; species Misgurnus anguillicaudatus. Next base: position 6,687,871 of record NC_073338.2, on the reverse strand, counting down.
GCGTGATGCCTTTCGGTCTCACGAACTCGCCGGCAGTCTTCCAAGCACTCGTTAATGACGTGTTGCGAGACATGGTAGACCAGTTCATATATGTTTACCTGGATGACATATTGATTTTTTCTTCGTCTCTCCAGGAACATTTGCAACACGTACGACGAGTGCTTCTGCGGTTGTTAGAGAATGGGCTTTTTGTCAAGGCGGAAAAATGCGTTTTTCATGCACAGTCTGTTTCTTTTCTAGGACACATCATTTCGACTGAGGGTGTTCGCATGGATCCTGAGAAGGTTAAGGCTGTGGTAGATTGGCCATCCCCAGAGTCTCGCAAGGCCCTGCAGAGATTTCTGGGGTTCGCCAATTTTTACCGGCGTTTCATTCGCAATTTCAGCCAACTAGCCGCACCTCTGACCGCTTTGACTTCCCCTGGTTTGACGTTCAGGTGGTCAGACCCAGCTGAGGCTGCGTTTGCCAAACTGAAAAGCTGCTTTGTTTCAGCTCCCATTCTTGTTACCCCTGATCGTTCACGTCAATTCATAGTGGAGGTCGACGCGTCAGAGGTGGGGGTAGGAGCAGTGTTGTCCCAGCGCGCATCCTCAGACGGAAAGGTTCATCCTTGCGTGTATTATTCCCATCGTTTATCTACTGCGGAAGTTAACTATGACATTGGCAATCGAGAGTTGTTGGCGGTCAAGCTAGCACTGGAAGAATGGCGTCACTGGCTTGAAGGGTCGGGTGTACCTTTCATTGTATGGACGGACCATAAGAATCTCGAATACATTAGAACTGCCAAAAGACTTAACTCCAGGCAGGCTCGGTGGGCATTGTTTTTCGGTCGTTTCGATTTTACATTTTCTTACCGGCCGGGTTCCAAAAACATCAAACCCGATGCTTTATCCCGTCTTTTTGAGCGTTCCGATCGTACTGCTACTCCCGAGCCTATTTTACCAGAGAAAATCATTATCTCTGCGCTCAGATGGGAGGTCGAATCGAAGGTTTTGACAGCCTTAGAAGGGGTAACGCCCCCGGCTCGCTGCCCACCGAACCGTTTATTTGTGCCGGAGGGGTTACGGTCAGACGTTCTCCAGTGGGGTCATGGTTCCAGTGTTGCTTGTCACCCAGGGGTTAGTAGAACTAGGTTTCTAGTCAAGCAACGATTTTGGTGGCCTGGTATGGCTCGTGACGTCCACGACTTCGTCTTGGCTTGTTCGGTTTGTGCCGTTGGTAAGACTTCCAATCGTCCTCCAGATGGGTTACTTTTACCGCTGTCTGTCCCTTCGAGACCCTGGTCCCACATTTCGCTAGATTTTATTACCGCCCTCCCACCCTCTAAGGGTAATACGGTGATTTTGACCGTAGTGGACCGGTTCTCGAAGGCGACTCATTTCATTCCCTTGCCCAAATTACCATCAGCCAAGGAAACAGCGGTAGCTGTCATTGACCACGTCTTCCGAATACATGGCCTCCCGACAGACGTGGTCTCTGACAGGGGTCCCCAGTTTGTGTCCAAATTTTGGCGAGAGTTCTGCAAATTGCTAGGGGCGACTGTTAGTCTTTCATCCGGGTTTCATCCCCAGAGCAACGGTCAAACCGAGCGAGCCAATCAGGACGTCGAAAGGGTGTTGCGATGTCTGGTTTCCAAGAATCCTTCGTCCTGGTGTCAGCAACTCTCAATTGTGGAGTACGCACACAATTCTCTGCCGGTGTCATCTACGGGCATGTCTCCATTTAAGTGTAGTTTAGGGTACCAACCACCTAATTTTGTCAGTACTGAATCCGAGGTGTCGGTTCCCTCCGCAAACGCACTAGTCCAGAGGTGCCACCGCACCTGGATCAGAGCTCGCAGAGCTCTGCTCCAGGCAAGGTCACGCACCAAGGCCAAGGCCGATCGCCACCGGTCGAAGCCTCCCCGATACGTCGTCGGTCAAAGAGTGTGGCTTTCAACCCAGAATATTCCGATGCGTTCCGTCTCGAATAAACTTGCTCCCAAATTTATTGGCCCGTTTTCTGTTACCAAATCATTAATCCGGTAACAGTGCGTCTTAGCCTTCCTCCTGCGTACAGGAGGGTTCACCCCGTCTTTCATGTTTCCAAAATTAAACCGGTGATTTCTTCCCGTCTTAATCAGCCTGCCCCGGTTCCCCCTCCGCCTCGTATCGTTAATGGGGAGACCACATATTCGGTTAACCGTATTCTGGACTCCAGACGGAGGGGACGCGGATTTCAGTACTTGGTGGATTGGGAAGGTTACGGTCCGGAGGAGAGAAGGTGGGTTCCTGCTCGGGACATACTGGATCACCGCCTTATTGATGAGTTCAATCAACAGGTAAAGCAGGCTGGGAACGCCGAGGGGCGTTCCTAGGGGAGGGGGTACTGTCACGGTAGGAAAATCCATTGTTTTCCTCCGTGTCATGTTTGTATGTGTGTGTTGTTCACTTACCCTGCCATGTGCTCGTTAGAGCGATCCCTTTCACCTGTGTGTTGATTGTCTCGCTCCAGCTGTCCATCATTACATCATCTCCATAAGTACTCACCTGACTTTCTGTTCCCTGCCAGATTCTATTGTTTGCTCAGTCTCCGTGTTGCTTGGTTGTTCCCTGTGCTTTGGATTACGTGTTTCAGTTTGGATGTGTATTGTCGTCGTCGTCTTCGTGTGGATGTTCCGTGTCAGTCTGGATTTCACCACTGCTCACCACTCCACCAACGTCGCACTCAAAGCATCAACTTCCACCGTAGTCATCGTCACCATTGCCATCAACAACACCGGACTGGATTACTTCCGCATTGACATTGAATACTCTCTCTTTGTTTATATTTAATAAACATTGTTCTATTTTACACCTGCGCTTGCTTCCGTCTCTTACAAGTCATTACAGTAACGGTCTAGTAGTGGTGTCCCATTTCTTAGGGGAATATTTTCAGCCCTACCCCTTGACACTCTGTTTCAAGGGGAAGGGGTAGGCGTAGGGGTAAGGGCAAGCGGGAGGGGTATAAAATAGAATTGGGATTGGGCCCAAATACGAGGACATTAAATAGAGGAGAAATAAACTAGGGAAACCCAGGCCACGTGACTCTCCACACAAAACAAGACAACAATAAGGGCTGCCATGATCCATGAAACACCTAAAAAGACACCAGTGTTGACATGATCACTGCTGTTGAAGTGTTGTTCATTGTTAGTTGATTAACTCATGTTAACAACAAATACAACCTATTGTGAAGTGTTAACTTTTGAAACAATTACTGAAGAGAATCAGATTTCGTGGGAGTATGATAAATTAGATGTCTAAACTGTATGTGCTGGATGGAAGCAAACGTGATATGAAGTGTGCCCTGCAAACGCAGGATTTTTGATGATCATTTCTGTCCAGTCTGCTAGTTTTATTGCATTTAACCACGGCTGTCAATGTTTTTTTTTTTTTTGCTTGGCAGTGGCAGCAGGTTTGCAACAAAATTTTAAATATAAGCAACAACTAAGTACTAATACAACAACATGACATTTGCGTTCCTGTAGGCTGATTTGTATTGACTGCCTCCAATTTCGCCGTTGTTTTGCCTCCAGCTTTCTCCGTGACGTAATCGCTACGCAAGCGCTAAGGGGTCTATATAGGTTCTCTGTAGCTAAAAATGGTTCCCCTTTGATTATGAGCTTTTAGTACTATTTAGCAGGACCATTTTTTAGAGTGTAGAGAGTAAGTGTGCTGTATTGCGTGCAGTGAATGCACAAAGGACATGACAGACTTACTGTGGCCACATATTAAATACAGTATAAAGAAATGCAATCATGTTTCCTTTTACTTAAACCATTCAAATTCATTTGAATTAAGGATTTGTTTTTTAAATTATCACTTCTTAAAGCGTCTTTTTATAAATAGTGGATGTATTATATTTTTTTATTCAGTCTTGTGTCAAATTTCAAATGACTTGAGGGTTATCAGGCTCATCTTATAATTTAGTTTAACAAACCACTCATCTTCATTTAAGACATAAAAGTTTATGTAAACTATATTGAGAACCTCAGTTCAGTCATTTAGCATTAATAGCTAATTAAAATATGAAATTTAAAATTCTTACCTAAATTTTCTTGTCCACTCCTATATTTTTATAGAAACTTGCTACCTTTACTCTAATAGTTTCACAAATGAAAGGAACTGTGTAAATTTGCATGATGGTCAGTCTTTTATCTCTAGAAGGGCGGTTCTTGAATGCCTTTTGCTATGAAGTCAAATGTCGGACTACACAAAACTTACACATCCCTGCCCCTTTCCTACTTGTTTATAAGATGCTTTGGCATTTCTTTTTGTGTTCCTAGCAAGCAATGTACATTTAGGAGTATTTTTGTTTTATACAACATACATTTTACTCCTTCATATGGCACAGAACAAGTAGTGTAATGTTTCTGAAACTTTGTAATAGATTTTACTACACCTACACAATTTTAATTGTAGATATTTTCCACATAGTATAATGTTTAAACTACACAGAAGTTTTTCCATTTATTTGCTGAAAGCTAAAACCTCTAACCTAACCTTTAAACCCTCTAACCTTCCTAACATAGAAACCTTTGAGGTGTGAGCTGACTTTAACACTCCAGAAAGAGTTCAAGAATGAGATGGAGATGTTCGGCCTGAATCAAGTTTAGATATTCAGGTTTCCAGCATCACAACACTCTGGTGTTACTGTTTTAATTCATGTTTTATAGTGTTTTTTCCTTAGATTTATGTTGATGTTGTTTTTGTTGTGCAGCAATTAAGGTGTGTTAAGGTGTGTCTGTTTGGTCATAGCTCATTTCTATTAAAATTTTATTTGCAGATTTCACTGGTAACTTAATGACTCGTTTTGCATATTGAAATAGTTTGTAGTCAAAAGAGCACTCATGCTGTCCTTGTTGGGTGCAGTCTTTGTTATGTAGGCTCATCTCGAAAATGGCAATTCAAATCAATGTATAATATGTTTAAACTAACCTTTTAAACTATGTATAACTTGCAGATGCTTTTATGAAAAGTGACTTGCTTTGCACTCAATCTATACATTGTTTATAATTAGAGCTGTCAATTTTAACACATGCGATTAATTTATCAATCATTAATGCCTTAAAATAATTTAACGTAATTAATCACAGTGAGTCAGTTCACCAACACCACACCCAGGCTTGAACTACGACCCGTGAGCAGGAGGTGTGTTTTAAGTGCTGCGTGGACCGATTGGCATTTGGATTCATTTGCATAGCATAAAGTACAGAGTTTTGTCTGTCTCCATAACTTCGTCTTTAGATTTTCATCGTTGCATTTTTCACTTACCAAACCATTTCCAAAATACCACTGGCATTGTCCTGGATGTAAAAAGTATAAACATGACAGCAAAATGCAGACCTGCAAACTCCTCAGAGTAAAAAAGGTGACAGTGTCGCGCAAAGGGGGGGGGTGTTTGGTGTATTTGTGGGGGGTTACCCCAACATTTTTTTGTGATTTTAATATGATTCTGAGCGTGACTTAACAAAAATCAGCATACTCTAATCAAAAATTCAATATTAAAACATCCTTGAAGCTTAAGGAGAATGACACATTTATATTTTACAAATGTTTTTATTTACAACTCACGGAAACGCCTGGAAGTGTTGTGAAGCATGACAATGAAATAGAAAAAAAGAGACAGACAGAAATGGAAAAAATATATATATATTTTGCTGATGTTCGCGAAAGCTTCGTGCGACAGAGCCACTTGGTCCTCAGCCGGCGTCTGTGCAAGGTTGACCATGACGGGCCATTGTGAATGGCAGTGAGTGCTCCACCAAAGTGCCCAGAACCATTGCCTGAAAGTAAATTAAAATCATTAAAATATAACCTTGCAAACTATCATACATAATAGTCTAGTAGCCAGCCCATAGAGCCCCATTGTGAACCCGGAAATGTTGAGTACACCAAAGTTTTATTGCATGAATGTTAAGTATAGGTCCCCAACATACAGAAACTGCCGGATGCTAAATTGCATATGTTGAGCAATTTGCATAATTAGCATAATTAGCTATATTAGCTATATTAGCTTAATTGTCCATTTTGGCCACATATTTTGCACTGTTTGGCCAATTTCTACAATATGTGAGTGGTTTTAGAGGTTTTAGAGGATGCTGATTTCATTTCTGCCACTTTCAGACTTCCAAATGGTAATTCTATAACAGATTTTGATTAATTTAGACACTTTTTTATTAATTCCAAACAAAATTTTAGGTTATTTTTATGGTAAACACTATATTCTCACATTTCAGAATCACAAGAACTCATGCTCTTTGATGTGAATGTTGATAACCTCAATTTGTTTACATTTCTTGAGGTCTGGTCATGTTTTTATGCAAATAAGCTGTTGCAGTGAGCTGTTGTATATACAATAAGTATGTTGTGAAGCAAAGGAGCATAGTCTATTTTTAAAGTCAAAATTATTCTTGCCGATATTTTTATATTCTTATATCATAATTATGTTTTCACATTAAGATTATGGGCTTATCTTGCACCCAGCGCAATTGACTTTGTCAGTGACCCATGTATGATTTCGTATTTTGCACCGGCGCACAGCAGGTTTTTCCCTCCACAGACGCACGTCGGCAAACTAGGGAATGAACTTGCGCTCCCTGGGCGGTTCAGCGCAAAAAAGGAGGCGTGCTTCGGCGCAAACCATCTCTTATGCTATTTTGCAGTTTCAAAAAACAATTGCGCTACTAACAAAAAAAAACTAGTCTAAAGTCAGTGGCGGTGCGCGTAGTTCATTATGCTATTTTAAGGGCGCATGCTTGACCATAATGTATAGCGTGCACAACGCGCATTGCAAATCTAATCTACACAGATGCAACAGTTATTTTTGCAAATCATAAATTGTTACAATAAAACATATAAGATAAGGGAAATCATTGTGGTGAGCATTGTGGTGATAGTTTTTATTTATTTTGTGTGGCAGCGTTAAACAATTATCATGCAAATAACGATTAAAATATTGTCATAAGTTTGTTGTGTGGCTGTATTACGTTTATTTTATCTAAATAATAATTAAAATGTTTTCATAAGAAACCTTAATGTATATGAACTTGATTGTACTTTGTACTTTGTACTTTTTGTACTTAAGTGTACTTTGAGGTTGGACCTTGCTTGCGTTTCTTGGGTCCGATTTCACAGCCCCCAAACCCTTTCAGCGGTGAGGGTGGACGCAGCGATGTCCTCCTGTGTGCCCGGCGTGCCCAATTTATGCTGGCAAGCTTGGGATCCCCCCGTCTCCTGACATCATTGTAGTGCTTGGCGCAGCTGATGAGACAATTGTGGCTATTTCCTCTCACGCCTGTTTAACCGACGCTGATCTGGGCGGGTTTCTCCCATCCCCATACAAAACAACTTCTCTGTCTTTGACTGCTCTTACAAGAACGTTGGTCTCCTCGGCTGTGAACCGCTCCTGACGTGCGCATGGTAAATCCGTCATAATAATAGCAACCCGCCATGGAACTTGCGCCCTTGCATTTAAAGGGAATGTTGGATAGCGTTCTGATTGGTTTATTTGACGTTACGCCCAAACCACACCTATGAATAATGAACCTACTTCCGACCAACCCCTTATTGATTTGCGCCTGGCGCAAGAGTTATTTATCCCGCCGGGAAAATAGCAACAGCGCCGCAGATCCGCCCACAAAGCCACTTGCGCTTTGCACTTGCGTTTCAGATCGTTAAAATAGGGCCCAACAGGTTATAATGAGTTATAATGACAGTTTTGTTCAGTACATTGTGAATTTTTATTCAGATCCATTTTGTGAGTGAATCTGGTGTTCTAAAATTAGTTACCATTATTAAAAAATATTAGTATTCTTCTTGTTCTTGCTGCTTTGCACTACCTCCTACCGAACATAATATGCGCCTTCATGGAAGACGTGCCCACCTACAGGTGCTACTATGAATATCAGCTGACCAGCCTGATCCACCGGTTGTGGATATCACCTTGTTTGGATGGGACAAGAAGATGGGTCTAAAGGAAGGAGAGGAACTGATTATGCCCACACAGGATTCAAGTCCAGTTGCTCCTCCTGCTTTGTTAGATGTTGTCAGCTGTGGTTGCAAAGCCGGGTTGAAACCTTGTACATCAGCAAAGTGCAGCTGTGTAGCTGCAGGTCTGGGCTGTACCAGTTATTGTTCCTGCAAAGGCAATCATGGTATATACTGCAACATACTTACATAACACCAAGAACACAAAGAAAGAGATGAAGGGTCTGGAGAAGATAATGACAGAACAGAAGAGAATAGTGAAGATGATGTGGTTGCCATTTAATTAATTGTGAGGCATAGCAGTTTGCCTGAAGGTGGTAGCCAGTGTGTGCTTTGTGTGGTGTGGAGGTAAGGCCCTCTTGGTTAGCTTTGCGTCTGGTGGGCTGACCCGGGTTGCCCAGACTCAGTTTTAACTCTTGCGTTTGGCGGAGTTTTGACTGGGTCCTCGTTTGATTTTGCGACTTGCGGACCAACCTGGAAAGCCCTTCTGCCATTCTGGCATGGCCCTAGTGATTTGCGGGGCCTGTCTTGTATGGCATGTATATGTTGTATATTTACATGTTTGCCTTGGTGCAGAGGTGAAGCCCTCTTGGTTAGCCTTGCGTTTGGGCTAGCTGACCCGGGTTGCCCAGACTCAGTTTTAACTCTTGCGTCTGGCGAAGTTTTAGTTTACCCCATTACTATGTATCATACAGTTCCAGGTTCCAAGTTATGTCAAATACCCGCATTGCTTTTTCATCCAGAAATGCATAACACTCAGCCTAACAAAGATTCATTGTTTATCCAAAAAGCAATTTTGAATCTTCAAAAGTGTCAGGAGGGGATTCAGCCTCACTATACCCTGTAAACAATGCATCAACATTCACAAGTGCACTCATGATTCTGAAATGTTAGATTATTTTATTTACCATAAAATAACCTAAAATTATGACTGAAAGTAATACAAATTTAAATAAATAAATCAAAATTTGTAATAGAATTAGCTTTTTAAAATCTGAAAATGCCAGAAATGAAATCAGCATCCTCTAAAACCTCTAAAACCACTCACATATTGTAGAAATTGGCCATTTAGTGCAAAATATGTGGTCAAAATGGATGATTAAGCTTATATTGCAAATTATGCAAATTATGCAAATTGCTCAACATATGCGGGTTGGCATCTGGTGGTTTCTGTGTGCTGGGGACCCGTGCTTCGCGTTTCTGCAATCGGGCTTTGGTGTGCTCAACATTTCCGGGTTCACCTAGTTGGCTACTAGACTATAAGGACTAAGTGCTAGTGTTCATAATGTAAATTCAACTAACAACACAATGTAAAGATTTCATTGACAGACTTTGATGCAAAATGTAGCCCTTTTTTATACAGAAATTTGCTGTTGGTGTATAAGCCTAGGACAACACGCTCGCCAGATTGTTTTGTTTAAACAGCCCTATGTTGTTAAAAATTACTGTTTACAGGTATACAGCCACCAGGAATGAATGGGGCTAGGCTAAATCCTAACACATTCACAACGCGATGTACAAAGATTAAGTGCATGCATTGAAAAAAGTAGTGATGCACTGATGTATCGGCCGTCGATATTTATCGGCCGATTTTTGATGAATTTGAAACCATCGGCATATCGGCAATAGCACGAGAAAGGCAGATATCGATTGTTTATTAATTAACTGCAAAAATTGCATTATATGTAAAAATATGAGTTAATGTTGTTTATCAAATAAAAGCTGAATAGCAAAAACCATCTTTGAAGGTTGTCATGCTGTCTTATTATATTTGTTTTAGCTTAATTTGTGCCTCTCTTATTATGTTGGTCAGTTGAATGTGTATTAGATCCAATCCATGTTCAGTAAAAATAATTTGATGCAGAAATAAACTAGCTAATAGACCAACTGTATAGTATTGTATACAAGTGTTTAATATCGGTATCGGCCAGAAGTTGTCTCTTTAAATCGGTATCGGCCCAAACAAATCCTATCGGTGCATTCCTAGAAAAAAGATAGGTATGTATTAATTAGTCTAAGTTGAGGTAAGAACGTGGTAAAATATTGAAAAAAGGTGGGTCTCCTTTAACATTACTCTCGCATCAGCTGTTGTGCAAACAGTATCATTTACCCACGTCACGAATGACTGCCTGCACAAGCGCGCACCACAGCCACCGTAATGAAGTTACTCAGGGTAACGTTAGCTCAGAATTCGAGTAGTAGCCGTATATCTCGGAACTCAGGGTAGAGCACCCGGGTAACCATAAGCCTAGCTAACAATGGTCCTGCTAAATTAGCTAACATTAGTCATTTTGCATTACGTTTGTGCATTACTCGGCGTTGACTCGTTCCTAAAAATACAATATAAGCGGTAGCTAACGCTAATTTAAATCAAGCAAAGAAATAGTTGTTGTTTTTGCTCCAAAAAAGTTGACTTACCTTGAATAAGATGTTTCCTTCACGTTAAAAGTGTCCATCAGACTCGCGTGGTAGCCAGGTGTGTCTCTCATCCAAAGGACCGCGCTGTCTTCAAGATTCTGAAGTGCTAAGATTCCGATTGGCCCAGAGAAATGTCAATATAAGAATTATCCAATAATGTTTGGCAATTCTAGCCCGCATGGCATTCAGATAAAGGGCAGGCTCGCGACCCCCCCCCACCACCTCAAAAAAAAAACCTCTCCGGTTCTACGAGATTCACGTGAATGACCCAATTGACCAAGAAAACGGCGATTGTCGCCGAAAAGCGACAAGTTTGCAGGTCTGAAAATGTTACCATATCATACATGCAATCATTAATATGTTAATAACGGTGATTATAGTTTCATAAGAGAAAAAATTTACAAAAATGAATTTTCTTATTCTCTATTTTAGTGGCTGCAATGAGCCTGTTTTGTAGAACACATCTTTTCAAAACGTGGTTGTAGGCCTGATACTGACACTCTCAAGTCATGCTCAATGTGTCATGGTCCTGTCAGACATCCGTGCTAGATGTAGGTCTGAGTGCATCTGACAGGACCGTGGCAGTATCATGTTCTGTGTGGGGACATGTGGGATCACATTCTGTGTGTGGCTGCCACATGTTCCCGGTGTCTTGTTGCTGTCGTGATCTTGCCAGACCTTAGTGTAGATCAGGTCTATGTTCTGTGGGTAAGGTCAGGGCAGCAGTGTGTGTATGTGGGAACACGTGTGTTCACATCATATCTGTGTGACACGTGTTCCCAGTGTTTTGTGGCTGTCATGGTCTTGCCTGACCTTGGTTATTATCCAGAGGGCAGGACCAGGGCAGCATTGTTTTATGTGGGAATACGTGTTGTTTCACATCATGTATGTGTAACACGTGTTCCCAGTGTCTTGTCACTTTTACCCTACTCCCTTATGTAATCATGTCTTAAGTGATTAATTATGTTCACCTGTTCCCCATTGATGTGCTGTCTATATAATGCCCTTGTGTTCTCTGTGTGGTGTGCGTGCGTTGTTTGATGTTTGTGAAATCCAAGTTTTATGGTTCCCGTTTATCTGTTCCAGTTATTTGTGTTTCATCACATTGTTTTGTTCCTTTCCGTTTTACCCCCTCGTGGGTGTTTCAGTTTTTGTAAATAAATCTTTGTTATATTTTCTTACATCTTGCGTTTGGGTTCATCTATTATTATTTTCTATTATCCGGTTATACCAACCGTGACACAATGTTAAGATTAGATCTGTATTCTGTTTTCAGCGAAGCAACAGCTGAAAATCCTATCTCACAAAGATGTAGCAAAGGAAAGCTCCCCTCACGCACCCAAACATACCGCAATATACTCGAATTTATATCGCAATACATCAGAAAATATATATCAATGTATCAGAAACGTCCTCATATATATTTAAAAATATATAGCAAATAGGGCTGTCAATAGATTAAAATATTTAATCGCAGTTAATCGCATGATTTCATGAGTTAACTCGCGATTAATCGCAAATTAATCGCACATTTTTATCTGTTCTAAATTTACCTAAATGTAACACTTTTTAAGTTTTTAATGCTCTAATCAGCATGAATTTGGATAATATATATGCTATATGCAAATGTATGTCTACAACAGCCTGTTTACATTTTTTAACAGAACCATCAGCCATAGTTTTATAAATGTTTTTGCCTTTAGAAGACCTTGTTCTTTCTCCATTTCTGTTTGCTGCTGCATCATTTGTGACCTGTGCTGGCAAATTGAGTTGGGATGAGCAAATTTTCAAAAATGTGTCATTTATATTTTAACATTCTCTATTAAAAAACTTCAAAACAATTGGAACAATTGTTGGAATCTGACAAAGCATGACAGAACTATACCTGTTAATGCAGAGCAAAAACAATATTAATATACATATATGTTTATCTTTTAATGTTTAATTTTTACATTGAGACAGACCACTTTAAGACTGTAGGATAATGTTAGGGTTTAATATAAATGACACAACAGATACTTTTCCTTAACAGTTAACCAAACATTCACTTCAGATATAACAGATTATAGGTCATACCTGCGTGAATTCTTGTCAAAACAGATATTTTTAAACCTGTAATTTTGTGTTAGATGTCTATATATATCGAGCCCAGTCTCCTGAAGATGCGTATAAATAGCACGTGTCTCGCACTCGCGCGTTTGTGTGCATGCGCTTCAGACGTCTTTTGAGCCTTGTCACTCTTAATAACTCTTTTAACATCAATCAGATCCCGAACTTTATCTCTCTTAATAATTATTTTAACATCAAGAAAGTCCTGCGGTCTATTTTCTATAATTTCTGAATGCTTTTTAAAACGAAACTAAAAAGTGAAAGAAGACGCATCTTTGCTTTATATGGATTTGGGACGGTACACCTCACAGAAAACGTGCAGATAAAGAAAACTGCACGTGCAGAAAACGTGCATTTTAGATGTTTGATGACCATTTAGAGCATTGGATTCGCTAGACGAGAGCTTAATGTTCTTATTTTTATGAAAAGCTCCGACTCATCTAGACAGCGCCCGTCACTTGCTGCGTCTCAATTCATCCAGCTGTGGGTCAAACAGAAATTGCGTGTTGCATTAATCGCGCGTTAATAAAATTAGTGCCGTTAAAATGAATTTGCGTTAACGCGTTATTAACGCGTTTATTTTGACAGCCCTAATAGCAAAATATGGATGGACAACTTATCAGTGGCAGCTTGTGACTGCTCATCCGAGGGGCGCTAAGTGTGGTCAAAGTGTGGGATGTTGCCAAGACATGTGGACCCTTTAATGCTCCTCACAGATTGTGTGGTACGCACAGCCTCCCTTGCATCATTTAGGGTTGATGTATGATCCCTTTTTGGAACTTCTTTGTATGGATAAACCCTAACAGCTCCATTTCCCTTTGGAAATATGTAGCAGAGGCTGAAGCAGAGGCTGCACCCATATTGACCATTAAATTGGGTCATGTTTTGCAGAATGGGCCTGGCAACTGAATCACACATCATAACACCTGCTATCACTCTACAATGATTCACAGTGTTGTTGCTGTGTAACTTGAAGCCAACAGTTGACAATGACCGACACTCTTTTATGAATGGTTTTAAAAATATATTAATATTTGGCTTTTTAGTGCCAAACCAGAGGCCAAAAAGTAAAACATTCTCTTTACGGACATGATAAGGAAGCTCGTTTACCATCTCTTGTAATGATCAAATTCCATACTGGGATGACTTAAATACTGGAACTCCATTACAATTTAATGTTAATGTGTCTGAGAAAATCAAAATATGCACCTCAGCTCTTAGAACTACATGGAGTAAACATAAACAAAGTAAGTGTGTTTATGCACCTACTGCCTTTTGATGGTGAGAAGTAGACTAAACAAAAAACAATGCAAGTGAATTTGAACACCTGCATGCCATTCTGCTGGTCATTTGATGCTGAGAAGAGCAGCAAGCAACATGAGAAAGCGCTTTACTTCTACCGAAGCTTTAGAAATGATTATGCAGCCTGACCCCTCTAGTGAGCTCCAGGATGTATTGTCTTCTCCCTCTGACACCACAGACTCGGGAGAATCAGATCATGATCTTGTTGTGGCACCCTCATCATCCTCTCCAGCTTCCACTTAGGCCGAGGAGGATTCAGAGGATCCTGGATCTGAGTGGATTGGGAGGCACGGGGAAGTGTGGTTTTCTACCAATGCGGAGACAACTCACTTTCATCAGCCTGCCAGAAGTGTGACTCCAGGGCCGACACGTTATGCCATCGCAAGGGTGCAGAATGTGGATTCTGTGTTCAATCTTTTTTTTACGGAGGAGATGATTGACCTCATTGTCCGCATGACCAACCTCTATGGGCACCGCACAATGAGAAACTGGACCACAATGGACTCCACAGATCTTCGTGCCTACATTGGGCTACTGATTTTGGCCGGTGTCTACAGGTCCAGAGGGGAGTCGACACTTTGCCTATGGGATGATCGCAGTGGTCGTGCAATTTTCAGAGCCACCATGTCCCTCTCAAGATTCCAAGAAATCAGCAGAGCTCTGCGTTTTGATGACAAGCTACAGAGACCAGCTCGTCATAGAGAGGATAAGTTTGCCCCCATCAGATCCCTGTGGGAAATGTGGACACATCGTCTTCCCCTCCTATTCAACCCTGGCAGAGATGTCACAGTGGATGAGCAGCTTGTGCCATTCAGAAGGCGATGCAGCTTTCCGCAGTACATGCCAAAAAAAAACAGCCAAATATGGACTAAAAATTTGGGTGACCGCTGATGCTGCCACATCATATGCCTGGAAATGTGACATTTACCTGGGTAAGACAGGTGATGCTACAGAGGTGGGTCAGGGAAAGCGTGTTGTCATGGAGATGACAGAAGGACTCCAGGACGTCACTCTCACTTGTGACAACTTTTTTACCTCCTACTCACTTGCTCAGGAGCTTCTGCAGAAAAAAATTGCCTTGGTCGGGACGATAAGGAAAAATAAACCAGAGCTGCTACCCAACCTGGTGCAAGTTAAAGGACGACCTGCCCTCTCCTCCGTCTTCGCGTTTACAAAGAACACCACGGCTGTGAGTTACATTCCGAAACGGGGGAGAAATGTGATCCTCATCAGCACAAGGCATCGCAAAGCAGTTGTGACAGAGGGACCAAAAAAGAAGCCAGAGATAATCACAGACTACAATCGCTGCAAGGGAGGTGTCGACAATCTAGACAAGGTATGTGCCATAACACATTTGTTACTACATGCATTTTATTCCTTTTTATTTTTTACTGAATTCATGTGTTTGTTGTAGGTTGTTGGCACTTACAGCTGCAGAAGGAGGACCAATCAATGGCCACAGACAATATTTTTCAATATGGTGGACGTCTCGGCATATAATGCATTTGTCATCTTCACAGCTGTGGATCCCTCCTGGAACCAGGCAAAGCTGTTTAGGAGAAGGCTTTCCTAGAAGAGCTGGGAAATTCTCTGGTCTCTGCAGCAATATTGAGGAGAGAGCGTCTCCCTCGCACACCAGTTGCTGCTGCACTGGTGAGAGAGATCCAATCTCCTGCATCTGTCCCCCCAGACACAAATTTAGAGACACCAGCAGGCACCAGCAGCTCAGGAGTGAAGAGGGGGACATGCAAGTGGTGCACAGAACAAAAAAGAAGAACAGTCAACACTTGCATCCGTTGTGGTGGACACACTTGCAGAGAGCACCATGTGATATGCTGCAAGTCCTGCTGGAAAGACTGAACACACACGTGCACACATGCATGCTAAAAGTTACTTTGACTGTTTAGTTCTCCATCCAACTATTGCTTCATTGTTCAGTTTATTTGAAGTTGTTTTTGAAGTTGTTTTGTGTTCATAATAAATTATGTTCATAAATCTGATGCAGAGAAGATGTTTACGGAAAATCTTTTTCACACACACGCACGCACAATAATATGTTTTTATCATGGAGTTATACTCCATGTAACTCAATGTACAAGCCAGAAATTTAGCTTTGTTTTTGCATAGGCCTGCTATAGGGTTAATAGTGCCACATGGTGATCAACAGTAAAAATGACAAATTTGACCTCTTAGCAAAAGGAAAAAGCACCAACATTCAAAAATTCATGATAATAAGGGGTCATTGCTCTGCTATCAAAAAATTTGGTTATAATGGAAGTCAATGGGGCAAAAACAGCCACTAACAATAAATGAGGGAGAAAAAATGTAAAACTGATGCTACACAAAAACTAAAAATGCTTCAATGCCAATGTTTTTACCCATCTTTGACATGCCCAAGACTGTGAAAAAGGTTTTTAAAAAATCCAGCCTACAATCACTTTTTATATTGAAAACTGTCAATTTGTGTGTGTTTTTTCCCCAAAATCAGTCACACCACTTATAAACTTGGCAATTAAAGAGTTAAAATCATGGAATTTTTGTGAAGATTTGGTAGTTTTGATCAGGACTGAGGTTGATTAACAGATTTATGTAAAAAAATTTGGAAAAAATATTCATCTGATACATTTTTACAGCCGTCTAATTTAGTGAATGTTTTCATCCACTAACAACACGAAAGGGTAGTAAATTTGCCCACGGTATATCGTTAACTTGTTGAAGTTGAAGTGGCTGGCATTCTCATGGAGATGAATTGGGGCATGTAAATTGTATACAGGAAAGGTCTTGCCCTACAGGTCTGCATAGCACAGGACAAAATGTTTGATTAGTTCCTGAGAATGTTAACCCCCAGGGGTCCAAAAACGCGGGGACGCGTTTTGACGTGTTTTCTCCTTATCATAGCAGAATCAACTTAAAATACTCCATCATTAATAATCAAACACTTACGTGTTTGACATCATTTGAAACTCTGAAGGGTCCTCTTAAATTAGTGTACATTCACAATAACAACAGATCTTTGTGTTTTTGTCAAATAAAGAAAATAAACAGGGTGCTCATTTAGATATTTCTGTCTACGCCAGCTGTCTCTCAAATCACGTTACAAAAATTAGTTGAAACTCCGCGAATACTCGTCACACAAACATAATACACATATCCAAAGAAAGCCTGAAATGTCTACTTTCAAACAAGCTAATTATTATCAAAAACAAATATTTCCTGTTTATATAATCGGCATTGAAGTAAAGAGAGTACCGTTTTTCCTAGCTGAGCTCATTATCTCTAATGCGGTCACGCCCACACGCTGTTGACATGGTAATGAAGAGACGAGCTGTTCAAACCAGCAGAGCAAAGCGTAATGTTTGATAAGATTTAAAGACTTTAGCGCATGTTTGGATTATAAACTTTATACACACACGTGAGGAATATCTTCATTTATGTCTGGACATTGAGGAAGAGAAGCGTTTATCTTTAACGTTACCTAAGAAGAAGAACAATGGAAGACGCAATGGAGGCGGATATATTCCTGAAGAAACTGTAAGTCATTTGTCTTCATTTATATTTGCTATCATGTAATATGTTATGGCTTGTGCAGTTCAGCCTACATAAGCAACCTCAACAGACTGCACGCCTCGGATTGAAAAACGTTCGCATTGTTTACAAACGAGTAACTTACGCGTGATCACGTAACGTTAATGGCGGATTTCATTGTTTGTTGTACAGTGTTAGACACAGTTATTCACTTTCGTATCCTTCATGGCAACTTTGTGTAATGCTGCACTGCTGTGTCTTTTAAGTGTGTGCTGTAAGATTTCATGTTTACATGCTTATTTACAAACGAGTACGCGTGATCACGTAATGGCGGATTTCATTGTTACATGCTGTACAGTAGACACTTTCGTATCCTTCATGGCAACTTTGAGTAATGCTGCACTGGGGGGGTCTGCTGTAACATGATATTGTTTACATGCAACGCATTCCATACATTGCGTTTTACACGCGACACTGTTTTATTATGAGCTCCGCGTTGTTTACACGGAGACTCGCCTTTTTTTTTAATTATAAATTTACCTTGGCCAGTCTACCTAGGTGTGTGAAAGAGACAAATCACGTGACCAAATGGTGGCGCAGTGGTAGTGCGTTAGGCCGCCATGTGGTAGACCCGGGTTCGAAACCCGCCTAGGCCAAGTTTTTTTTATACAGTATATTGAGTTTAGGCGACCACCGTTACAAGTGCTATCATTTACCCATCAGTTATGTATGTAAGGGTATTTCTGTGGACAATTTATGCTAACAGCTGTTCATAACTCTCTTACAGGTCTGCATCCCTCTCATCAGTAAACTATGAAGTGGAAAAACATATTCACACTCTTTGGACATAAAGTTGTATGGTAACATGAGCCACATGAAGTTTACAGCTCTGTTGTTTATCAGTTTCTTATACAAGTTAAGTTTTTGAATAGGGTCCTACTGACCTTCATTTCTATTTTGATTATATTGTTAACTTCTTAATAAACCTCAAACAAACATGTTCATTTGTCCTCACATTCTTTACTGTAGTTCCCTCCTCCCTCATTATGCAGCTCATTATGCAGCTCATTATGCGAGCCTTTGTTTGCTAGCTGTCAATCAATCCTTCTCGCATACGGCCCCTCTAAACAAAAAGTGTCTTACAATTTCTAAATCAATATACTTGTTTATGTGAATGAGTAGGCAGGATGATTTTCACATCATTTTAAAGAAAAAACTCTAGACTACTAGATTCTGTTTAGGAAAGTCTTGTTAAAACATGTTTAGTATGAGTTTTGTGGACTTATATCAGTGACTTAAAATTTTAGCTTTTTAAAAAAACACGCATAAACCTTTTTCTCTCAAAAATACAAACATGTACATACATGTAGCTCATATAATATTTTAGCCCAGTTTGTGCTGAACACAGTGGTATGACACACTTGCCATTATTATGTTTTAAAGCAACTGAAAAAAGACCAAATGTAAGAGCATGTCAGAACCTCTGACAGTGTCCCAAAATGGTCGGACCCCAGAGGGTTAAAGATGGGCATTTCAAATCCGCTCATCTGACTCCAGCATTATCGACACACATACTTTCAAGGCCAAGAAATGTTGGTATTTTTTGGGGGACAACAGTTTCAAAACAGCAGGACCTGTGTACAGCAAAACACTACCTTAGTTCAGTGGCTTTCCACATATCAATTTTATGCAAACCTCGCGGTTGTCTAGCAAATTCAAAATTGCATCCTTTTGCTTCTCAGATAGACAACAGACCTTTGGGCCACGAGTCAAGTAAATTAACAGGCGCCTTACTACTCCCAAACAGATGACATGCATATAATCTAGGACAAAGGAGCTGATGCAAGGAATTCCTGCTGCAATGAAGGGGCTGATACCAGGTTGGTGGTTTCTGTACTCCACTCTGGAGAAACCGTCATCTGTTCAAGAAGTGCATTCCTGTTTATCGAAAACTATTCTACTCTCAACACGAGTACCTTTGATTAAACATATTTCACAACTCTCAAAGGCAGTATGACTCTTAATACATTTCAGATATGCCATTACTAGCACATCACATGTCAGAGCATCAATATTGACATTTTGACAGTGTCAGTCTGGCCTTTGAAAACAATTCCATTGTCCTTGAGATTCAGTCACAAAGTCTTTTAAATACTCCTCAAGAAGACTTGGCTTACTATGTCCACTAAACATGGCAACAATGAATGGATCAAAACGGCCACACTTCACCAGTACTGGCCAGAATTGGACACCACTACTTCTGAAAAGTGGGATGACATCAACGTTTACCCTGAGGTGCACATCATTACTCTCCATCTGACTTAAGTAACGACAAATACCCTTTTCTAAGCCATAGTACTTATACTGGCCAACACAATTAGGCTCTGTTGTGTTGTGCCGTGGTGTAGCAAGGGGTGTCCGGCAATCCACAGGCAATAGGTGCCCTTGCTTTTTTTTATATGGGCAATAGGTCATTAAGTGCTCTGTGTGTCAATCTGTGCTCCAAGGCCCACTGTCTCAGTTCGTCCTCAAAGCTGGCCACTTCAGCTTCATTTGGTTCCTAATCCAAGTCAGTAGAGCAAGAGTCCACATCAGTGTCAAAGTAAAAATCATCTGATGTCCCAAGGACACTAAGTTATTAAATTGTCTGGAGTCCTAGGCGCATTGTCACTGCTACAACTACTTGAAGTCCCAGGCAGTTTCTCTCGTCATCACTGTCAGAATAATGGAGCAGTTTATCTTGTTCTTTTTTCAAAGCCATATTTCAAAGACTCACTTAAGCTAATCTAACACTCAACATGAAGAAATGACAATTCTTCAAACAACAGCTGATGTTCCTGGGCCACATCGTCACTGAGAGAGGAGTATAGGTTGACCCAAAAAAACAAACAAATCTATTGCTGACTTTCCACCCCCCAATGACCTTAAAGGGGTCATAGCGTGAAAATCTAACTTTTTCCATGTTTAAGTGTTATAGTTGGGTCCCCGGTACTTCTATCAACCTAGAAAATGTGATAAAGATAACCCAGTAACTTTGTTTGGGTAAGCCATTTACTGCAAGCATGTGAAAAATTCTACCCAGTCTCACAAAGTTTCGTGATATAGTCACGTATTTTTTTGATTCTTTTTTCGTGCTATTATCACGAAATTTCGTGTTTTTTCGTGGTCGTGTGGCGAGTTCCTGTTTTCGTGTGGTTGTCACGTGTTGGTTGCTCGACTGTTTTTTCCTATTTTTAGACCATTGTCGCTTCGGTTTAGGGTTGGATTTGGTGCTTGCATTAGAATGTCACTTAATATATTGATCTATACTTTTTTCCCTGATTTATTTTTTTATATGTCGCCTGGCGTTAGGGTTAGAGTTGGGTTTGGTTAGGGATGTCATTTTATGTAAATCTGGCCCTAAACCGAAGCGACAATGGTAAGAAAATAGGACAAAACAGTCGAGTAACCAATACGTGATAATCACACGAAAACAGGAATTCGTTATACGACTACGAAAAAACACGAAATTTCGTGATAATAGCACGAAAAAAGAATCAAAAAAATACGTGACTATATAACGAAATTTCGTGAGACTGGGCTGGAAAAATTAGGTCGTTCAGATTTCGCCTGTTTTGTGAGGTAGGTAGCAAGGCGAATTATAATAATACTGCCCCTTAATCTGCTCCATCCAACCACAGCACTGCCATTTAGTGCAGAGAGTAAGAGGGAGAATAGAAGGACTTGATAGCACAATTGAGTTTCAATTACAACAAACCACCATCATTGTGATCAGTATTTGCACTTCATACGCTCATTTGCATTTTAAATGTCACACCCAAAAATGTCACACTTTTGCTCAGGCCTACAAATTTGCAATTTTAACATGCTGTAATTAAGTATCTGTGCAGTATGTTGAGCTAAAACCTCACTTAAGCACTCTGGGGACACCAAAGATTTATTTTACATCTTAAAATAATTTCATAATATGACCCCTTTAAAAAGATAATGGGAACCCTGAATATACTTTACTATAAGAAAGCCACAATAAAGTTCACAATCAAAGTTCTAACTGCTTGCTTTAAAAAAAACTTTTAACTTTTACTTCAAATACTTAAGTACATTAAATATCAGAAAATTACTTTTGATACTTAAGTACAGTATATATCAGATACTTTAAGACTTTTACTTGAGTAATATTTTAAAAGACAACTTTCACTTCTACCAAAGTCTTTTTCTAGTACAATACTTGTACTTTTACTCAAGTATTGCTTTCTAGTACTTTATACAACACTGAATCCAACCCCCACCAGCTCCATACCAGGCCTCGTATAACCTGATCAAAAGGCAAAACATCATGGCAAAGGAAGTTAAAATACAACTGGCCGTTCATCAAGCCGGATATTATAACCAACGGAAATATGCAGTTAAAACCTTAAGCTTACCATGAAATGTGTCACATGCCGATTGTCATGTAAAATTGAATGTATATGATATGTTAACTTGTTAGTTACCTAAAAAAAATTCAGCGTGATGAGCCTTCAGGTGCTGCTTGAGGTTGGTGGTATTCTTCCCATCTAGTTTGTGGCCACATTTACTGTCGTCTCCCAATATGCATTCCGTTTTTCTTTCTGATGGATTATACTGAAAGTATGTCCATAAATCATCTCGTCGTTTTCGTTTATTGGCATCCTTTGAACTCGCCACAGCCGCAGGTGTGTTGTTGTTGTGTGAAATCTGGTGCACATGCGTGGCATGGCGGCAGCCGGGTGGTGGGCGTACCCAAAACAAGGATAGGAAGCGGCAGCATTGCTGATACTTTTTAGCTAAAAATAGGCAGAAATTACATGCATTGTGAACATCAGACTTATAATCATTTTCGTTCCGTCTCGTCAATGAAAACTCGAAAGCGTCTCGTCATGTTTTCGTCACCTTAGAGCCATTTTTAGCTAGTCGTTGTCGCGACATTGTCATAAAAAAGGTGCGTCAACGAAATCATTTTGTTATCGTCATCGTTGACGAAAACAACACCGCAGGAAACCCTTTACTACATCAGTAGATGTCCTCTAAAAATGTAGACACAGTTACATCTGTAACAATAACACCAAAAATAAGGAGACAGTGATTTATTAAATATAAAGAATCCCTATTTTAGTCTACAAGAGATAGTTGTCATTAACTGCCATTTTGAGCAGCATAGTGTTCTCCTTGTGCAAAGCCTTTACTCGGGTCTCAAGATCTTTACTGGCTGCAGAAGATACTACACTCTGCTGGTCCTGCAGTCTTTCATTCTTCTCTCTGAGGGCCCTGATCTCCTCCTCAAATGCTTCTAAAGAAGTCCCCACTGGGCTGAGTTTATGTTCTTCTTGGGGAACAACCTCTAATTCAGACTGTCTTGCAGCTATGAGTCTAGTGTTTCTGTTGGGTAAAAAAATGATAAAATCAAAAATGTTAGAAACAATACACACAAAAGTTAGGAAAATGAAACCAAAAACTGATTAACATGAATCATTAAGTTTAATAGGTTCCATGGCTATACTCTGTTTAAATCAGGGGTGGGCATTCTTGGGAAGGGGTGGCCGATATGGGGAAAATACCATATCACGATTCTTTCAAGGAATTTCACGATCTTATCGCGATTCTTTTTTAAATGGCTTTTAAAATACTATTTTGTCTAGCCTGGTTAGCCAGACCTACATCAAGATGTAAGGTCTGGCAACTCTTCACACAAACGGCTCAATGCAAGGGGCGGGATATAAGGTTGTCCCTCAAAATGCCTCTGCACGCAATAGGATAGCGCTATGACCAATCAGAGCAACGAAGAAGGTGACGTAGTTAGAGCGTAGGCTAACAGTTACACCCACCGTCATACAGTATAGATTAATTGTTGAATATCTAATTTATGGCTAAAATATATTTACCATTTGTACGTGAGATGAGCTTCATCCACCACTGGTTAAGCGCCATCAATGGTGAAACAACAATCACAAGCGGATTGTGGCTGAGTCCCATGGGTTTCCCCACCAGTGGAGCTAATTGGTACAGTATATCAAACTTTTACCGTAACCAGTCGGCAGAAGTCCAAACACATCTTTCTTGCTTAAAAAGGACTTCAGTAGGGTTATTTGCTCTTCTCTCAAAGAAAAACATAAGTCTAAGTCCTCCAGAGTCGCAGCCAAAGCCGCTTCAAAAGAAAGCTGTTCGCCAGCAGCAGCCATTCTTTGTTTTCAAGTATGAACCGTCGCAGCTCTGTCGTCATCGGCCGCTAGGGTGCGTCTAGATTTCTAGGCAATATTTTGTCATTACTGAGCTTTAATACAGCCATACTAATACCCCAATTTAAAAATGCAGCCCTACACTGTCCTACAAGGTAACAAAATATAAAAGTGGGAAAAAAAGACATAACATTTTGGCCATTGTACATTTTCAAGTATATTTTAATCAAGTGCAAAATGCAAGTGCAAATCTGCAATTTAGGAACATTCAACAAGAACACTCAGATCCTCGTTTGAGTAGCAGCATCTAACACAAGGTATACAATAAACATAAACAAGAGATGCATATCAGAAATCAGGTGTAGAATAGAAGCTAGCTTAAATGAAAATATCACTTTTTAAAAAGGTAATAAAAGGTTCAATAAAAATATTAACTTGGTCTAGTCTAGTTAAATAAATGTAAGTGTGCAGTTCGAGACTTTAACATAACTCCCAAAATAAACATTAGCTTCAAAATGTAAACACAAAACACTCTATCCATAAATAGATACAATTAAAATTAACAAAATAAATAAAATTAACTACCTTTATAATCTTAAGTAGTTTTTTTTTGTTTGGTGTAATGTGAGTGAGAACCAAAACAAATCAACCAAATGTGCAAAAACATTTCTGAATCCTGACATTTGTAAAATTAGCACTATCAGCTTTAGAACATACCTTTTACCTTCTTTCAACTCACATCTCCTTTTAAAAGAACACAAAGTATACTATGACTGATCACAAATTTTTAGAAAGAAAAACAAGTTGATTGACTTTATCTGGCTTGAGAGTTGCCCTTTGGCAGGTGACAATATTGCCACCATTGCTGAAGACTCTTTCTGAGGGAGCACTTGTCGCTGCATGCACAAGTACTTTCTAGCAAGTTGGCCAACTCTTGGAAAGTTTGCTTCATGAACTCTCCACCATTCCAGAGGATTCACTTAACTCATTCACCGCCAGCCTTTTTGAGAAAAGTTGCCCACCTGCATTTTTGTGATTTTAACAAAAGTTTCACAAAATTCCTTGCAGGAAAAATTATCTTCTATAAATATATAAACATACAAATTATATCAAATTAAAGAACACACCCTCTGCTTTCAAACAAACAACAAACAAACAAACAAACAAAATGGGGAAAAACGTTTCATTATATATTTACTTTTTCCACTTAATTTGACCACTGAAATATGGATATTTCTCTTCAAAAATACAACATTTTGAGCAAAAAGCTTAAAAAAATGCGTTTTTGTAAAGGAATTTATGTTAGAGATCAGACTCAGAATGACTATCAAACATAAAGGCAGTTCAAATAAATAGTCAAATCATTTTAACTTCCGTTTTTGATAAATTGGCGGTTTGGCGCCATCTAGTGGATAAAAGCGGTATTCGTCCAGAAAGGCACATTTGTTAGTTAAATATTAACTCATAATTGACGAGATAACTCGTCAATGGCGGTGAATGAGTTAACTTTCTGCATTTGGTGTGGACAAGTAGCCCTTCAATTCTCCTTCTATTGCCTCTTTTAGAGAAAATGAGGCGGATCCTGTGGCTGCAGGTGCACTTACAGCACCTGAGGTTTTTAAAAAGCTTGCAAGTGATTTCTTTGCCTTTTTGGGTTGTGTTTGTTCTGCATTAGGGCTCTGTGATGTGGAAGGAGATGTAGGTTGCTGATCCGATGCTGCAGCAGATGGATTCTGTATGAACAGGAGTCTTGTATTCTCTTCATCTTGTCTCTGTCAATGTACTGGGTTTTAAACCTTGGATCGACAAGCGGAGCCATATCCAGCAGGTCATCACTGCGGGATCCTGATATTTATCAGTGAGGTAGTTAAGAATGGTTGTTTTCATTGTTTTTGTTAGTTCCGTGTCATCATTATTCAGGCTCAAGATATTTACTTTCAGTAGGTTAAGCACTGGTTTCACATAGGACACACTCACATAGTCCTCACCTGAGAGTGCATCAGTAAAGTCTCTCAGTGGACTCAGTGCCTTTTTCACAGATTCCATCACGTCAATGTCTTGCCATGATGGCACCAAATGTCTTGTCTTTCTGTCTGTCTTTAGGACCTGAGAAATAGCCTTTTCCTGGTCAAGAACTCTCTAAATCATGTTGAGCCTGGAACCCCATCGTGTTGGGGACTTTGTGACAGGATTCTGTTGAGGTAGTTTCAGCTCAGTTTGTGCATTACTTAGCTCCCTCTTTTTCTTCCAGCTGAAAGAGAAGGTACTGATTAGGGATGAGCGAGTACAGCATTATCTGTATCTGTTAACCATATGAATTATCTGTATCTGTACTCTGAGTGGGTGTGGCATAACCCGGAAGTAGGCGGGGTTTGTCTTGAAATGGGCGGGGCTTTAACCAGTATTTTATTTTAAGCATGCAATTAATATATGTGTTGATCAGAAATTGTTATATTTATTGCGGATTAGAAAAATATTTACAGGACAGCATCCGGATTGAGCTTTAGATCAATGGTTTTGATCACAATAGCAAACAACTATATTACAGAACAAGTTTTGCAACAATGAAATCAAAACAATGCAGTGCTGCAGTATGCAATTATGAAGTAAAATGTAATGAACAACATAACTTTCTTTTTTAACTTTTATTTTTTTATGATCAGTGTTATTTTATTTTTATTTATTTTTTTGTTCTTTTTTATTTCCACACCAGGTGAGTGTGTGTGGGTGGCTTAATAATTAATTTGTAATATTTATAACACTAGCTTAAAAAATTTATTTTTTTATGAAAAAAATCAAAAACGTGTCAGACACTCCATGTCTGGTTACTGGTTATAGACAGCTGAAGGTTTAAAAAAGAAAACAATTCTCCGTCAGGCAGAGACGCAATGCGAGTCGCTTTCACGTCAGAACGAACCCACGTTTACCAAAACTCTGCTGGTTAGTAAGTACATATTATTAACGTTACAACCCGAAGTAAAAAGCTGAAGAAACCCTAAACCAGGGGTCTCAAACTCAAACTGGCTTGGGGCCATTTTTGAAGCAGACATTTCATCGGGGGGCCGCAGAGCTATTTTAACGTTCAAAAAAGTACAATATTTCTGTAAATGTCATGTTTAAAGGTTCTCTAAGCGAATCTGCGAGACGCCAGTTTTTGTTGATGTGTTGTTAAACAAAACGGTTCGTAGCTAACTCCTCCCCCTCCCTTCCGTGCTTCTTCATGAACGCGCAGCAGTCTACCGTATGATGCTGCGGTGATGGCTCAACCAACTCCCTCAGGCTCTCGGTGAGTAAATTGTAGAAGTTTAAAATAAAATGTAAGTTTTAATTTTAAGTCGTTAAACATTAAACAATAGTCTTTTGATTGTAACGGATTCTGTAATGTGAATCCAGTAAGCATAGCGGTATCCTACTTGCCATAAAAGACAAGCGTTAGCCCCTGCGTTACAAATTCTTAAAACATTGTTAGCTGTGTGTAACTTCTCGTTTCAACACTCATCATAAAGTTCTGCTACTCCTGGAAGAGGACGTGGCAGGGGTCGGGGTGCTGCCATTCTGTTAGAAAGTGTTGATATGCAGCGAGTCCAGATGTTGCGGGCTGAACGACTCACGTCAGAGCAAGTAGGCTAGCATTTGTTGCCATACCTGAATAGTTTCACTAAATCTTATCTTCATATACCTGTAAATTATCTGCATTACACAAATGGTAATACTCTAGAAACAAATAATATATTCAATGTTGTTTCAGGAGAGGATCCAGAGTCTTAGTCTTCAGGAGTCACATCAGCTCCTGCAGAGATGCCTTACCAGGGACCCCAGTCTCTTATTCGACATCATGGCCACACAGGACACCCCTGCAGCAGCCCCCACTTCTATCCCGGGTCATCCTACCTGGTGTGTGTGTGTCTGCATTGCAGAGAAATGCCAACAGACATAGAAAGCAAGTGTTGTGGACAATGTCCGAACAGTTGCATTTCCACCCTACCCCATTTTGACATGTATATTTTAGAGTAAGGGGTCCTTAGATTATCAAGGAGGGTCTGGAATGACATAAGGGCTGTCCAGGATGCCCCAGAACCTGGTGAAAGCAATAAACAGTTCCGACATGCTGCCTACAGGCAATATGTGGTTTGGCAGTATGGGTTCCTTGGCCCAGGACATAGGGTTGTCATACCAAGCTGCTGCGTGTGTAAGATCAGAGTGCAGTACCCAGATCCACATGGTCAGTATACCGGGTTTGTATCTAGTAGAGTTTAGACCCACCTGTTGTTCTAAATAGTTTGATAATATTTTATAAATATATTTAAAATTGTCCGTGTGATAATGGTTTTTGGCCATGGTTCTGTTCACATTTTACTGTTCATTTTATTAATGTTATTTATTTCACAGTTTTCTTGTTTACATTACATTTTTCTTTTCAGAAATTGTATGTATTTGGTATTGTTAAATTATGTCTTATTAAATATTATAAAATGACATGAGAGTATGGGTGTCTGTCATATACAATTTACAACAGATAAGTAAAAGAACGTGTCACACATTGAGTCAACTTTGTTTATTGCAAGCAGTGTCAGGAACAAAAAAAGTATAAAGTGCGTAGTTCACAACAGCAACATGTGGAGTTGGCCCTCATTCTAGTGCCTCTGGGTGCCCTGTACACAAAGAAACACAAAAAGTGGTTTTCAATATTTATTTATTTTTAACTCAAAACAATCGAAAGTGTGATGGTTTATAAAAACGTTAGCAGCAACAAAACGGAAGAACCATGGACATTTTATTCTAACAACTCTAACACACTTGCTAACATGGATAGATTTATATGTTTTGTATACGTTTCTGTAACATCGATATATATGAGACTTATTGGTATTGCAGATATGTGTAGTATAACACTCATCTAGGTATGAAATTGTTAAAAATATGGAGTATACACCCACAATGAAGAAAATATATATATAATGGTGATGGTGTGTATATTGTTATTTGTATATGTATGTATTGTGGCTGTGTATACACACATACATACCACACACACGGGCATGGTGCAATATTACATTTTCACCTCTGCAATGATTTGATTATATGGGTATTGTTGATGTATATGGGTATGGTGCAATATTATATCCCTACCTAAGCAATGATTTGATTTTGTGTTTATTGTTGTATATGTATATGGGTTTGATGAATTCTGCAACTGTAGTGTTATCACTTTGCAAATGTTATTTAAATGGACAGCTGTGTAACACCTGCTGAAAGTCTGATGAAGGGTTGTAAGGGCTTGAAACGTTACAAATAAAAATCACTTTATTGGTAGTTCTCTGGTGTGCGGATCTTTACTTTTACTTTTATCCGTATCTTTGATCCTTCACCCGTATTATTTGGATGTGCGTGGTAACACCGTGCTTATAAAACCATGGACATTGACAATACTGCAAATTTGTACAAATGGGCATCTTCTCACCTATTCCTCTGGTGTGCGATGTCCTTAGAAGCTCCTCTGTTGAAGGTGCTGTCACACCTGACAGGACTCCAAGACGTCTTGGGTCACCAGTTCTTTTTGTTTCCCTAAGGGGAAGCGCTGCGGATGCCAGCCTTTTCCGTACAATAGCGACCTGGAGCTTTGTGATGTAACTGTAGTCTTTCTTGACCTTCACTGAGTACAGCCGCCATCTCCTGAACCGTTTGCTGTAAAGCTTGGCATACCTGTTTGAACCGTTTGCTGTAAAGCTTGGCATACCTGTTTAAAAAAAAACTATAAACAATAGTGCTGGTAGGGGCATCTTAGTATTTTAATGTTTCCAACATGTTTATAAACAAGTTTATATTTTTGAGATCAATTAAGCACAGATTTATGTTGCTGTAAAGTATGGTGTATGGCAATACACGTTGGTCCAAAAGTTGAAGCCAGGGTATGTGTGCTTTAAGCAATAACCCCTGCCTGTTAGTCAGTACTTTCCATAACACTTCCTCTTGTGACCCACCCTAACAACATTCATTGAATATCGTGGAACGTCTTACTGAAGACTGCCATCTCGTTTTTTCTTTGGTGCTCTGTTGATGTGGTGATTGTAGTCAAGAGCGGCAAGGAAGACTCGTGCACTGTACACTGCATGTGTGAAGCAGAAACGTTTGCTGGCGTACATTAATATGTGATTATGGAACGACTCAAGGTCTGCAGTTGATCTGGGGAAAACAAGAAGTGTAAGTTGAACCATTTACCAACAGTGAACACATGAAATGTGTTATCTACAAAAGTATTACTCACCTGAACTGTAAATAATTAGGAACATCCTTAAGCCATCGTGCATCAAGAATTAGTTCACAGAGTTTCTGATGGGCTTCTGAGTTAGGCTCTATCCATTCTTTTCCCCTTGGCTCCACAAGGCTATCACACTATGCTTCGGGTAGTGCATAGCACATGTGTAAAAATAACTTTGCTATCTG
Organism: Misgurnus anguillicaudatus; assembly: GCF_027580225.2. Classification (NCBI taxonomy): domain Eukaryota; kingdom Metazoa; phylum Chordata; class Actinopteri; order Cypriniformes; family Cobitidae; genus Misgurnus; species Misgurnus anguillicaudatus. The sequence continues at coordinate 6,657,870 of NC_073338.2, read as the reverse complement.
TGTGATGCTGCAGTGGTCAATGGTAATGTGTGTGTGAGCAATATTCAGGTGCCCAGATATTTCACAAAGGTTGTTATAACTTCCAAACTGGTCTCACAACCTTCTGTTGAACCTTGTATGTGATAATGGAGGTATCCTGACAATCTTTGGCTTGTGTAAATCTGCATTGTGTTATGCATATTAGCATATGACTTGAGTTTGAGTTTTAGCAGTTCACTCAGACGGCCTGGGACTGGAGATGAAGAATGCTTAAGCAAGGCGTTGCATAACATGGGTTCATTGTGAACCTTTGTAACCTTTATACAATTTTGCATTTGAAGAAAACCTGAATTTTGCTTCAATAAAGAACAGAAAAAAACAGAAAACTTTTCCAGATTATAGTTATTTTGTACACACCTGGGCCCGGTTGCATAAAGCACCTTAAGTTTTTTCCTTAAGTATGACACTTAAGGGGTAAATTCCCCTTAACTTCTGTAAGATAATAATTAAAGAGTTTTGCATATAATCCCTTAAACGGTTCTCTTAGGTAAGAGTAATCGTTAAGTGTTTCATGACAGTGACCCCGGTTTGTTGTTATAAAATACTATTGTTGCCATGGAGACACAACAGAAAAAACTTAAGGGTTTTTCTGCAACACCCTTAAGTTTAAAGGAAACAACTTAAGGGAAAATTACACTTAAGGTGCTTTATGCAACCGGGCCCTGGCTTCCAACTGTTCAACTACTGATACAGTGCTCCCATCCATATATTGCACTCCCTGCATGGCAAACTCATCTCTATTACACAAACACAAATAGAAGAGATTATCACATAATTTGAGACAGAATATCACATAACAAAAATTTGAACAGTAATCAATGACAAACTCTCTCACCGTCCGGACAAGGACTGGGAGCCAATGCTAGATAATTGTGGTGGGGAAAGTATCATGGTCCCAGCCTTGAATGTCGTGGAGGTATATTTGTCCGTCTTGTAGCTGTGCAGGCAACAAAGTGAAAAACAAAGCCATAAAGTGAAATGATCGTTATAAAATAAAATCCATGAGCACTTACATATTTAGGTTTTTGTGTGAGCATAAAGTCGAGTCAAATTATTCACTAAATACAAAGTGTAGTGTTACTGATACTTTATTCAAGGTGTAATGTCACCGTATAAATGATCATGTAGAAAATCGAAATATTACTAGAAATCCACTGCCAATTGGAAAGCTAAAGTTAGCTTCGCGTTCTCCCAGTAAACATAAACAAAGCCTCCATCGTAATCAAATTATGTCAAAGTTGTCAATAGGATATAAGTGAACATTCACATTCATAACATTGTCTGTAAACAATAATTTACACAAACTTTCGCCCTTCCGTGAGTTTGCTTGATCATGTCCACTTCAGAGCTTATGTTAGCCCAAAGGTTAGTTGCTATAAACCTATTAGTTATATTCACCAAGGTTAGTACTGGCTGCATAATTCTAACGTGAGCTAATTTCATTCTTGTGATGGTAGGTTATAAAGAAAAAACAAATTGAAGTTACCCACCTGTCCAGCAAAAACAGAGCCACCTGTACATCGGATTGAAAGCCCTTCTGCCCGCGGAGTTCTCGCCACCTTTCGAAGGCTTTTCCGATGTAAATCTGGGACTTCGAACGTTCCTTTTGCTTTTCTGCCAACTTTGCCCTTTGTTCAGCGGAAAGTCGTCTCTTTGGCCGTGTATCGGCCATATCCAAAATTCAGATTTTATAGTCGTCGTCTACGAGAGTTATCCTGACCTCACGCTTTTCACTTCTCCAGTCCTCACACCCCGTTCATGTGCACGCGCACTAACGCCCCAAAACCCACCCCCAAATCCTTCTTGTCGTTTATTGGCTGGAACTTGTTTGTTATGCTTCGTTGGGTTAGTTTTGGCCATTTTGTTATTATTACAGTTTGTGAAGCCTGCGCTGTCTACAGAGATCACGTTTTTTACAGTGTTATCAGGGAACGGGTAGCTAACAGATAGTGAGGAGATGTTTGCTGTATGTAACAAAAAATGTTTTATGGCCTAAAACGTCAATTCGTTTAGAGCACCTTTAATTTCTATTTTTTAATGTATAATAATACTTGAAAATATACAAGCAGTGGTTTTATCTTTTTAATATACATTATTTTATAAAAGTAGCCTAAGGCTGCAGTCACACCAAAAGCGTTTATGGCAGTTGCAGGCGTCTTTTTTGAATGACATTCTATGGGCAGGGCGCGTTTGCGCGCTGTTTATGCGCGCCGAGCGCCTTGCGGTTTTCTGCCGCCTGCCGCGCATGCGTTTTTGAAGGAGCGCTGAGAGCGGAGGAGCGCCTGACGTCATTCGCGTCTTCCATTGTCCAATCGAATGAGGGGAGAGGCGGGCCTTACGTTGTGGCGAGGGAAGTTTACAGTTGCTTTGAAGAACCGGACTCCACTCGCTCACTCTCTCCTGCGTGTTTGTGCTCCTCTTATCCTCAAACAAGGTCAGAGCAAGCGTCCTCTTTTTAAAGTTTCTGCTAATATGACAGTTAACAGCAAAAGAGCGCTCACGCTTCAATATTTGATTGACAAGACAGCTGACTCGGTGGTTGCTTAGCAATATGAAAAGCCGCGCTGCACTGCTCTTTTTTAAAAAAGGCAGTGCGTCGCGCCTTGCGTTTGCAAGCGTTTAAAGCGCTTTTGGTGTGACTGAGCCCTAAGTAATTCTTTTCCTAACCTTATCTTAACTAAGACTTATTATAACCTTGCACTTAACTAACAAATTTCATCCCTGTATACATTTATAAACTATTATAAAAAATTACCACTAGTAAAGTTAAGTGTTTCTTTTTTTAATTTATTTTGGATTGTTTTCAGTCAATGTATTGACTTCATTATGCTCTTTGTTATTTCAGTTTTAATGAATTTTCTATTATATGTGGGAAAATATTAATAAGTGAAAGTGATCCCATAACTTTTGAATGGGTAGTCAATTTTACATAAGCTAGTTGGACAGAAAAAAATTATAATACTGCTCTATGTGTAATTGTATAGCAAGCTACATAATATTATACTTCATTATATACTTCATTATAGCAGTATACATACTTTTATCCTCTGTACGTTTCTCCTCATCTTTTCTCTTTTCTTATCTGTTGTTTAAAATGGGTTGCATTACTACCTCCATATGTGGTGTCTCCATTAGATGCTGTGACTTGATGTGAACTAAGCCCACCGCAGCTCAATCTTCTCTGAGTAACAGTTGAGTATCCACACGGAAGTAACAAATCTTCTCTGGACAAACACTACAAAGTCCCGACCAGATTAACTGATCGCAGGGTTACAATGATATGATTGACGCAAGGTTCAGTTGAGGAATTAAAATCTGAATACGCATTCCGTTATCCTCGACCTCACGGAGCGCGCTGTTAATGGCTGCGTAGCAACAGGTGACGCGACCCATGACACAGAGCGCAACTTCCGCCCTTAAGCACTTTGGAAAGTAATGCTTTGACTCGTTTTAACGCGTTGTTAGATGCGACATGTGAACGAACACATGAACGTTTAAATCAAAAATCAAACGAATATAAAACAAAGTGAATAAAAATCTTTCTGCGAGCCAGATTATGTTATATTTTTGAAAGGTGACGCGGGCTGCAAAGAGAGAGGGCGGGCTGCAAATGGCCCACGAGCCGGGAGTTTGAGACCACTGCCCTAAACGTTAAAGGCAGGGTAGGCAGGAATTATCTAAAAAACTTTTTTACAAGTTTGTCTAAACTGTCTTTATATACAAATGCATAATTAAAATGTAAGTACTCTAAAAAAGAGAGTATAAAACTTGAGTGTCTGTAGACCTCTCACGACTGTGTTAAACACAGTTAATTATTTCCATCCGGGACGAAACATATGATTAGCTTGCTCAAATATCACTCTCTCTCGCGACCATGGCTCCACCCGTTGCTATGGGATCTGCCCAGACATGCGCACACCCGATTGATTTGAACGTGCACGAGGCAATAGGCAGAGCAATAGTACAGCAGAGAAATAGCACTAACAACTCACAGAAACTGCATTCACATCTTACAGTACCTGCATATCCAGTCAGCGAAGGCAAAAAAGGAATAAATGAAGCAATCAAACGAGAGGAAATATCGCGTGGCTTTTCCTCGAGTCGATGATGCGGTATTGTCTGCGGAGTGTAGTCCTCGTCAGAGTCAACAATGCTTTCATCACAGAAACTCTTCCATGCAAAACACTGGCTGAGTGAGTACTAAAAGCCATCCGTTTATAAAAGCCATCTGTTTATATTCCTAGTGATAAAGTTAGGTGTATTATTACATGTGATTGTGACTTGATGTTATTACATGCACCTCGCTCCTTCCTCTCCGCTTGTCTGAGGTAATTCGCGCGTTCATGTGTTTTGGGGGCGTGGCTTAAGAAGAAACCCAGAAGGGAGGGGGTGGAGTGAATGGAAAAGTTAGCTGTGTTTAAAACAGTGCTGAGAGGTATACAGACACTCGATTTCCACACTCTCCCCTTCAGAGTACCTACATTCCACCTATGCATCGATATACAAAGTCAGTCCAAACAAATTTGCAAAAAAGCCTTTTTTAGATAATTCCTGCCTATTCTGCCTTTAATGGAAAAGAACTGCGAACCTGAGTGACTGAGGGAGAGAGACAGAGAGCTGTTCTGTGTGTGAGGGAGCAGAGCGGGACACAGCAACACAATACATCTGTATGTGTGTAGGGGAGGGGCGCTTTTACTACTTGCCTATCACAGAACGCTGACACAATCAGCTACCCAATGATGATTTTCATTTAATCCGAGCACAGATATTGACTTGTATTACTCGTATAATACTCGTACTCGGCAGAAGTGCTTTATCCGTACCAGATACTAGGGCTGAACGATATTCTGTTTTAACATCGACATCGCGATGTCCGCGTGAGCGATAGTCACATCGCCGGAACATGCGATGTGAAAGGTAGTAGCCCATAGTGTATTAAGAGGACAGTAGAACCAAGGTAGCACACACAGTAAACACGAGTTTGTCGTATGGCTTGTTGCTGGGGTGACATGCACGTTCCGCGTGCCTGCACAGTGATTGGTTCGCTGTGACGCTGCTCACGCTCACCGTTCACAGAAAAAATTCACTGCTAAAAATGCGCGACGAAGAGGATCCGCCGCAAAAAAGTGATTTCCTACCAAAAAGAAAGTCGAAATCATCTATTTGGGATTATTTCGGCTACAAAAAGGAGGATGTCGACCAAAAAGAGGTACTTTGCATTGAGTGTCATAAAGTTGTGGGCACAAAACAAGGAAACACCACCAATTTGTCTGACCACTTAAAACGGCACCACAAAGCTCTTTACGACGAATACAAAGTCTGGGACTGGATGTCAACCAAAACAAACAAATATTTGTGATGCCTTTGCCAGCGTGACACCTTACCAGAAAGGCTCTCAACGACAGAAAGAAATAACAGATGCAATAACGTTTCATATCGCTAAAGATATGTTGCCACTAAATACCGTCGCCAAAGAGGGCTTTAAGAAAATGATCCGAACGATTGACAGACGTTATGTTATACCATCCCGCACATATTTTTCCAAAGTTGCGATAAAAGAGCTGTATGAAAAATGCAAATCTAAGATTGAAACAGAACTGTCGCACGTGGAATACTACGCAATCACAACAGACTTGTGGTCCAGCAGGACAACGGAGCCCTACATGAGTCTGACGGTCCACTTCATCACAGAGGACTTTAAGTTAAAAAGTCGCTGTTTGCAGACGGCATTTTTCCTGGAAAGTCATACAGCAGAGAATATCGCAGAGGCCCTGAGAGAAGCTGTGTCCGCTTGGGGCTTAGATAAGACACGTCAAGTCTGCATGACAACAGATAATGCAGCGAACATGGTAAAAGCTGCCGATCTGAACAAGTGGACCAGGCTACAATGCTTCGGCCACAGACTGCATCTTGCAGTTGGTGAGTAACGACCATGATCTTTATCATAAATAAATATACATTTTTACTCATCTGTTTTACTTGATAACCTGTCCTGAACCTGACAAAACTTGTAAGATGAATTTGTTGTATGTGTGTACGTAGAGCTTTAAAACGTAAGAAAAAATACAGACACTAAACATTTAATTTTAAACAACTTATTGAATCAGTGGCAAAAAAAATAGTTTTATGAGCAAATGTTTAAAATAAAACAGGTTATTGTGCCCTCTAGAGATGACTGAAAATGAAAACATTTCATGAATGAACAGTGCACATAACAGAAATTACATGCATCATATGACATTGTACTGTATAACTATAGAATGCATACAATAGCGTTATTAAAATGTTATAAAAAGCTGTTATTAGATAAATATTACATAAACCAAGGTCTTTTGCATATGAACTTATTTCTGTATCAAAATGTATGATTAAAATAAATATTTAACTTCAATAATTCAAGTTTGCAATGTTTTGTTTGCTTAGAAAACGCAGTGAAAAAGGATGGCCGCATTGATCGTGCTGTAGGAGTCTGCAAGAAACTGGTGAGCCACTTTTCTCACAGCTGGAAGGCCAGCGATGCCCTGGCAAAAGTCCAGAAGGAACTCAATCTACCATCACATTGTCTCATCTCAGAATGCCAAACAAGGTGGGGTTCCAGGCAGATGATGATCAGCAGGATATTAGAGCAGCTGCAGGCTTTAACTCAGGTCCTGTCTGCAGACAAGAAGCTGCGGCATCTAATTCCAACCTGGCAGGATATAGATGTCCTGGAATCGGTAAGCAAGTCACTGGGCCCAATGCTGGATTTCACTGATGCACTTTCAGGGGATGAATACGTCAGTGTCTCCTTTGTAAAGCCAGTTCTTCAGCTCTTCAACACTTCACTACTGGAAATGCGAGAAGACGACACAGACCTGACCAAGAACATAAAGAAGAAGATGCTGGACTACCTCAATGAGAAATACGAAGATGATGAAACTCAGAAGCTCCTAGATATGGCATCTTTTTTGGACCCCCGGTTCAAGATGGACTTCATCAGTGCAGACAAGAAGACCCAAGTTAAGGCTAGAGTGTCATCACTGATGATGGAATGCCAGGAGAAATCAAGCTGCGGCACTGACGTGGAGCCAAATGTTAGTGCACCCCAGGAAAAGAAAGCAAAGAAGTCATTGGGAAGCTTCTTTAAACAGAGTGAAACTGCAGCAAAGGGTGATTCCTCTCTGACCGTAAAGGATGCTTTGGAAGCAGAGTTAAACACCTACCTGCTAACACCTCCAATAGACAAAGAGGAGGATCCACTTGCATGGTGGTAAGTACACAAACTAAGCTTTCCTCATCTCGCCAGACTTGCCCGCAGATACCTGTGTATTCCTGCGACAAGCTCGCCGTCAGAGAGACTTTTCAGTACAAGTGGTAACATCGTCACTTGCCAACGAACCTGTCTCAAGCCTGCAAAGGTTGATAGACTTGTGTTCTTAGCTAAAAACCTTGAGTAAATAAAGCATTCAGTATACATATGCATGCATGATCATGCTAAAGAATACTCAGTTTAGAAGTTTTATTTCATTTTGTTTCATCATGATTATGATGATGACCAACACGGTTTTACCTTGGCACTTTTGCTAAGAAAAGTTGACTTAAAAACAAGAGATTGTGAACCAAAATGCTTATAAGTTGTTTTATAAAAAAAATATTTTAGTTATGTTATGAACCAATCGGGGGGTTGGTGTTGTAAAGCTGCTGTTTAAATGTGTTTAGCTTTTCTGTTTACAGGAATATGTTCTCTAATCTGTTTAGAAGATTTAATACAAAATATATTAAAGGTTTTTTTTATGTTGTTTATTTCATATATTTAGCCATGATTATGATGACCAACACTGTTTTACTTTGGCACTTTGGCCTAGAAAAGTTTACTTGAAAGATTGTGAATCAAAATGCTTATAAGTTGTTTGATAAAAATATATTTATTTTAAGTTATGTTGTTGTAAACCAATCAGGGGGGTTGGTGTAAAGCTGCTGTTTTATTTAAAAATGTGTTCTGCTTTTGTGTTTACAGAAATGTTCTAATTTTGGAATAAAAATATTAAGTGACCTTTTTGTCACTTGTAATAAAGCTTGCTTATTAGTGAAATTATTAATATTTTGGAATGGTAAATATTTACTTTAGCCTGGATCAATGGCTCTTAACATCGCAATGTACATCGTCTGGGGGAAAACTATCGCAATGTAATTTTTTACCAACATCGTGCAGCCCTACCAGATACTCGTTTCAAGTATCCGGCTCATCTCTAGTACTGATGATTTTCTTGCAGACAGATGTCATGTGTTTAACACGTGGGTCCTTGGCACTTTTTTCTATAAAAAATACATAGATTTAACAATGCAGAATGTAACATTTTTATTCACAAATGCTAATTTTTAAATTGTACCATTTTATTTAAAATCAAACAGATCTACAATTACAATATTTTACAATACAATTTTTCATATACAAAACTTTTAAATGTGGTAATGCATTTTATATTTAAACTTTGGACACACAAACTTTTATATATAAATAAATAAAAGTTTAAATATAAAATGCATAATTATATTTAAAAGTTTTGTATATGAAAAATATGGTATTGTAATTGTATATCTGTTTGACTATATATACACACATACACACATATTTATATATACATTTTTCACTTACCAATAGCTAGGTGAAGTCTGTGTCCAAAGCACTGCAGATGCGTCCAACTGTTGAGCTCCAAACCCCTCACCATGTTACTCCCGCTGTCTGTAGTCCTGCAGGTCATGCTTGTTTCGTCAGTCCCCAACATTCGAGCGCTTCCCTGAGGCCTTGTGCTATAAGATCACCTGTGTGGACTTGTGGAAAGTATGTTGTTTCTAGACATACACTGCACAACTTCCAGTCATGAATATAGTGAACTGTTAAACCTAAATAAGGTTCTGAAGTGCGGCTAGACCACAAATCAGCCGTTGTAGCAAAAAAATTAACATTTTGAATTCTGCTTTCCATCTTGCTGCGGCATTCGAAATACAGACGTGGAATAGCGTTGCCTTAAAAATATTTCCGGCTGGGTATCTCGTAACACGGATCTACGACTTTAAAGCGTAACTAAACCCCTGGTCAGAGCCTGACTCCACCCACTGGCAATATTTGAAAAATGCAAGCAAAGTGGGCAGATCCCAACGGAGATAGAGGGGACGAACTAAGTGTGTGGTGAGATCATAACAAGGGCCTAGTGAGCTTGAACCAGCTTACGTCACGAGTCATTTTTTGGACCCAACATCCAATATGAAAATTCAACTGCAGTAGCCACCGTTCAACCTGAAGAGGGCAGCACTCAGACGTTTTTACACCATATATTGTAGTATTGAAACACTTTATATCCAAATGTCAAAAAACTTACTAAAATCAATGAACAGCACTAATAAAGCATCATTTTTACAGATCATTAACTTAAAAAAGTTGGTTTAGGGTTTAGTTAGTCTTTAAGCAGTCTTTTGAAGCCCTTATTTTCCACCGATTTTATGGGAATCATGTCCTTGGCCAGGTAAAAATGTCACTGCGTCAGTCACATCTTTCCAGCGCTTACTTGTCCTATCATATGGAGTTCCTTTATCAAAGGCTTCCTTCGTTAATGTTGTTTGTTTAAAGGGGCCATGGCGTGAAAATGTTAGCATTGCCACTTTGTAGGTGTGAGCAAAAATAGGTCATTCAAATTTGGCTTTCCTTATTATGTCATAAGGATATCTTATTAGAATAATACCGCCCCCTTAATGTACACTATCCAATCACAGCACTGCCTTTTAGTGCAGAGACAAAGAAGAGAGAAAAAATATTTCACAGCACAATTGAGTTTGAATTGCATCAAACCACCATCATTGTGATCAGTTTTTGCACTTCATCCGCTCATTTGCATTTTAAAAGACACACCCAAAATGACACATTTGTGCTCAAACCTACAAAGTGGCAATGCTAACATTTTCATGCTATGACCCCTTTAAGCCTTGCTACTTCTGGCTGCGTAGTTAGGCTAGCTGATGCACTGGCTGAAGGCATATTCTTTCGGGTGCTTTCTTTTGAGTTGGTTAAAAAGATTTGTTGTGTTGCCGTTTGAGGTGCGAATCTTATCTTTGCAGCATTTGCAAATTACCGTTGTTTGCTCCGTGTCTGTTGGGAAAAATCCAAACCATTTCCATATTATTGATGTAGATTTTTTGTCGGGACTAAGACTAACTCCGTGTTTTCATCCATTGTCGCGTCACTGCGTTGCTAAATCGTACTAAACTCGCGAGCAAAATATACAAGCCTGGTAACTTGTCTTCATGTAGGGCGCCAAATCTTTGAAATTAACACGCGAGCAAACTAAGTAAAGTATACGAGCCTGTAACTCGCCTTTGCATAGCGCACTACGCGTGCCTCAGTTTGTCGCGTACTTGAACTCTCATACGTGATATAGGCACGAATCACGATGCAGCGATTTTTCTGAAAAAGTGAATTGTGGAGACATTTTAATTGTTCACGATGAAATATCGTCATATCGCCCACCCCTATTCCTGGGCTGTGTTCCACTTCAGCTTTAGACACGCACTCGCTAACTTCCCTAAACACTTCCCCTCGGGGGAATCCCTGTCGCCATTTTGAAGTGTGTTCCACTTCGTAAAGTGGACGAGGGAAGTTTATATGGACAGACCCTGAAGTGTGCATATGAAGTAGACTCACTCCTTCAGTCAAAATCGAGGGAGCGAGTCTATTTCATATGCACACTTCAGGCAGCTCTATATACCACAATGCAACACGATTGTGAAGTCACTTCAGCAGCTCGGGCTTTGCACAGTTCAAATGATTGAAGGGGCGGTCTCCACTTTTCATGTCATCAAGGGCTTAGGGCGATCCATTTGAACCCACTTCAAGTGTTCTAGCAGAAGTGGGCACACGTACAAAGTAAGCAATGACATACCTCAGAGTGAACGAGACGAACTGGAACCCAGGGCCAGTCCTGGAGGGCCACTGTCCTGCAAAGTTTAGGTCTAACCCTAATGTTACGTCCGTATGTCGTCTGGTTGTATTTTCCCTCCGTCTCTCTCTCTCTCTCTCTCTCTCTCTCTCTCTCTCTCTTAATGTTTCCCAGACGCTGCCATTGGCTAACATCCCTGTCAGTTTCCACCCCTGCCGCTGACGTCACTACCCGGTCCACCAACCCACAAAGACTCCGCCTAATAAAAGAGCGCAACAGACCGGCCGCTCTAGACCCCGTCTCGCTTACATTACGCTTACATTACGCTCTGTTTATTGTTAATCCCCGTGTGTACGTTACTTTGTTTATCTGTTTACATGTCAATCCCTTTTGTATGTTTGGAGAGGAGTGAACAGGTAAGATTGTCAGGTGACGTACATTTGCAACACGTAGGTTATTTTGATATTTACTGTATTAGTACACTAGGTAAGGAGCGAGTGCCACCCACTGTATGTTTTCCCCGACTTTTTGGTTAGAGAGTGTAGTTTAGATAGGGCGTCTTGGACGCTGAAGATATTTTGTTTTCTCTCTTTGTTTTGGGTTTAGGCAGTTTAGGAGGTTAAACGTGAGTTAGATTTGTTTGGTTTTGTTTATTTCTTTTATTTAGCACCGCTCGCGTTCCTTCTCTCCTTCCCTTCCTTGGTGTTTGTTTGTTTGTAATCCAATACTGTAAATAGTTTCTAAATATTAAAATATAACACCAGCACTTTGTACACAATCATTACCACTGTATATAAATAAAACACTTGTTTTTGCGCCGCATCTTTGTTTCTTGAGTTTGCCTGACACCCTCAATTATAATTTTTTTTAATAAATAGTGTTACAAATACCCCTATAACATCTTTATTGTAACACCTAATCAAACACATTTGAATGCAATTTCCAAATCATACTGAAGCCTTTGACTGGGATTTTCAGGTGTGTTTGATCAGGGTTGTAGCTAAACTTTGCAGGACAGTGGCCCTCCAGGACGCTAACATATACAAACATTCAGATTGCACTAGCATTGCTGTCAGTGTGAGAGAGTCAGATATATATAGTTATACTTTTTTTAAGTAGAAACAAAAATATTTATGTAAATTAAAAAGTGGTTAACACACCCTACGGTCTGGACAGCTTCTAACAATAGATTTTATTTAAATTAAGGAAATTTTTTCATTCTTATCTCAGGAAACTGAGTGAGGCCATCAACAGGCTTCAGCTGAACCAGCAAATTGTGAGTCATGAACACCTTTTGTTTGTATTTTGTAGACATTAGACAGTATGCTGCACTAAATGGCAACGTTTTATAACCAGTTTATTGAAATGTAGTCCTTCTTGATTCCTCTCTGTTAAGAAAATTGAGCAAATAAGTAGTCCTGGGTCAGACCCAATGTTGAGTGGGATAATTGGAAAGCCCTCCATTTGAAGCATTTGGTGGACAAATCATATCTTGCTATCCACTTTGCAGGCAGTCAGCATTGGGCACTTATTGCCCTCCCTTTTTTTAAAATTGAGTGGGATAATTGGAAAGCCCTCCATTTGAGGCATTTGGTGGACAAATCGTATATTGCTATCCACTTTGCAGGCAGTCAGCATTGGGCACTTATTGCCCTCCCTTTTTTTAAAGAGTAACTAAACCCTTAACCAACTTTTTTTAGTTAATGATCTGTAAGAATGATGCTTTATTAGTGCTGTTCATTGATTTTAGTAAGTTTTTTTGACATTTGGATATAAAGTGTTTCAACACTACAATATATGGTGTAAAAACGTCTGAGTGCTGCCCTCTTCAGGTTGAACGGTGGCTACTGCAGTTGAATTTTCCTATTGGATGTTGGGTCCAAAAAGTAACTCGTGACGTAAGCAGGTTCAAGCTCACCATGCCTTTGTTACGATCTCACCACATGCTTGGTACGAGCTTAGTTCGTCCCCTCTATCTCCGTTGGGATCTGCCCACTTTTCTTGCATTTTTCAAATATTGCCAGTGGGTGGAGTCAGGCTCTGACCAGGGGTTTAGTTACGCTTTAAGAGATTTCCTTGTAGTACATTTTTTGCTAGGATTTATTAAATATTGATATATGATATACAGCCTTATTATAATGCATATCAAACATACACCAGCAGAATATGTAGAGCTCTTTTCAAAAACACTATTCCAAAATTATGTGTTTTTTGTGCTTCTCAGGAAATATCAGTCAACCAAAGTTTTGTTGTCTGAATTGGGAAAGGACAAATCAGATATGATGATGGTGGGATTACTAGTAGTAATTTACTAATATCTACTACTACTACTACTACTACTTGACTGTTTTCTGTGTTTGATTATTTCATTGAAAGCACTTCCTCAAAGACTTCTCTATTCTTACACAGAAGAACCTGGAGCAGGATTTCTCTGACCATGACTCTGACAGTGGCTCAGAAGACACACATGATGGTGGTGGGATTACTGTAAGTAATCTACTAATATCTACAACTACAGGGCTCGAAATTGCGACCTTAAAATTTATTTGGGAGCATTTGTGCGACTGCCCATTTTGTTGTGGTGCGACTTGACTTAGATTGAGATGCTGCGTGCTGGCGCTGTCCCAGGTTCAGTGTTCTCTCTAACGTTACATAACCAATCAAATTTCTACATTAAGTTCTTGCGTTTAATGAAGACCGCAGATTGGCTAATATGAGCGTCAGTCATTCCTAGTTGCCATGCTACGTTGGTATGTGAAGCGCGGAAATATGAAAAGACGAACCGCGAGCATGACGAGAACGAGCCGATTACAGCCAATGTTACTACTGTAATTAATGACGACGATCCGGATTCAAATGCGACTCCACCACCGGAAGATAAGACTTGACGTTAAACCTTTCGGAGAGAGTGGCTAGATTATGAGTGGCTCTGCTATGAAAATGGCTCGATGTACTTACTGTGTTTTATTGTAAATCCTGTAAAACTGTGTTGGTGGCGGAATCAAAATATTTTAAGCGCCAGACCTTGCTTAAACATGCCGAAAGTACCAAAAACTCAAGACGTGTCGTGACAAATGTGTTCGAGACACCGACCTGTCTGTCAAAGAGTGTTTGATAGTGTATGTGCGCATGCGCTGGTGAATGGACATCCGACAAACATCCTTGTGGCCCATGTTGATGTGGAACACGACAATGCTGATGGTATGTTTTTGTTGTATTTTTAAAACATTTGCCTATTTAGTAGTAATAGCATCCTGGTATGCAGTTATCAATACCAATATATATTTGCCTTCTATATTAAGGTCACTTTTGTAATGTCACAATTAATCAGTATTTTACGTGTTTGCTAGATTTTCTATTGTAATCTTAATCATGTTACCTGTAATTGTTAAATTATTATTGCTGCTATACTATTTCAACAGCATTTGGGTATTAAAGCCTGGATGTGTAAAGAATAAATGTATTAACATTTACATTGTAGTTGTGGTGTTTTAAAATTTTTGGATGGATGCGCCTAAATTTTTGCTGGTGCTCCTAACTCTTTAAAGTTGGGAGCACCAGTGCTACCAAATAAAAAAGTTAATTTTGAGCCCTGAAATACTACTACTTTAATGTGTCTGTGTTTGACTATTTCACTGAAAGCACTCTAAAGCCTGGCCCGCTGTTGGACTATTGAGTTTCTCTGTTACCTTCATGGACTGTTGCCATCTGACCTTTGTTCTTCATAGCGAGCGGCAGAGTTTTGTGCCTTGTGGATTATGCCCATTTGCGGGTTGCTATTAACTATTTCTCTGTACCCATAGACTGCCATCGCATCTGCTGCCTGTCTAGTGTTGCTGACCAGCACTGCTGTTTCTCCATCGTCTGTGCCTCTCTGCCGTGGCTTGAAAATCCGATTGGCCATCTCCACAGTGCTCCGGGTAGAGAGAGTTCGCCCCCCATTATCCAGCCTCCAGCGTTGTGCACATTCTTGGGGTTCAGTTTCCTGAGTAATTCCCCGAGTCAAGAAGGGTCGAAGAGGGCCGAGACCGCTTCATATTCTTTCAGTTCCTCACTGGCAGTCTAACCAATTGTTTGTTTTCAAATAAAATTACCTTTTGCATTGGGATCCTGACTCTGTCGTTCCTTACATCCACCCCCAACAGAAACCAGCAAAGTGCTGGTTTGCACAACGCAAATGATAATAATATTCTAATGCTATACAGCGTCTGGTGGTTAAGCTGGTGCACCCAGCGAGCTGCAAGTTACTCTCAGCCAACTAACACGGACACAGTAAGGTAAACGTTCAGCGCTCAAACATATAAGTGACTTATACAATAATACTAGACTGCGTGAGTAGTTAGCAGTTACATACCAACGGGCTGTGTGCTCCTGATGAATGTCTGCGATGAAGTGATTACCAGCTGCCATAACTTAAGTCTTAAGTAAAGCTGCGCATGCGCCCATAACGTAACATATCTGAGCATGTAAGAAACTTAAAGAAATCACTCATTTCCCATTTAATTGAACACATCAGACCCATCTTTTTTCGTGGAAAAGCTAAGTCTCAACAACCACCAAATTTGAGCCAATCAGAGTGTCAGGACTCTGCCTTGAAGTCTTGTTTAATTTGTATTATGTCATGGTGGCAGAGTTCTGGCAGTCCCTGGCCTTGTGTGGAGGTTCATGCCTTGTTTTTGTGTTTGGCATGTACCTCCGGTGTCTTGTCATTTGTCCCCGCTCCCTCGTTCTCCTGCTTATTGTTAATTATCACTTATTCCCATCACCTGTTCCCGCTTGTTATCTTGTTTGGTTCCTTCTATTTAATGTCAGTGTTTCTTTTGTTCTGTGCAGGTTCATTGTGTTCTGTTGCTGTGTTTCATGTTCCAGTTTAGTCTGGTTATCTAGTGCAAGTTAAGTGTTTAATGTGTTCATGTCGTGTACCCCCTCGTGGGTTTTGTTTTTGTGAAAAAAAATAAAGTGTTTTCTGTTTTTCCCCGACATCGTCTGCATTTGGGTTCATCCGTCCTGCTTACCCTCACAGATGAACCTGCCAAAGCTGAACCCAGCGACGTTGTCGGGGACCGTCGTATCATCTCCAGTGGGGCTTCTACTACCAGTTGTAGTATGCCCAATACCGGACTGGCTGACCAGGAGGAGTCGTGAGCGGTTCTACTCCGTGCTATGGAGAGCCGCCGTAGACTCGAATCCTAACCTCGAGGAATTGGCGGTTTTGGTCGGTCCGATCCTCGGCTTGGCCGCTGTTCGGGTTGTTGTTGGGATGTCAGAGCCCGCGCAGCTGACAGAGCCCGCGCAGCCACAGCCGGAGCCCACGCAGCCGACAGAGCCCGCGCAGCCGGAGCCCGCGCAGTCCGCGCAGCCGGAGCTGTCCCAGCTGCGTCCTCGCCCCAAACCCCCGTGGACTGTCCTGTTTAGTATCTCGTGGACTTATGTGTGTTTGATTTAGTTTTTGTTTTATCTTGTTTTTGGCACCTCTTGTTAAGTTTTAGTCTGATGTGTTCTAGTCTTGTCATGTTTATTATCTGTCATGTTCTTGTCTTGTGTGTTCCCTTTTTGGACGCCAGGTGGCGTCCTTTGAGGGAGGGCTACTGTCAGGACTCTGCCTTGAAGTCTTGTTTAATTTGTATTATGTCATGGTGGCAGAGTTCTGGCAGTCCCTGGCCTTGTGTGGAGGTTCATGCCTTGTTTTTGTGTTTGGCATGTACCTCCGGTGTCTTGTCATTTGTCCCCGCTCCCTCGTCCTCCTGCTTATTGTTAATTATCACTTATTCCCATCACCTGTTCCCGCTTGTTATCTTGTTTGCTTTCTTCTATTTAATGTCAGTGTATCTTTAGTTCTGGGCAGGTTCATTGTGTTCTGTTGCTGTGTTTCATGTTCCAGTTTAGTCTGGCTATCTAGTGCAAGTTAAGTGTTTAATGTGTTCATGTCGTGTACCCCCTCGTGGGTTTTGTTTTTGTATAAAAATAAAGTGTTTTCTGTTTTTCCCCGACATCGTCTGCATTTGGGTTCATCCGTCCTGCTAACCCTCACACAGAGCCAATCGGAGTCATCAATCTTCGGTTTTGAGGACAGTGTAGATTTTGATGTGTTTGAACCACTATGGCAGTCTTTTACTGACTCTGAATCCATTGGCAGTGGAGAAGAATTTCCCATGGAAGACAGCACTGACAAGTCACTTAATGAAGACTCACATGTGGGAGTAGGCATTAATGAAAGGTTTCCTCCAGTAAATGATGAGCCACTTTACACAGGCTCACAACTAACTAAAGCTCAGAGTTTTTTACTTATCTTTTCATATGCCTTGATACACTCACTTACTGGTGTGGCCCTGTCTGATCTTTTAGATTTGATTAATATCCCCTGTCCAGAAAATGTTTTAACTTCAAAGCATCTGTTCCTAAAAGAGCTTAAACCAATACAAGGTGACCTAGAATGTCACATATACTGTCCCAACTGTGAATATTACATCGGCGACCAAGTCACTGAAGGGCAGTGTCTGTACAGTATGTAACTCTACATGGAATAGAAACAGCTCACTGAAGAATAAAAATTATTTCCTATACATCCAAACACAACTGGAACATCTTCTTCAAAGGGAAGATATTGCATCTTGTCTTAAGTCAGGAAATAGCACATGTAATTCAGACGATTATGATGACATATGTTGTGGTAAAATGTATCATAATCTGAACAAAGATGGCGGCCCACTAGATAGTCCTTGTGCATTCTCCTTAACCCTCTGGGGTCCGACCATTTTGGGACACTGTCAGAGGTTCTGACATGCTCTTACATTTGGTCTTTTTTCAGTTGCTTTAAAACATAATAATGGCAAGTGTGTCATACCACTGTGTTCAGCACAAACTGGGCTAAAATATTATATGAGCTACATGTATGTACATGTTTGTATTTTTGAGAGAAAAAGGTTTATGCGTGTTTTTTTAAAAAGCTAAAATTTTAAGTCACTGATATAAGTCCACAAAACTCATACTAAACATGTTTTAACAAGACTTTCCTAAACAGAATCTAGTAGTCTAGAGTTTTTTCTTTAAAATGATGTGAAAATCATCCTGCCTACTCATTCACATAAACAAGTATATTGATTTAGAAATTGTAAGACACTTTTTGTTTAGAGGGGCCGTATGCGAGAAGGATTGATTGACAGCTAGCAAACAAAGGCTCGCATAATGAGCTGCATAATGAGCTGCATAATGAGGGAGGAGGGAACTACAGTAAAGAATGTGAGGACAAATGAACATGTTTGTTTGAGGTTTATTAAGAAGTTAACAATATAATCAAAATAGAAATGAAGGTCAGTAGGACCCTATTCAAAAACTTAACTTGTATAAGAAACTGATAAACAACAGAGCTGTAAACTTCATGTGGCTCATGTTACCATACAACTTTATGTCCAAAGAGTGTGAATATGTTTTTCCACTTCATAGTTTACTGATGAGAGGGATGCAGACCTGTAAGAGAGTTATGAACAGCTGTTAGCATAAATTGTCCACAGAAATACCCTTACATACATAACTGATGGGTAAATGATAGCACTTGTAACGGTGGTCGCCTAAACTCAATATACTGTATAAAAAAAACTTGGCCTAGGCGGGTTTCGAACCCGGGTCTACCACATGGCGGCCTAACGCACTACCGCTGCGCCACCATTTGGTCACGTGATTTGTCTCTTTCACACACCTAGGTAGACTGGCCAAGGTAAATTTATAATTAAAAAAAAAGGCGAGTCTCCGTGTAAACAACGCGGAGCTCATAATAAAACGGTGTCGCGTGTAAAACGCAATGTATGGAATGCGTTGCATGTAAACAATATCATATTACAGCAGACCCCCCCAGTGCAGCATTACTCAAAGTTGCCATGAAGGATACGAAAGTGTCTACTGTACAGCATGTAACAATGAAATCCGCCATTACGTGATCACGCGTACTCGTTTGTAAATAAGCATGTAAACATGAAATCTTACAGCACACACTTAAAAGACACAGCAGTGCAGCATTACACAAAGTTGCCATGAAGGATACGAAAGTGAATAACTGTGTCTAACACTGTACAACAAACAATGAAATCCGCCATTAACGTTACGTGATCACGCGTAAGTTACTCGTTTGTAAACAATGCGAACGTTTTTCAATCCGAGGCGTGCAGTCTGTTGAGGTTGCTTATGTAGGCTGAACTGCACAAGCCATAACATATTACATGATAGCAAATATAAATGAAGACAAATGACTTACAGTTTCTTCAGGAATATATCCGCCTCCATTGCGTCTTCCATTGTTCTTCTTCTTAGGTAACGTTAAAGATAAACGCTTCTCTTCCTCAATGTCCAGACATAAATGAAGATATTCCTCACGTGTGTGTATAAAGTTTATAATCCAAACATGCGCTAAAGTCTTTAAATCTTATCAAACATTACGCTTTGCTCTGCTGGTTTGAACAGCTCGTCTCTTCATTACCATGTCAACAGCGTGTGGGCGTGACCGCATTAGAGATAATGAGCTCAGCTAGGAAAAACGGTACTCTCTTTACTTCAATGCCGATTATATAAACAGGAAATATTTGTTTTTGATAATAATTAGCTTGTTTGAAAGTAGACATTTCAGGCTTTCTTTGGATATGTGTATTATGTTTGTGTGACGAGTATTCGCGGAGTTTCAACTAATTTTTGTAACGTGATTTGAGAGACAGCTGGCGTAGACAGAAATATCTAAATGAGCACCCTGTTTATTTTCTTTATTTGACAAAAACACAAAGATCTGTTGTTATTGTGAATGTACACTAATTTAAGAGGACCCTTCAGAGTTTCAAATGATGTCAAACACGTAAGTGTTTGATTATTAATGATGGAGTATTTTAAGTTGATTCTGCTATGATAAGGAGAAAACACGTCAAAACGCGTCCCCGCGTTTTTGGACCCCTGGGGGTTAAACCAAGTCTGCTCTCAGTTTCATCTCTTTAATGCCTTCTGTTATACAAATGTGTGATATTCCTTCACTACAATATAGCAACATCTCTCTGATTTTTTTTCCATGTCCTCACATTTAAATTCCCTAAATTACTTTACCCTACTGGCCTATTCTGGTATTAACTCAGGTATGAACTACAAAACCCTGTGGCTCCCAAAAATGCCATCATCCGCTTCACTGTGTTTTGCTATGGATAGTCAAGCATGGTTCTGTGGTGTTTTTCACAAATTTGTTTTTGCTCTTCAGAGACTACTCTTTTTAGGTATTTTACACTGGCTTTACTCAATATCAACTTTTATTTTGATACTTTTATCTGTATATCTGCTCAAAATTTGTTCTGTTAATTTCTTAAAACCCTCTCTGTTGTTGTGTGCTATCAAAATATCATCTACATATTGCAAGCATACTCCCTTGTGTTGCTATCCTGTAAAATGATTTGCTTCTAATGTATACCTGTCTCAGTCATTTCTAATGGAATTAGATACCTGCCTAGCTACCTATCCAACATACTTCTGCTCTAATTAAAGGGGTTAGTTCCTGTTTAGTTATTTTGGTTAGACACTGCAATGTTAATCCCTGTGGTGTGGTTTTGATAGTAGCATCTAATTTACACAAAAGTCCCTTACAATTAATGGAACCTGAGGTTCCTTCAGAAATTGATTTACAACAGTTTTTCCTTCTATTTGAAGCATAATTGGTTCTGACAGACACATTTCCATAGGTTTTCCAGAGAATCCTATTGTGTCAATTAAACATTCAATTTTCACTCAATTAATTATGCATGTTAATTTAGGTTCTTCCCAATCATTTTTGATAATGCTACCTGTTGGTTAATTGTACCCTCCAAACACCCCTATGGCTTCCATGGGTTTGTTGGACAGTCACGCCTAGCATGAGTATTCTCCCCACATCCCCAGCAAACATTGTTTTGCCCGAAATATGGACCCATATCAGCGGATGTCCTGTTCTGAAAATATCCCCTTCTTCTTCCCCTTTGGCCTCTTCAAAAACTAATTTCTCTACTCTCTTCACTAGGTGCCATTACATTCACAACTACTGGTTGAAACGGGGCTGCGCCCTGGGGGTGCTGCCATGGGTTCAGATTTTGGGTTTGATCCGCAGCTTGTTTTTGCAGATCAGCTACCTGTTCATACTTGTTAGGAGGGTGTGTTGCCACCATTTCGCCCTGAGAGTGGCTCGCTGACTCATATGACCCTGCCCATCCCACTACATAGGTTCCCCTGGGGTCCTTACTGATATCGTTGTTTCTTTTCTTTTCCTCCAGACTAACTTGAGCCAGCTTTCTTTCATTCTCTTTAGCTTGTTGCTCTAAGTCTCTTTCGTGTTTCTGGTGTTTGGAAGCATGGTGTTTCAGGATCTCCACCCACTGGCTGTGTGGCATTGCATCTAGCCCTGGGGTGTCACTCAGTTTGTTTTGCACAGACACTGGCAGTGCTTCCAGCAGTTCCTTTCTGAAAAGTCTGGTTTCAAAGTCTCTTGGGTCAGTAGGATCTTTTCTCAGCCCCTGCCCTCTCCAAATTTGCATGTTTTTAGCAATCCACAGTGCACAGTCCTCCTGACCCAGTGCAGCGGGGGTCAGTTTGGTGCTGTCAAACTTGACAGGAAACTCAGTTCTCAAGGCACCCCAAAGTCTGCCTCTGTAACAGTCAATAGCCTGGCCGTCAAAATCAGATGAAACCACAATCTGTCCCATACCTGCTAACCACAACACATCCTCCATTTCTCTTAAACTAGTAATTTTTGCCAGTAATGCTTTTATGTCACCCACCGCCAATCTTGTACCTTGCGTCTCTTTCTCCAACGCAGCAATCCAGGGACCAGCACCGTCTCTTAAACTTGGCAACAAATTTATTATAGTCTCTAAATCCCTATGAGCCCATGGAACATACACAGCTGTTTTTCCTTCAATACGCAATGGAAATACACTTACACCTGGCTCATTCATTTCACCTCTAGGGGTACTTTTCAATAATGGGGATCTGTCCTCCATTGGGTCAAAGTCTAAAGCTAATGTGTCCCTATACTCCAAATCTCTGTTTCTCTCCTCTACCAATATCTTAGCTCTGTAAGTTCTTAATCCATCAGGTCCTGACATTTTTGTCATATCTATACCACGTTTAGAGGCTGGGTACTCTTGTGTCATTTTCATATTTAGCCATTCGTCAGTTTCTCGCTTTCTCTGTTCCATAGCATGCACTGCCCTAACCTTTTGTTGTTTAAGCACCCTTTCTTTTGCTCTCTCTCTATCCTGCCTTTCTTGCTCCAAAATCATCCTTTCTTCCTCTTGTAATCTTTTACCCAGCTCTCTGTCCTGCGATAGCCCTGCTAAACCCAAATACTTCACATCTTTAGTTAATTCTGTTATTTCCTTTGCTCTCTGTTCAATTAGTCGATCCAGATGTTCTAGCTTAGTCCTGGTATACTGACTAGCTCCTCCTGCTGCCTGACTTTGTTCACTGATTGATTCTTCCTTTCCTCTATTTATCTCATCATACAGTTCCAAATTTCCCTCAACTTCTAATTCCCCTTTAAGCTGCATAGTTCCTTTAATAACTGGATACAGTGTACTAGCATTTGGTGAAGCAACAGGGGTGGTTGGGGCTGGAGTGAGAGCAGTGAAGGGAGGGTGATTTTCAGAGAGAGTGGTGAAGGGAGGGGTGATTGTGTGCGTGGTAGAGGGAGGGCATGGATTGAGGGAGGCCGGGGCAGTGGGCGGTGCATAGGGCGGTGGCTTAACTGTTGTAGTTACCACAGGTAATTGGTTTGCAGTGTCTAATGGCTGTTCTAGCAATCTTGTCTTTTCTATTCTTTCGTTGTGCTTTGCCAGCTCTTGAGCTCTGACCTCTTCTCTATCAGCCATCACTCTTTCAGCTTCCTTACTCCAGCAACCTCTAGCTTTTTCCCACAATTCCATTCCATCTAACAAAGCTTTCCTCTTTTCTTTCTTTCCATCCTTCTTTGCTTTCAACTCCTGATTAGCTATGTAATTAGTCATCCAAATGTTCATACTCTTTATTTTTTCTTTATTCCATGTTCCCTGTTCTGGCCAGTGAAAGGGAGGCTGCTCTCCTTTCTTATATTTGTTACTTCTGGTATACCATTTTAGATCATTACACCACTTAGCCAATGCTTTACCATCAAAGCCTTTGTCTTGTAAGTTACACCATTCCACCGGGGCCACAGTGATAGCACGCTCTAATTCTTTTGTTGCTGCTTCCATGTTACACTGAATGGTTGTTTACTTTATTTATTTAACAATAAATCAATGCACTTTTCTGCACTATAAAATGTTCCAGTCAGGCTACTGGAATAAATCACAAAGGGTCCCACAAGTAGTTAAATGATCTCCTCTTCACCAATCACTTTATCTGTCACACAACCACTTTTAAGATTTGATTCAAATTTAAACTTAGCACTTACAATGCTCAGTTCTTTATATCCCACAATTTTCTTTGACACATAAATCTTACAACTGGAAAAACTTATTATCTCAGGCCAACTAAAACTAAAAAAAAAGATCCCTCTGATTAATTGTGCTATTTTAAATGCATACGTAACTGTATTGATCTCAAATTCTTCTGTTTTAATTATTAACCTTCCTTCTATTAACTTTTCTTTTGTTAAATCAAATACACTCAATAATGACTTTTCAATATTAGATAAAGATTTCAGGTTCCACCAAAATTCAATGTTTTCAGTAACAACTGCCATTCCGTCACGGACTATATTTATCACACAGGATAACTCTTACCCCTAACTTTCAAAATTAAAATTTTCATATGAGTTGAATAAGATGCAGAAATGCTTTTTAGGGACGTTTTTAAAACTATTCACTTATGGTAAGTCCTTACCATGCAACAATTAATAAACACTTTCTTAACTTTAAGTTGGACAGAAGCTTTTCCCTTGTCTCTCCCGAGTTTATTTGATAGAGTAACTTATAGTATCATAGTTCATCGATAAATTACCCTTAAACACCGTGTTCATCTCAAAGAATACTTTATAGTATCAAAGTTCATCAATAAAGCACCCTTGAACACTGTGTCCATATCAGTGAGCTTCTCTATAGTATCACAGTTCATCGATAGAGGCACTCATAAACACTCACTCAAGCAACCCACTGGTTTTTCCCGCACTCCAGACTCTCTCGCTCACCCTCGTCTGCACATTCTAAGCACCTTGGTACCCAAACTATGCAAACTCTTCATATTTGTTTCATAGAGCAATTTATAGTATCAAAGTTCATCGATAAATTACTCTCAAATACTCATTTAAGCAACCCACTGGTTCTCCCTCAACAAAAATCTCTCTCTTATCTCACTTTTGTTTCGTAACTTAACCAGTTACATCAAAAAACAACTAACAATCAAACCCACTGGTTTCTTTCCTTTAAAAAGATATATCCGTACTCATCTCAGATACTCTTATTTAAATCAGCCCACTGGCTTTACAAAATTTAGTTTCAAAATTTATTTTTTAGTTTGAGTCCATAAAATCAGCAAAATTTAGTATAATTAAATGCCCTCTTGGCTATTAACATTCAACACCCTCTTGGCTATGTTAATATTAATTTCCATCAACTGTTTCACAGCTGGGTCCTCTTGACCCTCAGATAAGAGTACACCTACTCGGAAGACCAGGTTTCCCTATTAGAGATAATTTATCTTGTAATATCATTCACAAGTCCCTTCTCATTAATCGCAATACTCGTTAGTTTATGAGTTACAGAGATAATTCAGGAATTCAAATGAAAACACAGTGCTGTCTGTGTTTTCCAAACAGAGTCAAAAATCTCATCAATGCAGGTGAAAAAATGCTATAACGCTTTGCTTACCTTAATTTAAGAAGCAAGCGGCTGGCCAGCCTTAGTAGTTTAACACCCACAAAGAAGAAACAATCGACTCAGGTTGGAGAACATCTCCCCCCGACCGTGAACGGCCTCTAAACGATCCCACTCGGTTGTCCAATGTTCTCTCTTGTAAACCTGCTCCGCATCGCCAATAATTTCGTGGATTTTTTCAGGAGAATCAGAGACGGTTGAGATGTAAACTTCTCTTCAAAGTATTTTATTAAAGAATTGTGTCAGACAGCTTGAAACACAATACTGGTCATAGGGTGTACACCTGGTAAAATGATAATGACAATGACCCCGTTCTGAGTTTTTCAGTATATTATATAGTGGTCCAATATTGGTCCAGTAGCCCTGCCTTTCTTTCACTCTGTACTGTCCCAATGCCCAGCACTCAAAACCTTTAGGCCCCTTAGCTCCTTCTCATAACTCATGACAACTTGGTGATGCTGTGGCTTTATCTCTATAACATTCCAAGCTGGTACATAAATCCTCCCATGGGTGGTAAAGCTCAGTGTCTTTGTTCTCTAACGCCTGTTTCACACATGCTCCGTATGCAGTGCGTTTGCGGTGCGTGTTGCAGTACGTATGCGGTGCGGTCCGTCAAGCATCCGTTGTGCTTTCACACATACTCCGTTTGCAGTGCGTTGCTAACCGCTGCTTCTGCGTATCAAATAATCATGTGATTGACACTTTCTGTTGAACAGCGCCTCATCAATAAACTATATAATAGCCTGCTGTGTTTTTTTTCTTCACAAAACAATATACTTTAGATATTATTTGATAGACTAGGCAATGAAGCTCATATGACAAGAAATATTCTCAAATAATTAAAATAACAGCATAATGACATGAATAAACAGACAAGGAAGCAAGAATAACATGCAAATTGTATTATTATTACCGGAAAAACAGCAATATTACTGAAACAAACTCTGAGGTAAAACACGCTGTTATAACTGCAACACGTCTAATAAGCTCAATAACAATTGAAAAAAATCATTATTATCTTCCAAAACGTTGTATGACAAACATTAAATTTAAAGCAAATGTATTCTTACAATCATTCAAGATCAACACATTATTCCATATTACTGAGCACGTTCGTCTCTCGCCTCGCTCTGTTATAAAAGCGCTGATTGACAGGTGCGCTTCCCCGTCTATCAAACAGATCATTTTGTATAGTTCTCCTTAGAAAAATTAACCATAATTTTAACGGTTGACAAAACGGTTTTTGTCAGATTGATTATGATTTGTATTACCTTAGTTTAACTAAAAATTCCATGGTTATGGATATTGTTATAAGACAATATAAATTTGGTTACTGTTGTTTTACAAATAAAAACTAAAAGACTATGTTAGTATAATTAAACAATGGTAAAATTAATAGCATACTTTATGTATATGCAATGTATATAAACACGGTAGAATATTTAACAAGATGTTATACATATCATTTTTTAACTCGTGGTAAGTTACTTACTTAATTGCTTACTGGGATTAAACAAATAGGATTACAGAAAAAAACCTTTATTTACATCCATTTAGAGTGAAATTACTGCATTTTTGTGTAAATCTGTGTTCATTCTGACCACAAAACATGCGCTATCACTTTAAATCAGCGCGTGCAGCTTGCGTGCCATACAGCAAAAATAGACTCGCTGCCGAAACGATCGCAGCACTGCTGCACCGCACCGCATCTGCAACGGACAGGACGGACCGCATACGTATGCTGTGTGAAAGCTCTAACCTGTTAACATGGCTACGTAAAAAATTACGCACCGCAAACGCACTGCATACGGAGTATGTGTGAAACAGGCGTAACACATCATACAACTATTTGCTATCCTTACCATGGACACCCTTATCTCCTCCAGGCCCAGCTGTGGACCTACACATTCATGTTCAAGCAACAGAGAGACTTAAAACTTCAGTGATGATTAATAATTTTTTTCGCGGAGCGTAAAAGATTAAGCCCGAGGTCCGACCCGACCCGACTCAGTTGCTTATATTTATGACCCGAACCCGGCCCGAATTCGCGGGTCCCGTCGGGTTTGTCGGGCCAGCCCGACCCGTTGAGAACTCTATAACTTGGTTTTAATACTTTATTTTAACCAATTATTATTGCATCTTCGTTATTATGTAATTTTAAAGGCTACTGCTCACTTGGGTCTATTTTTATTACCCAAAAATAACAAATTACTTCATTATCAGTTAGTAAAACAATTGTAAGGGGCAGTCCTTGATTAGTTAAAACATTTAAAAATAACATGATTTCAGTTTCTTATTCATTTATTTTATCATCAAGGGTTTCTTAAAAAGTGTAAAAATATCGTCTCGTTCTCGTGAACCCAATCTCGTGTCTCGTCTCGACTCGTGGATTAAGTGTCTCGTCACACCCCTAATAAATATATATATATATATATGTGTGTGTGTATCTACATTATATTGAAAAGTAAACCTTATCATGGTTTTAATACAGAGAAAGTTACATTCCTGTTGAACATTCCTGCAAGGCTCATTATGTGGCTCATTATTCAACTCTTTTGTTTTTTCAGCTGACAATCACTGATTATTCAGGAGCTTTCCCGCCTCCACGCATACAGCCTTTCCCAAGCAAAAGTGTCCTAGGCTCTGTTTACACGTACATGGTTATTTTTAAAAACTGAGAGATTTACTTTTGTTTGTGCCCCTCGTTTACACGCAAACGGAGAACTCGCCTCTGAAACCGATTGTTTCTAAAAACTCAGGCCAGAGTGGAGATGTTGAAAATCTTCGGTTGCATGTAAACTGAGACAAACGGATGTTTAAGCAGGCAACGTCACAGAGTATGCGCCAGAGCTCGCACCTATGTCAAAAGTGCGACCTATAACTTACCCACCTGTGATTGTCTAGTGATCCTGAAGACCTTGATTAGCTTGCTCAGGTGTGTTTGATCATGGTTGGAGCGAAACTATGCAGTGCCCCGGCCCTCCAGGGTAAGATTTGAACAGCCCTGCCTTACATATACGACAGAAGCTATCACTGTGCAGACAGTTCAGTGTTATTTTTTATTACAGCTAATGCAAACCATGTAGCTTTTGGCAACTAGGTAGGCTACTAATAACATTTTTAAAAGCACGCTGCCTGTGTGCGCATGGCGTGTTTGACAAACGTTGTGTAAGTACATTGCTTTGGGGCCTCATTTATAAAGCGTGCATACGCACAGATTTGATCGTAAAGTTTGCATACGCAAAATTCCACGGCAAAGTCCATATTTATAAAAACTGTCTTTGACGTGGAAAAGTGCTTAGCGCCACTTCAGGGTCTGGGCAGACGCACACACTTTTGCTTGTCTGCTGCAGGTTTTTGGAAATATAAGACAATCTTGCTGCCCGGAATTTGGTTTAAACATTGAGAATTGCTCTTTTATATGTCTGTGACATTAATTAGGCATCGTTTAAAGGCGGAGATCTGAAACTGCTCGGCTGCGCACAAGTTCAAGTTAATTTGCGATTTATAGATTTAAAAGGGGTGCGTGCGTTTTTTGCCCGTACGTTCAGTTTATGAATCACACGTACGCATTTTTTATAAATGATTGTAAGATCAAATGTAGGATGTTTTTTATGCAGCATTTTATAAATGAGGCCCTTGGTGTCCAACTATAAACTAACCTGCGCAGCCAAAGTAAGCCTATCACCAGAAACGGTTGATAAAGGATCTTTGGTAGTGCAAAAACCATACGGTTTGTCTGTCCAGTTTTCCCACTAAAGTAGGGGAACAACAGCTGTCTGTCTGAAAGCTGAGACAATGAATTTTAGTTAACTTGCTAAAACATGCCGTTAGCCCACAAAAGGTCTTTCTCACAAAGCCTACACTTTAGCTGAGGTCTGCCTGGAAGACGGTAAACAAATAAATAAATAAAGTACATTAACGCACGTTCTTACCTTTTGAGTAAAGGCTATTGTTTGCATGCAGGCTGATGTTGTTGATGATGGATGTCCTTGATATTGTTTTATCTGGGTGCAGAGCAGTCCTTACAAACAGCTAGTTGTATGATGTCAAAGTGTCAATTTACATCCACCACAATCGATCAGTTTATCGACTAGTTCATTCACCATTCACTGGGATTTCTAATTTTTTATTTGTTTATGTTGGTTTTTGTAGGTTATTAGGTTATTTGCCATGTTAATATGAACCTAACAAATTAAGTTGTTGTTCATTATTACGTCAGACGTAATTTCAATCCACTCTTAAAAGTAATGAGTTTGGGGGTCAGTTCTACTCAAACTAAGAGCTATTCTTGTCTAAATGATCAATAACTGGGAAATTACTTGAGTGAACTTAAAACTTTTGTGGTGCCTGAACAATGCTGCAGCTTTAGGTACAGCTCTGCAATTTTATTGGCCCTCATTTATCAAACTTGCGTAGAAACGGGCGTATATGTTGGCATAAGATTTTGCTTACACTCACCGCCTGATTTATGAAGCTGTGCCTACCTCTCTAATTCAGGTGTACGCAATATCTGCCCTTCATAAATGCCGTGGCTGAAAAGGATCGTCATTAGAATAACACGCCCATATAAATTCAAGTCTCCGCTTCCCCCACGCCCTCATTTTACGACATGGATACACGAAAGACGGCAAAAAAGAAGAACTTCTCAGATGTGGAGATTGAAAAGAAGCCAGAGTCAGACTGGGGAGGACCACCGGATCCAAGCCTCCAGCTGACACCACACGAGGAGCGTGTGGTAGCCCTCATCGGAACGGCGTCTTTAGAAGGCATCAGTGGTGGGGGAGATACCGACGACATTCATGGTAAAAATACAATTTTATAGACCAATATAAAAAAAGTCCATAGTTAACTCTGCAGGTCCCAGCGCCTTCGAAGCATCTCCCACTCAGCCCATCCAGGAGCCTGAACCGATCCTTGCGCCGCACCCAGAGCCTGAGCAGGTCCAAGCGAGGGAAGCCGAGGCTCGTCCACCAACCTCCAGTGCGCCACGGCCAAGGGTCCTGACGGATGAGGTCCTGGATAGACAGACAGAAATTTGTAGACTACTTGTCGAAATTAACAATTCTTTACTGTCAATTAATACGACATTAAAACAAATCAATGAAAACTTAAAAAAAAAAAAAACAATGCAAACTAAGTCTGTTATTTTAACTTGCCCTTAAAACCGCCGAACAAGGTCCTGTCTGAGCTGAACAGCTCCTAAAGCCGGTGGTGCTGCCCACTGCTCCACTGACACTTCTGGGTCTGGGGCCAGCACGTCAAATGGCACACGATTCATCTCGGCCATGTTGTGCAAGACGGCACATGCCAAAATGATGTTACACACCTTCTGTGGCGAATAGAGCAACGTGCCCCCCGTGTGTGCCAGGCAGAGCCATCTACCTTTTAAAAGCCCCACGCAGCGCTCCACAGTGGCTCGTGTTCGTGCATGCGCGTGGATAACCCCTGTCACCTAAAGGGGAAAAGAGAGGTTAGGAAAAGAATATATTTTACAAACTAAATTAGCTCTTATTACTCACCTAAAAGATAACTAATACCCCTTAATGCGTCCTCCTGCAGTCGTCTGCGCACGCTGCTGTGCTCAAAAATGTAGGCATCGTGCCACAACATTTAATAGGCAGAGTCTGGCATCACAAATTATTTGCACATTGACTGAATGATAATTTTTGCGGTTGATGTATGCGTAATCATTAAATGATGGTGGTTTCAGACGCACATGGGTACAGTCAATTGCACCTATGACATTTGGAATCCCAGCAATCTCATAAAACCCCCTTTTAATCATTGTTTGCTGGGCATTGTCATATGGGAATTGTATGTAGTGTGGGATGAGAGTCCTGATGGCAGCCAGCACGGATGACAGCGTGCGGCTCATGGTGGGTTGGGATATGCCAGACCTGTCTGCAATCTCCCGTTGAAAGGTTCCAGTGGCCAAGAACCCCAGTGTGGAGAGAACCTGGACTGGAACAGGTAAGGCCCTTGACCGCCGGGTTTCACGTTGGAGGTAGGGCTCCAAGTTATTGCACAGCTCCAGGAGAAGATGCCTTGGAAGACGGAATCTGTTCATCAGCCATTCATTTGATTCATTCAGAAGATCGCGCCTATCCCTGAAAACTCGTTCCCTTCTCAAGGGCGCATATGCGTCTTCTAAAAGCGTCAGGTCAGCCATCATTGCGAACTGGTGTATGGTGGAAATCCAGTTTAAATAGCTGTTTAAATGAGCAAATGCCCTATCACAATGCATTACTTTACAGCACGTGTTTTGAAACAATTAGCACTTAATTTCGTATCAAGTCACATCTATTAGGGATGATGATGTGATGTGGAGTACCATTAATTCAAATGAATAATTGCATTACAATTTGTAATGTTATCATTAGTATTCTTATGTTTTTAATATTAATGACGCTTATTGTTATTTAGAAGACTGTCATTATTATTATTTGTATTATTAGGGCCCGAGCACACCAGGGTGTGAGGACCCTATTGTTTTTGCTCCGTTTATTATTATTAGGGCCCGAGCACACACCAGGGTGTGAGGACCCTATTGTTTTTGCTCCGTTTATTATTAGGGCCCGAGCACCGAGGAGCAGGCCAGAATGGCCTGCACCGTGGGTGCAAAGCCCTATTGTTTTTGCTCGGTTTATTATTATTATTATTATTATTCCGTTTCTTCTCCAAAGTGAATCGCAATTTTTAGGGCCTAAACATACTCGAAAACTCATGAAATTCTGCACACACGTCAGAAGTGGCGAAAATTTACATTTGGCATAGGCGCCAGAAGTAGGCGTGTAGAAATGGCTCAATAGCGCCACCTGCAAAATTTCAAAAGAACAGCCCCCCCACTACGAAAAACGTACCGATACGAAATTTGGTAGGATCATGTATCACCCCAAGACCTACAAAAAAGTATCTTGGAGCAAAGCTCTAAACCCCACAGGAAGTCGGCCATTTTGATTTTTCACTGTGATTTCTGTGCAAATTTGGTCATTTCCAGCCTTCGTACTTTAACAAACTCCTCCTAGAGATTTTATCAGATCGTCATCATATTTGGTCAATCTCATCTAAAGGCCTTTGCGATGTTAAATTGCGGAGCTTTTGACTTTTTGTTGGAGGGTGTGTCCGTGGCGGCCTGACAAAGTTCAGCGTTTTCGCCATGAAACAGGAAGTTGTTATAACTAAGGCATACAATGTTCAATCTGCCCCACACTTCACACGTTTGATGCGAGTCTTGGCCTGAACACATTTCAATGCCAATATTTAGCTTCAGTCATAGCACCACCTAGAGGTAGCAGGAAATGCCATGTTTTACGCTGTGATTTACTGCTCTTAGAGATTTAATAAAATCATCATCATATTTGGTCAGACTGATCTTAAGCCCTTTGCGATGATAAATTGCGAAGATCTTAACTTTTCGTTGAAGGGCGTGTCTGTGGCAGCCTGGCAAAGTGTGATGTTTCACCATGAAACAGGAAGCTGTTGTAATTCAGGCATACATTGTTTGATCTGCTCCAGACTTCACACGTTTGATAAGGGTCCCGGCCTGAACACGTCAATATAACAATAATCAGGTACCGTCATAGCACCGCCTGCTGCACACATGCGGTGTGGCACATCAATTTTTCTTTGAATATCCACCTATATTTACCCACTTTAATTCATATCCCCCTGGTTCACTGCTTTACTAATGCCATAGGGTGGCGGTGCACATGCGTGCGAGGGCCCTTCCATCGCTGCTTGCAGCTTTAATTATTATTATTATTCTTATTCTTCTTCTCCGAAATGGATCGCATTTTTGAGGGGCTAAACATACTCGAAAACTCATGGAAATTTGCACACGCGTCAGAAGTGGCGAAAATTTACATGTAGTATAGGGGCGTCTAAAATCGGCTCGATAGCGCCACCTGCAAAATTTCAAGAGAACAGCCCCCCCACTACGAAAAACATACAGATACGAAATTTGGTAGGATCATCTATCACCCCAAAACGTACAAAAAAGTCTCTTAAAGCTAAACTCTAAACCCCACAGGAAGTCGGCCATTTTGAATTTTTGCTGTGATTTCTGTGCAAATTTTGTCATTTCCAGGCTTCGTACTTTAACGAACTCCTCCTAGAGATTTTATCAGATCATCATCATATTTGGTCAGTCTAATCTAAAGGCCTTTGCGATGTTAAATTGCGGAGCTTTTGACTTTTCGTTGTCCGTGGCGGCCTGACAAAGTTCAGCGTTTTCGCTGTGAAACAGGAAGTGGTTCTAACTCAGGCATTCAATGTCCAATCTGCCACACACTTCACATGTTTGATAAGTGTCTTGACCTGAACACATTTCAATGCCAATATTCAGCTTCAGTCATAGCGCCACCTAGAGGTAGCAGGAAATGCCATGTTTTGCGTTGTGATTTACTGCTCTTAGAGATTTAATAAAATCATCATCATATTGTGATGACTTGTAAGAGACGGAAGCAAGCGCAGGTGTAAAATAGAACAATGTTTATTAAATATAAACAAAGAGAGAGTATTCAATGTCAATGCGGAAGTAATCCAGTCCGGTGTTGTTGATGGCAATGGTGACGATGACTACGGTGGAAGTTGATGCTTTGAGTGCGACGTTGGTGGAGTGGTGAGCAGTGGTGAAATCCAGACTGACACGGAACATCCACACGAAGACGACGACGACAATACACATCCAAACTGAAACACGTAATCCAAAGCACAGGGAACAACCAAGCAACACGGAGACTGAGCAAACAATAGAATCTGGCAGGGAACAGAAAGTCAGGTGAGTACTTATGGAGATGATGTAATGATGAACAGCTGGAGCGAGACAATCAACACACAGGTGAAAGGGATCGCTCTAACGAGCACATGGCAGGGTAAGTGAACAACACACACATACAAACATGACACGGAGGAAAACAATGGATTTTCCTACCGTGACAGTACCCCCTCCCCTAGGAACGCCCCTCTGCGTTCCCAGCCTGCTTTACCTGTTGATTGAACTCATCAATAAGGCGGTGATCCAGTATGTCCCGAGCAGGAACCCACCTTCTCTCCTCCGGACCGTAACCTTCCCAATCCACCAAGTACTGAAATCCGCGTCCCCTCCGTCTGGAGTCCAGAATACGGTTAACCGAATATGTGGTCTCCCCATTAACGATACGAGGCGGAGGGGGAACCGGGGCAGGCGGATTAAGACGGGAAGAAATCACCGGTTTAATTTTGGAAACATGAAAGACGGGGTGAACCCTCCTGTACGCAGGAGGAAGGCTAAGACGCACTGTTACCGGATTAATGATTTTGGTAACAGAAAACGGGCCAATAAATTTGGGAGCAAGTTTATTCGAGACGGAACGCATCGGAATATTCTGGGTTGAAAGCCACACTCTTTGACCGACGACGTATCGGGGAGGCTTCGACCGGTGGCGATCGGCCTTGGCCTTGGTGCGTGACCTTGCCTGGAGCAGAGCTCTGCGAGCTCTGATCCAGGTGCGGTGGCACCTCTGGACTAGTGCGTTTGCGGAGGGAACCGACACCTCGGATTCAGTACTGACAAAATTAGGTGGTTGGTACCCTAAACTACACTTAAATGGAGACATGCCCGTAGATGACACCAGCAGAGAATTGTGTGCGTACTCCACAATTGAGAGTTGCTGACACCAGGACGAAGGATTCTTGGAAACCAGACATCGCAACACCCTTTCGACGTCCTGATTGGCTCGCTCGGTTTGACCGTTGCTCTGGGGATGAAACCCGGATGAAAGACTAACAGTCGCCCCTAGCAATTTGCAGAACTCTCGCCAAAATTTGGACACAAACTGGGGACCCCTGTCAGAGACCACGTCTGTCGGGAGGCCATGTATTCGGAAGACGTGGTCAATGACAGCTACCGCTGTTTCCTTGGCTGATGGTAATTTGGGCAAGGGAATGAAATGAGTCGCCTTCGAGAACCGGTCCACTACGGTCAAAATCACCGTATTACCCTTAGAGGGTGGGAGGGCGGTAATAAAATCTAGCGAAATGTGGGACCAGGGTCTCGAAGGGACAGACAGCGGTAAAAGTAACCCATCTGGAGGACGATTGGAAGTCTTACCAACGGCACAAACCGAACAAGCCAAGACGAAGTCGTGGACGTCACGAGCCATACCAGGCCACCAAAATCGTTGCTTGACTAGAAACCTAGTTCTACTAACCCCTGGGTGACAAGCAACACTGGAACCATGACCCCACTGGAGAACGTCTGACCGTAACCCCTCCGGCACAAATAAACGGTTCGGTGGGCAGCGAGCCGGGGGCGTTACCCCTTCTAAGGCTGTCAAAACCTTCGATTCGACCTCCCATCTGAGCGCAGAGATAATGATTTTCTCTGGTAAAATAGGCTCGGGAGTAGCAGTACGATCGGAACGCTCAAAAAGACGGGATAAAGCATCGGGTTTGATGTTTTTGGAACCCGGCCGGTAAGAAAGTGTAAAATCGAAACGACCGAAAAACAATGCCCACCGAGCCTGCCTGGAGTTAAGTCTTTTGGCAGTTCTAATGTATTCGAGATTCTTATGGTCCGTCCATACAATGAAAGGTACACCCGACCCTTCAAGCCAGTGACGCCATTCTTCCAGTGCTAGCTTGACCGCCAACAACTCTCGATTGCCAATGTCATAGTTAACTTCCGCAGTAGATAAACGATGGGAATAATACGCGCAAGGATGAACCTTTCCGTCTGAGGATGCGCGCTGGGACAACACTGCTCCTACCCCCACCTCTGACGCGTCGACCTCCACTATGAATTGACGTGAACGATCAGGGGTAACGAGAATGGGAGCTGAAACAAAGCAGCTTTTCAGTTTGGCAAACGCAGCCTCAGCTGCGTCTGACCACCTGAACGTCAAACCAGGGGAAGTCAAAGCGGTCAGAGGTGCGGCTAGTTGGCTGAAATTGCGAATGAAACGCCGGTAAAAATTGGCGAACCCCAGAAATCTCTGCAGGGCCTTGCGAGACTCTGGGGATGGCCAATCTACCACAGCCTTAACCTTCTCAGGATCCATGCGAACACCCTCAGTCGAAATGATGTGTCCTAGAAAAGAAACAGACTGTGCATGAAAAACGCATTTTTCCGCCTTGACAAAAAGCCCATTCTCTAACAACCGCAGAAGCACTCGTCGTACGTGTTGCAAATGTTCCTGGAGAGACGAAGAAAAAATCAATATGTCATCCAGGTAAACATATATGAACTGGTCTACCATGTCTCGCAACACGTCATTAACGAGTGCTTGGAAGACTGCCGGCGAGTTCGTGAGACCGAAAGGCATCACGCAGTACTCAAAATGGCCACGAGGGGTGTTAAACGCAGTCTTCCATTCATCCCCCTTCCTGATGCGAACCAAATGATATGCATTACGTAAGTCCAATTTAGTGAAAACGGACGCTCCCTGCAACCTCTCGAAAGCTGAAGACATCAACGGCAAAGGATAGGTATTCTTTACCGTGATGTTGTTCAACCCTCGGTAGTCAATACAAGGTCGCAAGGATCCGTCCTTCTTCCCCACAAAAAAGAACCCCGCCCCCGCTGGAGATGAGGAAGGGCGAATGAACCCCGTTGCCAGAGAATCAGAAATATATTTCTCCATGGCCTCCATCTCCGGAACGGACAGAGAGTATAACTTGCCCTTAGGCGGAAACGTACCTGGCAATAAGTCTATCGCACAGTCATAGGGACGATGAGGAGGAAGAGAATCAGCTCGCGACTTACTGAACACCTCCTTCAGGTCATGGTACTCCGCGGGCACGGTAGACAAATCCACTGCCTTCCCCTGAAACACAGACTCAGACACAGAAACACAAGCAGAGACAAGACAGGACTTATGACACTCCTCGCTCCAGCTGGTAACAGAACCCAGTTTCCAGTCAATTCTTGGGTTATGGGAATGAAGCCAAGGGTGTCCAAGAACTATGGGGGAGAGAGTAGTGTCAGTAATAAAAAATGAAATAGTCTCTGTGTGGTTTCCGGAAGTGATGAGTGTAATAGGTGCAGTGGTGTACTTGATAGTAGGTAGCTGATGTCCATTGAGGGCGAAGGGCGCAATCTGGTGGGTGAGTGGAATGAAGGGTAACTTGAGCATACGTGCAAGTGCGCTGTCGATGAAGTTGCCCTCCGCCCCCGAATCCAGAAGTGCGTGCCCTGAGTGTGACATAGTGGACCACCGTAGTCTCACCGGAAGGAGAGTGGATGTTGTAGAGGTCTTCTGTGCGGAGATCCTGCCCGATAGTAGCCTCTGTCTTACTATCGGGCTTGGTCTTTTACCGGGCACCTCTGGCATTGGTGACCCGACTCACCACAGTACAGGCAAAGACCCAAGGATCTCCGCCGATTCCTCTCCTTCCAGGGTAACCGAGCTCGACCCACCTGCATGGGTTCCGAATCTGAGAGACCACCGGCGGAAACTTCGATGAGAGGATCCGTGGACTCCGCTTGACGTAGGGGCAGAACTTGAGTCTTCCTTCTGGCAACGGTAGAAAGGCGTGCGTCAACCTGGATCGCCAAGTCCACCAGACCGTTGAGCGACTTCGGTAATTCCGCCGTGATGATCTCTCGATGGATCCGATCCGCCAACCCATGCAGGAAATGGTCCCACTGCGCTTCCTCGTTCCACCTGCACTCCGCCGCCAGGGTACGGAACTCGATGGCATAGTCCGAGACCGACCGCTCCCCCTGCTGGAGATCCGTGAGGAGCCGGGCGGCCTCCCTCCCGGCGACGGAGCGATCGAAAACCCTCTTCATCTCTTCGGAAAGCGAGGCGAACGAGGAACAACAGCTGTCCTTGTTTTCCCATACCGCCGTCCCCCAGAGGGCAGCCTTGCCCGAGAGCAGCGAGAGCGTGAATGCTACCTTGGTCTCCTCGAGCGAGAATGTCCGGGGCTGTTGGGCGAAATGTAGAGAACAATGAGAGAGAAAAGTACGACAGTAATTGGGCTCACCGGCGTATTTCTCCGGGATCGGAAGTCTCGGTTCCTGGAAGAAACTACCCCCTGGAGGTGAAGATGGTGCGGGCGGCATGGGTGGCGCAGTGGGAGGCGTGATGTTCAGAGATCGCTGAGAGAGCTCGGAAACCTTCGCCACCATTGCCTGGACGGCCTTCCGCATGTCTTCGATGGTTTGATCCTGATGATCCATACGAGCCAGAGATCGCTGGAGAAACTCCTCCAACGCGGAGATCGGCTGACCACCTGCTGCTTCCATGTTGGCCAGATTCTTCTGTGATGACTTGTAAGAGACGGAAGCAAGCGCAGGTGTAAAATAGAACAATGTTTATTAAATATAAACAAAGAGAGAGTATTCAATGTCAATGCGGAAGTAATCCAGTCCGGTGTTGTTGATGGCAATGGTGACGATGACTACGGTGGAAGTTGATGCTTTGAGTGCGACGTTGGTGGAGTGGTGAGCAGTGGTGAAATCCAGACTGACACGGAACATCCACACGAAGACGACGACGACAATACACATCCAAACTGAAACACGTAATCCAAAGCACAGGGAACAACCAAGCAACACGGAGACTGAGCAAACAATAGAATCTGGCAGGGAACAGAAAGTCAGGTGAGTACTTATGGAGATGATGTAATGATGAACAGCTGGAGCGAGACAATCAACACACAGGTGAAAGGGATTGCTCTAACGAGCACATGGCAGGGTAAGTGAACAACACACACATACAAACATGACACGGAGGAAAACAATGGATTTTCCTACCGTGACACATATTTGCACAGACTGATCTTAAGCCCTTTGCAATGATAAATTGCCAAGATCTTGACTTTTCGTTGAAGGGCGTGTCCGTGGCAGCCTGGCAAAGTGTGATGTTTCTTCATGAAACAGGAAGCTGTTGTAATTCAGGCATACATTGTTCGATCTGCCCCAGACTTTACACGTTTGTTAAGGGTCCCGGCCTGAAAACG
Source organism: Misgurnus anguillicaudatus (assembly GCF_027580225.2). Classification (NCBI taxonomy): domain Eukaryota; kingdom Metazoa; phylum Chordata; class Actinopteri; order Cypriniformes; family Cobitidae; genus Misgurnus; species Misgurnus anguillicaudatus. Next base: position 6,619,130 of record NC_073338.2, on the reverse strand, counting down.
TCAGTATAACAATAATCAGGCGCAGTCATAGCGCCACCTGCTGCACGCAGGCACTGTGTCACATCAAATTTCCTTTGAATATGCACCTATATTTACCCACTTGAATTCATATCCCCCTGGTTCAATGCTTTACTAAGGCCATAGGGTGGCGGTGCACATGCGTGCGAGGGCCCTTCCATCGCTGCTTGCAGCTTTAATTAGGGCCCGAGCACCGAGGAGCAGGCCAGAATGGCCTGCACCGTGGGTGCAAAGCCCTATTGTTTTTGCTTCGTTTATTATTAGGGCCCGAGCACCGAGGAGCAGGCCAGAATGGCCTGCACCGTAGGTGCGAAGCCCTATTGTTTTTGCTCGGATTTATTCTTTTTTTTTTTTTATTCTTTTTTTTTTTAACACTTTTGAGCATTTTGGGTGCCTTAACATACTCGAAAACTCTTGAAATTTGGCACAGACGTCAGAGTCGTCCGTCATTGCGAACGGGCAAAGGCTGGAACACGGGCGTGGCACGGGGGCTCTGTAGTGCCCCCTGTAATGCAAAAACAAACAGGAGTGCGCAGATCGGGCAAACATGTACGCACATTTACGAAAGTTGGTACACATATAGATCTCATCGACCCAAACAACTTTCGCCCTCTAACATTTTAGCTCCGCCCAACAGGAAGTCGGCCATTTTGGATTGTTTAAAAAATGCATGCGGTGAACTTTTGAATACTCCTCCTAGGGGATTCATGCAAATGACACCAAACGTGGTGATCATGATGTCAAGACATTGGACTTGCTAAATTGCGAAGGGATTTTTGATATCTCGAACGGTGTTGCCATGGCGAAGCGGCAAAGTCATGGTGAAATCAGAGAAACAGGAAGTGTCTAATATCTATGGCAAAAAATATCTTATTGTGATGACACACAGGTTGTTTGTTCGTCCTTTAGCACTGAAGGAAGCTAAAGGACAGTACCTTTCTACTCTCATCAATAGCAACAGTCACCGCCCTGGAATTTTGTTCAGCACTATTAATTCTGTCATAAATCCGGTGCCTGTCACTTTGAATGATGTCTCTGAACACACATGTAATGCATTTAAAGACTATTTCTTGAACAAGGTCTGGTCTGTCAGGCAAACCATTACACAAGTTCACACTGTTGCCATGTCTTCTCGTGCGGCGCAATGTGTGCTAGAGAACTTCGATCCTGTTACTCTTGTGGACCTCAAAAAAGCAGTCCAAGAGTTGAAGCCTACCACCTGCCTGCTAGACGCTGTTCCTGCTAAGATTTTGAAGGAGGCTGTTGACACCATAGGTCCCTTCCTTGTCTTCTTCATAAACAGCTGTTTCACTGTGGGAACTGTTCCCGCTGCACTCAAGCACGCTATTGTAAGACCGTTGCTTAAGAAGCCCAACCTTGATCCCTCCATACCATCCAACTTCCGTCCTATATCTAACCGTCCATTCCTCTCTAAAGTGATGGAGAAGCTCGTTTATGCACAGCTTCAGTCTCACCTTCAACTGCACGGCATTGGTGATACATTTCAGTCTGGTTTTAGGTTTAGACATAGCACAGAATCAGCGTTACTGAGGGTCCAAAATGACATTCTTCGAGCCCTGGATACTAAGAGCTCTATGGTTTTGGTGTTATTGGACCTAACAGCTGCATTTGACACCGTGGATCATGCCATCCTCATTTCTCGTCTCCAACATGTTGTTGGACTACAGGGAGTAGTGCTAGACTGGTTTTCATCATACCTATCTAACAGAACTTTTTCAGTAATGTTAAATGACTATTCTTCCTCGGTTGCTCCTCTATCATCTGGTGTGCCTCAAGGATCTATTCTCGGTCCTATATTGTTCTCACTCTATATGCTGCCACTTGGTGAAGTCATCTCTAAGCACAACATTCAGTTTCATTTCTACGCAGACGACCTCCAGATTTATCTTCCTGTGACTCTGAGTGATTGTTCTGCACTGGACCCTCTCCATAATTGCATTCAGGATATAAAACAGTGGCTTTCCCAGAACTTCCTTCATCTGAATGAAGAAAAGACTGAGTACATCCTGTTTAGCCCGGATTCACCCAGTACCCTGCTTAATTTTGGTCCTCTAACACCTCAGTTTGCACCTTCCGTTCGTAACCTGGGTGTTATTTTTGACAATAATTTGCATTTTGATAAGCAGATTAGTGCAGTAGTGAAGGCAAGTTTTTACCAGCTAAGACTTCTCTGTAAGGTCAAATCATTCTTATCCCGAGCTGATCTTGAAAAGGCTATTCATGCCTTCATCAGCTCGAGGATAGACTACTGTAATGCTCTTTACACTGGACTTAATCAATCACTCCTCAATCGGCTTCAAATGGTGCAAAACGCGGCAGCATGTCTTCTCACGGACACTTCCAAACGTTCCCACATAACTCCTGTCCTCCGCTCACTTCACTGGCTTCCTGTGCGGTTTCGGGTGGAGTATAAGGTCTTGTTGTTTGTGTTTAAAGTCATCAATGATCTGGCACCAGCCTACCTTGCCGAACTAATAACAGTCTATCAACCATCCAGAACTCTTCGCTCCTCACAACATACCTCTCTGATTATCCCTAAATTTAAATATAAAAAGTTTGGAGGCCGGTCATTTGCAGTCCAGGGACCACAGCTGTGGAACGCACTTCCAGCACATTTACGAAGCATCTCTGTGCTGAGTGTTTTTAAATCACAGCTGAAAACATATTTATTCTTACAAGCTTTTAACACGTAGCCTTTGTTTCTATTGCTATTTTATAGTGTGTTGTTATATTTTATTGTCTATCGTTGTTATAGTTTATTATCCATTGATGCATTTTATTATCTACTGTTGATGTTTTTACTGGAAAGCGCCTTGTGCTCCTTTTGGTTGTTGTAAGGCGCTCTATAAATAAAATTTGATTGATTGATTGATTGATTGTTCGTCTGAAGATTCCGATCGCATCGATGCGCCTATTGTGACTCCTGGGTATAGCGCCACCACCAGGCGGCAGGAAGTGTGTCATTTACAAAGCTGGATTTTTTTGACAGTTCAAGGGAATGTTCTTTTAAATACTCCTTCTAGGATATTCATGCAATTGACACCAAAAGTGGTCAACATGATGCTGAGACATTGTAGATGATAAATTGCGAAGGGATTTTTGATATCTCGAATGTTGTTCCTATGGCAACGCGACAAATTTTACTTTAATTTTAAAGGCTTATTTAAGCATTACAGTTGCATGCGATGTTCTTTTAAATACTCTTTCTAGGTAAATAATGTTATTGACACCAGAAGTGGTCAACATGATGCTGAGACATTGTAGATGCTAAATTGCGAAGGAATTTTTGACATCTCGAACGCTGTTCCCATGGCAACACGTCAAACTTTACTTTTATTTCAGGCATATTTAAGGCTCTTGGCGTGCTTAGATTAAATTTAAATTTGGCACACACATCAGAGTTGTCGGCTGTTAAGTGTTGACAAAAAGGTCAGTCATAGGCGTGTCTCTTAAGTGGCTCACTAGTGCCCCTGTTTGTCTAAAATGTGGGGTTTCTTTTACCTACAGTACCTAAATGGATCAGTAGCAACATGAAATAGTCCACTGATATTTACCCACTTGATGCACATGCCCACCGTGCATCGTTTTCTCGGAGGCACCGTGTAGCGGTAAAAAAACGTGCGAGGGCCCGCCATCGCTGCTTGCAGCTATATTTTATTTATTTATTTATTTATTTTAACACTTTTGAGCATTTTGGGTGCCTTAACATACTCGAAAACTCTTGAAATTTGGCACAGCCGTCAGAGTCGTCCGTCATTGCGAACGGGCAAAGGCTGGAACACGGGCGTGGCACAGGGGCTCTTTAGCGCCCCCTGTAATCTAAGAAAAAACATTGGTGCACAGATCGTGCAAACATGTACGCACATGTACGAGAGTTGGTACGCATATAGATCTCATCGATCCGAACAACTTTCGCCCTCTAACATTTTAGCTCCGCCCAACAGGAAGTCAGTCATTTTGGATTGTTTAAAAAATGCATGCAGTGAACTTTTAAATACTCCTTCTAGGGGATTCATGGGATTGACACCAAACGTGGTGATCATGATGTCAAGACATTGGACTTGCTAAATTGCGAAGGGATTTTTGATATCTCGAACGGTTCTGCCATGGCGAGGCGACAAAGTCAGGGCGAATTCAGAAAAACAGGAAGTGTCTAATATCTAAGGCAAAAAAATGATGCCATGCGGTGTGTTTGTTCTTCTGAAGATTCCGATCGCATCGATGTGCCTATTGTGACTCCCGGGTATAGCGCCACCACCAGGCGCCAGGAAGTGTGTCAGTCATGAACTTTTAAATACTTCTAGGGAATTCATACGATTGACACCAAACGTGGTGAAGATGATGCTGAGACATTGGACTTGCTAAATTGCGAAGGGATTTTTGATATCTCGAACGGTGTTGCCATGGCGAGGCGACAAATTTATGGCGAATTCAGAGAAACAGGAAGTGTCTAATATCTAAAGCAAAAAATGTCTTATTGGGATGAAACGCATTGTGTATGTTCGGCCAAGGATTCCGATTGCATCGATGTGCCTATTGTGAGTTTCGGGTATAGCGCCACCAACAGGCACCAGGAAGTGTGGCAGTCACAAAAGGTGGATTTTTGACAGTTCCATGCGATGTTCTTTTAAATACTCCTCCTTGGATTTTCATGCGATTGACACCAAAAGTGGTCAACATGATGCTGAGGCATTGTAGATGATAAATTGCGAAGGGATTTTTGATATCTCGAATGCTGCTCCCATGGCAAGACGTCAAATTTTACTTTCATTTTCAGGCATATTTAAGCACTTGGCATGCACTTTGGGTGCCTTAACATGCTCAAAAACACCGGGAATTTGGCACAGACCTCAAAGTCATTGGCCATTAGGACCGGGCAAACGCTGGAACACAGGCGTGGCAGTAGTGCTCTGTAGCGCCCCCTATAATGCAAAAAAATTATTGGTGCACAAATCGGCCAAACATGTACGCACATGTACGAGAGTTGGTACGTATATAGATCCCATTGACCCGAACAGCTTTCACAATCAAACCTATTAGCTCCGCCCAACAGGAAGTCGGCCATTTTGGATGGTTTCAAAAATGCATACGGTGAACATTTGAATACTCCTTCTAGGGGATTCATGGGATTGACACCAAACGTGGTGAACATGATGCCGAGACATTGTTCTTGCTAATTTGCGATGGAATTTTTGACATCTCGAACGCTGTTGCCATGGCAACGCTTCAAACTTTACTTTAATTTCAGGCATATTTTAGGCTCATGGCGTGCTTAGATTAACTTTAAATTTGGCACACACATCAGAGTTGTCGGCTGTTAAGTGTTGACAAAAAGGTCAGATAAAGGCGTGTCTATTTAGTGGCTCACTAGTGCCCCCGTTTGTCTAAAATGTGGGGTTTCTTTTACCTACAGTACCCAAATTGGTCAGTAGCAACATGAAATAGTCCACTGATATTTACCCACTTGATGCACGTGCCCACCGTGCATCGTTTTCTCGGAGGCACCGTGTAGCCGTAAAAAAACGTGCGAGGGCCTGCCATTAATGTGTCGAATATCTAAGGCAAAAAATGTCTTATAGTGATGACACGCGGGGTGTTTGTTCGTCTGAAGATTCCGATCGCATCGATGTGCCTATTGTAAGTCTCGGGTATAGCGCCACCACCAGGCGGCAGGAAATGTGTCAGTTACAAAGCTGGATTTTTTTGACAGTTCCATGCAATGTTCTTTTAAATACTCCTTCTAGAAAAATCATGCAATTGACAACAAAAGTGGTCAACATGATGCCGAGGCATAGTAGATGATAAATTGCGTAGGGATTTTTGATATCTCGAACGCTGTTCCCATGGCAATGTGTCAAACTTTACTTTCATTTTAAAGGCTTATTTAAGCCTTAGAGTTTCATGCAGTGAACTTTTAAATACTCCTTCTAGGATATTTATGCGATTGACACCAAAAGTGGTCAACATGATGCTGAGACATTGTAGATGATAAATTGCGAAGGGATTTTTGATATCTCGAATGTTGTTCCTATGGCAACGCGACAAATTTTACTTTCATTTTAAAGGCTTATTTAAGCATTACAGTTGCATGCGATGTTCTTTTAAATACTCCTTCTAGGTAAATAATGTTATTGGCACCAGAAGTGGTCAACATGATGCTGAGACATTGTAGATGCTAAATTGCCAAGGAATTTTTGACATCTCGAACGCTGTTCCCATGGCAACACGTCAAACTTTACTTTTATTTCAGGCATATTTAAGGCTCTTGGCGTGCTTAGATTAAATTTAAATTTGGCACACACATCAGAGTTGTCGGCTGTTAAGTGTTGACAAAAACGTCAGATAAAGGCGTGTCTATTTAGTGTCTCACTAGCGCCCCCGTTTGTCTAAAATGTGGGGTTTCTTTTACCTACAGTACCCAAATTGGTCAGTAGCAACATTAAATAGCCCACTGATATTTACCCACTTGAGGCCCTTCTCCACCGTGCATCGTTTTCTCGAACGCACCGTGTAGCGAAAAAAAAACGTGCGAGGGCCCGCCATCGTTGCTTGCAGCTATATTTATTATTAGGGCCCGAGCACACCAGTGTGAGGACCCTATTGTTTTTGCTCCGTTTATTATTATTATTATTCTTATTCTTCTTCTCCGAAATGGATCACATTTTTGAGGGGCTAAACATACTCGAAAACTCATGAAAATTTGCACACGCATCAGAAGTGGCAAAAATTTACATGTGGTATAGTCGCCAGAAGTGGCCGTGTAGAAATGGCTCGATAGCGCCACCTGCAAAATTTCAAGAGAACAGCCCCCCCGCTACGAAAAACGTACAGATACGAAATTTGGTAGGATCATCTATTACCACAAGACCTACAAAAAAGTCTCTTGGAGCGAAGCTCTAAACCCCACAGGAAGTCAGCCATATTTAATTTTTGCTGTGAATTCTGAGCAAATTTTGGCATTTCCAGGCTTCGTGCTTTAACAAACTCCTCCTAGAGATTTTATGAGATCGTCATCATATTTGGTCAGTATCATCTAAAGGCCTTTGCGATGCTAAATTGCGGAGCTCTTGACTTTTCGTTGGAGGGTGTGTCCGTGGCGGCCTGACAAATTTCGCCATTTTGGCCATGAAACAGGAAGTGGTTCTAACTCAGGCATAGAATGTCCAATCTGCCCCACGCTTCACACGTTTTATAAGTGTCTTGGCCTGAACACATTTCAATGCCAATATTCAGCTTCAGTCATAGCGCCACTTAGAGGCAGCAGGAAATGCCATGGTTTAAGCATTCATTTACTGCTCTTAGGGATTTAATACAATTATTATCATATTTGGTCATACTGCTCCTGAGGACTTTAAGATGATATATTGCGAAGATCTTGACTTTTCATAGAAGGGTGTGTCCGTGGCGGCCTGGCAAATTGTGATGTTTCCCCATGAAACATGAAGCTGTTGTAATTCAGGCATACATTGTTCAATCTGCCCCAGACTTCACACGTTTGTTAAGGTTCCTGGCCTGAACACATCAATATAACAATAATCAGGTACAGTCATAGCGCCACCTGCTGCACACAGCCGGTGTGGCACATAAATTTTCCTTTGAATATCCACCTATATTTTCCCACTTTAATTCGTATGCCCCTGGTTCACTGCTTTACTAATGCCATAGGGTAGTGGTGCACATGCGTGCGAGGGCCCTTCCATCGCTGCTTGCAGCTTTAATTAGGGCCCGAGCACACAAGTGTGAGGACCCTATTGTTTTTGCTCCGTTTATTATTATTATTATTATTATTATTATTTATTCTTCTTCTTCTCCAAAGTGAATCGCATTTTTGAGGGGCGAAACATGCTCGAAAACTCATGAAATTTTGCACACGCGTCAGAAGTGGCGAAAATTTACATGTGGCATAGGCGCCAGAAGTGGGCGTGTAGAAATGGCTCGATAGCGCCACCTGCAAAATTTCAAGAGAACAGCCCCCCCACTACGAAAAACATACAGATACGAAATTTGGTAGGATCATCAAGCACCCCAAGACCTACAAAAAAGTCTCTTGGAGCAAAGCTCTAAACCCCACAGGAAGTCGGCCATTTTGAATTTTCTCTGTCATTTTTTGACATTTCTAAGCATCGTACTTTAATGAACTCCTCCTAGCGATTTAATCCGATCATTATCATATTTGGTCAGTCTCATCTAAAGGCCTTTGCGATGCTAAATTGCAGAGATCTTGACTTTTCGTTGGAGGGTGTGTCCGTGACGGCCTGACAAAGTTCAGCATTTTCGCCATGAAACAGGAAGTTGTTCTATCTCAGGCATACAATGTCCAATCTGCCCCACGCTTCACATGTTTGATAAGGGTCTTGACCTGAACACATTTTGATGCCAATATTCAGCTTCAGTCATAGCGCCACCTACAGGTAGCAGGAAATGCCATGTTTTACGCTGTGATTTACTGCTCTTAGAGATTTAATCAAATAATCATCATATTTGGTCAGACTGATGTTAAGCCCTTTGCCGTGATAATTTGCGAAGATCTTGACTTTTCTTTAAAGGGCGTGTCTGTGGCAGCCTGGCAAAGTGTGATATTTCGCCATGAAACAGGAAGCTGTTGTAATTCAGACATACATTTTCCGATCTGCCCCCGACTTCACAAGTTTGATAAGGATCCCGGCCTGAACACGTCAATATAACAATAATCAGGTACAGTCATAGCGCCACCTGCTGCACACAAGCGGTGTGGCACATCAGTTTTCCTTTGAATATCCACCTATTTTTACCCACTTTAATTCATATCCCCCTGGTTCACTGCTTTACTAATGCCATAGGGTAGCGGTGCACATGCGTGCGAGGGCCCTTCCATCGCTGCTTGCAGCTTTAATTAGGGCCCGAGCACACCGGGGTGCGAGGACCCTATTGTTTTTGCTCGGTTTATTATTATTATTATTATTATTATTATTATTATTATTATTTATTCTTCTTCTTCTCCAAAGTGAATCGCATTTTTGAGGGGCGAAACATGCTCGAAAACTCATGAAATTTTGCACACATGTCAGAAGTGGTGAAAATTTACATGTGGTATAGGCGCCAGAAGTGGGCGTGTAGAAATGGCTCGATAGCGCCACCTGCAAAATTTCAAGAGAACAGCCCCCCCGCTACGAAAAACGTACAGATACGAAATTTGGTAGGATCATCTATCACCCCAAGACCTACAAAAAAGTCTCTTGGAGCAAAGCTCTAAACCCAACAGGAAGTCCGCCATTTTGAATTTTTGCCTTGATTTTTGTGCAAATTTGGTCATTTCCAGGCTTCATACTTTAACGAACTCCTCCTACAGATTTAATCCGATCATCGTCATATTTGGTCAATCTCATCTAAAGGCCTTTGCGATGTTAAATTGCGGAGATCTTGACTTTTCGTCAGAGGGTGTGTCCGTGGCGGCCTGACAAATTTCTGCATTTTCGCCATGAAACAGGAAGTGGCTCTAACTCAGGCATACAATGTCCAATCTGCCGCACGCTTCACATGTTTGATACGTGTCCTGGCCTGAACACATTTCAATGCCAATATTCAACTTCACTCATAGCGCCACCTAGAGGTAGGAGGAAATGCCATGTTTTACGCTGTGATTTACTGCTCTTAGAGATTTAATCAAATCATCATCATATTTGGTCAGACTGATGTTAAGCCCTTTGCCGTGATAAATTGCGAAGATCTTGACTTTTCGTTGAAGGGCGTGTCCGTGGCAGCCTGGCAAAGTGTGATATTTCGCCATGAAACAGGAAGCTGTTGTAATTCAGACATACATAGTCCGATCTGCCCCCAACTTCACACGTTTCATAAGGGTCCTGGCCTGAACACATCAACATGGCATAATTCAGTATCAGTCATAGCGCCACCTAGAGGCAGCAGGAAATACCACCTTTTATGCTGTGACTTACTGCTCTTAGAGATTTAACCATATGAACATCATATTTCACCAGTCTAATCTCAAGACCTTGTGTGATGATAAATAGCATCGACCTTGATTTTTCGTTAAAGGGCGTGTCCATTGCGGCCTCGCAAAGTATCGCTAAATTAATCCCCTTTTTGACAGCCTAAACGAGCTCAAAAAGTCATGAAACATTGCACACGTGTCAAAAGTGGCAAATATTTTCATGTGATATCGGCTTCAGAACTTGGGGTGTTAAAATGGCTCTATAGCGCCACCTACAAAAATTCAATAGAGCAGCCCCCCCGCTACGTTAATCGCACAGATACGAAATGCGGTAGGATCATGTATCACCCCAAGACCTACAAAAAAGTCTCTTGGAGCAAAGCTCTAAACCCCACAGGAAGTCAGCCATTTTTAATTTTCTCTGTAATTTGAGTGCAAATTTTGCCATTTCTGGCCTTCGTATTTTAACAAACTCCTCCTATAAATTAAATCAGATAATCATCATATTTGGTGAGTGTCATCTAAAGGGCTTTGCAATGCTAAATTGCGGAGATCTTGACATTTCAATGGAGGGTGTGTATGTGGCGGCTTGCCAAATTTCTGTGTTTCTCAATGAAACAGGAAGTTGTTCTAACTCAGGTTTAAAATGTCCAATCTGACCCACGCTTCACAAGTTTGATAAGTATCCTGTCCTGAACACATCAATATGGCAATATTCAGTAAAAGTTATAGAGCCACCTGCTGGAAGCAGGAAATGACATGTTTTACACTGTGATTGAAATGTATTCAGATCATCATCATATTTGGTCAGTCTGAACTTAGGGACTTCACAATGATAAATTGTGAAGATCTTGACATTTCGGTAAAGGGGCGTGTCCGTTGTGACCTGTCAAAGTTTGATTTTTCGCCATGAGAAGGCTGCTGTAACTCAGACATGCAATGTCTGACCTGTCACAGACATCATACGTTTGACAAGGGTCTTGGCCTCAACACATCAATGTTACAACAATGAATTACAATCATAGCGCCACCTGCTGCATAATGGAGTAGTGGCACTTCAAAGTTCCTTTGAATATCCACCTATATTTATCCACGGAAATTTCAATCCCCCTGTTTTATTGCTTTACTAAGGCCATAGAGTGGCGGTGCACATGAGTGCGAGGGCCCTTCCATCACTGCTTGCAGTTTTAATTAGGGCCCGAGCACACCGGGGTGCGAGGACCCTATTGTTTTTGCTCGGTTTATTATTATTATTATTATTAGGGCCCGAGCACCGAGGAGCAGGCCAGAATGGCCTGCACCGTGGGTGCAAAGCCCTATTGTTTTTGCTTTGTTTATTATTATTATTATTATTATTATTAGGGCCCGAGCACCGAGGAGCAGGCCAGAATGGCCTGCACCGTGGGTGCAAAGCCCTATTGTTTTTGCTCGGTTTATTATTATTATTATTATTATTCCGTTTCTTCTCCAAAGTGAATCGCATTTTTGAGGGGCGAAACATGCTCGAAAACTCATGAAATTTTGCACACATGTCAGAAGTGGCGAAAATTTACATGTGGCATAGGCGCCAGAAGTGGGCGTGTAGAAATGGCTCGATAGCGCCACCTGCAAAATTTCATGAGAACAGCCCCCCCGCTACGAAAAACGTACAGATACGAAATTTGGTAGGATCATCTATCACCCCAAGACCTACAAAAAAGTCTCTTGGAGCAAAGCTCTAAACCCCACAGGAAGTCAGCCATTTTTAATTTTTGCCTTGATTTTTGTGCAAATTTGGTCATTTCCAGGCTTCATACTTTAACGAACTCCTCCTACAGATTTAATCCGATCATCGTCATATTTGGTCAATCTCATCTAAAGGCCTTTGCGATGTTAAATTGCGGAGATCTTGACTTTTCATCGGAGGGTGTGTCCGTGGCGGCCTGACAAATTTCAGCGTTTTCGCCATGAAACAGGAAGTGGCTCTAACTCAGGTATACAATGTCCAATCTGCCCCACGCTTCACACGTTTGATAAGGGTCTTGGCCTGAACAAATTTCAATGCCAATATTCAGCTTCAGTCATAGCGCCACCTAGAGGTAGCAGGAAATACCATGTTTTACGCTGTGATTTACTGCTCTTAGAGATTTAATAAAATCATCATCATATTTGCTCAGACTGATCTTAAGCCCTTTGCGGTGATAAATTGTGAAGATCTTGACTTTTCCTTTAAGGGTGTGTCCATGGCGGCCTGGCAAAGTGTGATGTTTCACCATGAAACAGGAAGCTGTTGTAATTCAGGCATACATTGTTCGATCTGCCCCAGACTTCACACGTTTGTTAAGGGTCCCGGCCTGAACACGTCAATATAATAATAATCAGGTACAGTCATAGCGCCACCTGCTGCACACAGGCGGTGTGGCACATAAATGTTTCTTTGAATATCCACCTATATTTACCCACTTTAATTCATATCCCCCTGGTTCACTGCTGTACTAATGCCATAGGGTAGCGGTGCACATGCGTGCGAGGGCCCTTCCATCGCTGCTTGCAGCTTTAATTATTATTATTATTATTATTTTCCGAAATGGATCGCATTTTTGAGAGCCTAAACATACCCAAAAACTCATGAAAATTTGCACACGCGTCAGAAGTGGCGAAAATTTACATGTAATTTAGGCGTCAGAAGTGGGCGTGTAGAAATGGCTCGATAGCGCCACCTGCAAAATTTCAAGAGAACAGCCCCCCCACTACAAAAAACGTACAGATACAAAATTTGGTAGGATCATCTAGCACCCCAAGACCTACAAAAAAGTATTTTGGAGCGCAGCTCTAAACCCCACAGGAAGTCGGCCATTTTGAATTTTTTCTGTCATTTTTTGACATTTCCAAGCGTCGTACTTTAACGAACTCCTCCTAGCGATTTAGTCCGATCATTATCATATTTGGTCAGTCTCATCTAAAGGCCTTTGCGATGCTAAATTGCGGAGATCTTGACTTTTCGTGGGAGGGTGTGTCCGTGGCGGCCTGACAAAATTCGACATTTTCGCCATGAAACAGGAAGTTGTTATAACTCAGGCATACAATGTCCAATCTGCTCCACGCTTCACATGTTTGATAAGGGTCTTGACCTGAACACATTTTAATGCCACTATTCAGCTTCAGTCATAGCGCCACCTAGAGATAGCAGGAAATGCCATGTTTTACGCTGTGATTTACTGCTCTTAGAGATTTAATCAAATCATCATCATATTTGGTCAGACTGATTTTAAGCCCTTTGCCGTGATAAATTGCGAAGATCTTGACTTTTCGTTGAAGGGCGTGTCCGTGGCAGCCTGGCAAAGTGTGATATTTCGCCATGAAACAGGAAGCTGTTGTAATTCAGGCATACATTATCCGATCAGCCCCCAACTTCACAAGTTTGATAAGGGGTCCCGGCCTGAACACGTCAATATAACAATAATCAGGTACAGTCATAGCGCCACCTGCTGCACACAGGCGGTGTGGCACATTTTTTGTCCTTTGAATATCCACCTATATTTACCCACTTTAATTTATATCCCCCTGGTTCACTGCTTAACTAATGCCATAGGGTGGCGGTGCACATGCGTGCGAGGGCCCTTCCATCGCTGCTTGCAGCTTTAATTAGGGCCCGAGCACACCAGTGTGAGGACCCTATTGTTTTTGCTCGGTTTATTATTATTATTATTATTATTATTATTATTCCGTTTCTTCTCCAAAGTGAATCGCATTTTTGAGGGCCTAAACATACTCGAAAACTCATGAAATTTTGCAAACACGTCAGAAGTGGCGAAAATTTACATGTGGCATAGGCGCCAGAAGTGGGCGTGTAGAAATGGCTCAATAGCGCCACCTGCAAAATTTCAAAAGAACAGCCCCCCCCACTACGAAAAACGTACAGATACGAAATTTGGTAGGATCATGTATCACCCCAAGACCTACAAAAAAGTCTCTTGGAGCGAAGCTCTAAACCCCACAGGAAGTCGGCCATTTTGATTTTTCACTGTGATTTCTGTGCAAATTTTGTCATTTCCAGCCTTCGTACTTTAACGAACTCCTCCTAGAGATTTTATCAGATCGTCATCATATTTGGTCAATCTGATCTAAAGGCCTTTGCGATGTTAAATTGCGGAGCTTTTGACTTTTCGTTGGAGGGTGTGTCCGTGGCGGCCTGACAAAATTCAGCGTTTTCGCCATGAAACAGGAAGTTGTTCTAACTCAGGCATACAATGTCCAATCTGCCCCACGCTTCACATGTTTGATAAGAGTCTCGGCCTGAACACATTTTAATGCCAATATTCAGCTTCAGTCCTAGCGCCAGCTAGAGGTAGCAGGAAATGCCATGTTTTACACTGTGATTTACTACTCTTAGAGATTTAATCAAATCATCATCATATTTGGTCAGACTGATGTTAAGCCCTTTGCCGTGATAAATTGCGAAGATCTTGACTTTTCGTTGAATTGCGTGTCCGTGGCGGCCTGGCAAAGTGAGATGTTTTGACATGAAACAGGAAGCTGTTGTAATTCAGGCATACATTATCCGATCTGCTTCAGACTTCACACGTTTGATAAGGGTCCCGGCCTGAACACGTCAATATAACAATAATCAGGTACCATCATAGCGCCACCTGCTGCACACAGGCGGTGTGGCACATCAGTTTCCCTTTGAATATCTACCTGTATTTACCCACTTTAATTCATATCCCCCTGGTTCACTGCTTTACTAATGCCATAGGGTAGCGGTGCACATGCGTGCGAGGGCCCTTTCATCGCTGCTTGCAGCTTTAATTATTATTATTATTATTATTTATTCTTCTTCTTCTCCAAAGTGAATCGCATTTTTGAGGGGCGAAACATGCTCGAAAACTCATGAAATTTTGCACACATGTCAGAAGTGGCGAAAATTTACATGTGGTATAGGCGCCAGAAGTGGGCGTGTAGAAATGGCTCGATAGCGCCACCTGCAAAATTTCAAGAGAACAGCCCCCCCTCTATGAAAAACGTACAGATACGAAATTTAGTTGGATCATCTATCACCCCAAGACCTACAAAAAAGTCTCTTGGAGCGAAGCTCTAAACCCAACAGGAAGTCCGCCATTTTGAATTTTTGCCTTGATTTTTGTGCAAATTTGGTCATTTCCAGGCTTCATACTTTAACGAACTCCTCCTACAGATTTAATCCGATCATCGTCATATTTGGTCAATCTCATCTAAAGGCCTTTGCGATGTTAAATTGCGGAGATCTTGACTTTTCGTCGGAGGGTGTGTCCGTGGCGGCCTGACAAATTTCTGCATTTTCGCCATGAAACAGGAAGTGGCTCTAACTCAGGCATACAATGTCCAATCTGCCCCACGCTTCATACGTTTGATAAGGGTCTTGGCCTGAACACATTTCAATGCCAATATTCAACTTCACTCATAGCGCCACCTAGAGGTAGGAGGAAATGCCATGTTTTACGCTGTGATTTACTGCTCTTAGAGATTTAATCAAATCATCATCATATTTGGTCAGACTGATGTTAAGCCCTTTGCGGTGATAAATTGCGAAGATCTTGACTTTTCGTTGAAGTGCGTGTCCGTGGCAGCCTGGCAAAATGTGATATTTCGCCATGAAACAGGAAGCTGTTGTAATTCAGACATACATAATCCGATCTGCCCCCAACTTCACACGTTTCATAAGGGTCCCGGCCTGAACACATCAACATGGCATAATTCAGTATCAGTCATAGCGCCACCTAGAGGCAGCAGGAAATACCACCTTTTATGCTGTGACGTACTTCTTTTAGAGATATTTAACCATTGCAACATCATATTTCATCAGTCTAATCTCAAGACCTTGTGGGATGATAAATAGCAACGACCTTGACTTTTCGTTAAAGGGCGTGTCCGTTGCGGCCTCGCAAAGTATCGCTAAATGAATCCCATTTTTGACAGCCTAAACAAGCTCAAAAAGTCATGAAACGTTGCACACGTGTCAAAAGTGGCGAATATTTTCATGTGATATAGGCTTCAGAACTTGGGGTGTTAAAATGGCTCTATAGCGCCACCTACAAAAATTCAATAGAGCAGCCCCCCCGTTACGTTAATCGCACAGATACGAAATGCGGTAGGATCATGTATCACCCCAAGACCTACAAAAAAGTCTCTTGGAGCAAAGCTCTAAACCCCACAGGAAGTCAGCCATTTTGAATTTTCTCTGTAATTTGAGTGCAAATTTTGCCATTTCTGGCCTTCGTATTTTAACAAACTCCTCCTATAAATTTAATCAGATAATCATCATATTTGGTGAGTGTCATCTAAAGGGCTTTGCAATGCTAAATTGCGGAGATCTTGACATTTCAATGGAGGGTGTGTATGTGGCGGCTTGCCAAATTTCTGTGTTTCTCAATGAAACAGGAAGTTGTTCTAACTCAGGTTTAAAATGTCCAGTCTGACCCACGCTTCACAAGTTTGATAATTGTCCTGTCCTGAACACATCAACATGGCAATATTCAGTAAGTTAAAGCGCCACCTGCTGGAAGCAGGAAATGACATGTTTTACACTGTGATTTACTGCTCATTAAAATGTATTCAGATCATCATCATATTTGGTCAGTCTGAACTTAGGGACTTCACAATGATAAATTGTGAAGATCTTGACATTTCGATAAAGGGGCGAGTCCGTTGTGGCCTGTCAAAGTTTGATTTTTCGCCATGAGAAAGCTGTTGTAACTCAGACATGCAATGTCCGACCTGTCACAGACATCATACGTTTGACAAAGGTCCTGGCCTCAACACATCAATGTTACAACAATCAATTACAATCATAGCGCCACCTGCTGCATAAAGAAGTAGTGGCACTTCAAAGTTCCTTTGAATATCCACCTATATTTATCCACGGAAATTTCAATCCCCCTGGTTTATTGCTTTACTAAGGCCATAGAGTGGCGGTGCACATGAGTGCGAGGGCCCTTCCATCACTGCTTGCAGTTTTAATTAGGGCCCGAGCACACCAGTGTGAGGACCCTATTGTTTTTGCTCCGTTTATTATTATTCTTATTTTTATTATTCTTTTTCTTCTCCGAAATGGATTGCATTTTTGAGGGGCTAAACATATGCGAAAACTCTTGATAATTTGCACACGCGTCAGAAGTGGCGAAAATTTACATGTGGTATAGGCGTCAGAAGTGGGCGTGTAGAAATGGCTCGATAGTGCCACCTGCAAAATTTCAAGAGAACAGCCCCCCGCTACGAAAAACGTACAGACACGAAATTTGGTAGGATCATCTATCACCCCAAGACCGACAAAAAAGTCTATTGGCGCGAAGCTCTAAACCCCACAGGAAGTCGGCCATTTTTTATTTTCACTGTGATTTCTGAGCAAATTTTGGCATTTCCAGGCTTCGTACTTTAACGAACTCCTCCTACAGATTTAATCCGATCATCATCATATTTGGTCAGTCTTATCTAAAGGCCTTTGCGATACTAAATTGCAGAGATCTTGACTTTTCGTTGGAGGGTGTGTCCGTGGCGGCGTGCCAAATTTCTGAGTTTTCGCCATGAAACAGGAAGTGGCTCTAACTCAGGTATACAATGTCCAATCTGCCCCACGCTTCACATGTTTGATAAGGGTCTTGGCCTGAACACATTTCAATGTCAATATTCAGCTTCAGTCATAGCGCCACCTAGAGGTAGCAGGAAATACCATGTTTTACGCTATGATTTACTGCTCTTAGAGATTTAATGAAATCATCATCATATTTGGTCAGATTGATGTTAAGCCCTTTGCGGTGATAAATTTGTGAAGATCTTGAGTTTTCGTTTAAGGGCGTGTCCGTGGCGGCTTGGCAAATTGTGATGTTTCACCATGAAACAGGAAGCTGTTGTAATTCAGACATACATTGTAAGATCTGCCCCAGACTTCACACGTTTGTTAAGGGTCCCGCCTGAACACGCCAATATCATAATTAGAGTTGTTCTGATTCCGATACCAGTATCGGAAATGCGGCCGATACCACAAAAAATTCTGGCATCGGAATCGGCGAGTACTTGAACCCATGTACCGATCCGATACCATTTTCTTACTAAACCTAGTTATGCCCGTTATAGCTAACGCTGCAAAGCGAAACTCATTTCTTCTTCGCTGCTCTGAATGCAAACACCAGGAAGTTACCTCATGCGTGACGCAACCACTGTTTACTTAGAGCGGCAAAGAAATGAAAGCATGCAGCCGTATGTCCGCTGTTTGTTAGTATTTCAGACTAATAAAACAAAACATCGACATGTCTCAACGGAATCCGCGCCCGCAGATTTTGGCGTAGTACTCAACGGAGTTAATGCCCGTGATTGACAAGCACACATACCCCGCGCTTGAGCGCGTTTGTGAGTGACCAGTACTGTCATTGACAACAAGTACACATACATAGCCTCGCGCGTTTGTGAGCAGCATTGATAAGTACATAAACCCTGCGTGTGCTGTTTGCTGTGATTGTTTTTAATGATAAGAGCATGAACCGTTTGATATTTGAGATGAAATAAAACTTACCACTGAGTTTTACCGCAGATCTTACTTGTCTCTGTCGTCTATGTGACGCGACAGTCAGCACAGCACATCCATAATTTCAAATCCGTTTACAAGACGAATGCTCTTGTTATGTTTAATATAAAGTTTACATTGCGTTGTAAAAATGATGAAATTATCTTCATACGTGCTTAATTCATAATGAGAACGTTTACACAAGCTTTTTTATTTTGCTATAATATATATTAACAATAATATATGTCATTTTATAAAGGCTACAAACTATAATTCTATCTTGACATGCACATTATCTGGTTCATGTTGGTCCAGTTTAATTCAGAGGACTCATTGGTTTGGTGTATTCATTTTAATTGTAAGCCTTTAAAAAGTAATTATTTTAGATGCAATTTTGTAATATTTAATAGCTTAAATTCTCTAATTTCTTCTAAAAACATTTAAAATCATCCCACAGAATTCCACAGATTTTTCAAATTATTCTAAAACTAAAATACCGTTTCAGTGTACAGTGTTAGATTTGTGGCTCGTTTTCTCTTAGGAAAAATAAATATTACTGTCAAATGTCTTTCAGATAATAAAAATACCCTAGTTCACTGTATGTATTTGTTCATGTTTTATACAGGAATAAGTCTGAAGCACACCATAAAACCGTTATATCCATTCATACAGGACTAGTAGTTTGTATAGCTGTATATTTTACAGATATACACCCAGGTATCGGATCGGTACTCGGTATCGGCCGATACCCTGAGCCCAGGTATCGGAATCGGTATCGGGAAGAGGAAAATGGTATCGGAACATCTCTAATCATAATAATCAGGTACAGTCATAGCACCACCTGCTGCACACAGGCGGTGTGGCACATAAATTTTCCTTTGAATATCCACCTATATTTAGGGCCCGAGCACACAAGTGTGAGGACCCTATTGTTTTTGCTCCGTTTATTATTATTAGGGCCCGAGCACACCGGGGTGCGAGGACCCTATTGTTTTTGCTCGGTTTATTATTATTATTATTATTATTATTATTATTATTATTAGGGCCCGAGCACACCAGGGTGTGAGGACCCTATTGTTTTTGCTCCGTTTATTATTATTATTATTTTTCTTCTTCTTCTTCTTCTTCTTCTTCTTCTTCTCCGAAATGGATCACATTTTTGAGGGCCTAAACATACCCGAAAACTCATGAAAATTTGCACACGCGTCAGAAGTGGCGAAAATTTACATGTGGTATAGCCGTCAGAAGTGGGCGTGTAGAAATGGCTCGATAGCGCCACCTGCAAAATTTCAAGAGAACAGCCCCCCCGCTACGAAAAACGTACAGATATGAAATTTGGTAGGATCATCTAGCACCCCAAGACCTACAAAAAAGTCTCTTGGAGCTAAGCTCTAAACCCCACAGGAAGTCGGCCATTTTGAATTTTCTCTGTCATTTTTTGACATTTCCAAGCGTCGTACTTTAACGAACTCCTCCTAGAGATTTAATCCGATCATTATCATAGTTGGTCAGTCTCATCTAAAGGCCTTTGCGATGCTAAATTGCGGAGATCTTGAGTTTTCAGTGGAGGGTGTGTCCGTGGCGGCCTGACAAAGTTAGGCATTTTCGCCATGAAACAGGAAGTTGTTATAACTCAGGCATACAATGTCCAATCTGCCCCACGCTTCACATGTTTGATAAGAGTCTTGACCTGAACACATTTTAATGCCAATATTCAACATCAGTCATAGCGCCACCTAGAGGTAGCAGGAAATGCCATGTTTTACGCTGTGATTTACTGCTCTTACAGATTTAATCAAATCATCATCATATTTGGTCAGACTGATGTTAAGACCTTTGCCGTGATAAATTGCGAAGATCTTGACTTTTCGTTGAAGGGCGTGTCCGTGGCAGCCTGGCAAAGTGTGATATTTCGCCATGAAACAGGAAGCTGTTGTAATTCAGGCATACATTATCCGATCTGCCCCCGACTTCACAAGTTTGATAAGGGTCCCGGCCTGAACACGTCAATATAACAATAATCAGGTACCGTCATAGCGCCACCTGCTGCACACAGGCGGTGTGGCACATCAATTTTTCTTTGAATATCTACCTATATTTACCCACTTTAATTCATATCCCCCTGGTTCACTGCTTTACTTATGCCATAGGGTGGCGGTGCACATGCGTGTGAGGGCCCTTCCATCGCTGCTTGCAGCTTTAATTAGGGCCCGAGCACCGAGGAGCAGGCCAGAATGGCCTGCACCGTGGGTGCAAAGCCCTATTGTTTTTGCTTCGTTTATTATTATTATTATTTTCCGAAATGAATCGCATTTTTGAAGGCCTAAACATGCCCGAAAACTCATGAAATTTTGCACACGCGTCAGAAGTGGTGAAAATTTACATGTGGTATAGGCATCAGAAGTGGGCAAGTAGAAATGGCTCGATAGCGCCACCTGCAAAATTTCAAGAGAACAGCCCCCCCGCTACGAAAAACATATAGATACGAAATTTAGTAAGATCATCTATCACCCCAAGACCTACAAAAAAGTCTCTTGGAACTAAGCTCTAAACCCCACAGGAAGTCAGCCATTTTGAATTTTCTCTGTCATTTTTTGACATTTCCAAGCGTCGTACTTTAACGAACTCCTCCCAGAGATTTAATTCGATGCTCATCATATTTGGTCAGTATCATCTAAAGGCCTTTGCGATGTTAAATTGCGGAGATCTTGACTTTTCGTTGGAGGGTGTGTCCGTGGCAGCCTGACAAATTTCAGCGTTTTCGCCATGAAACAGCAAGTTGTTCTAACTCAGGCATACAATGTCCAATCAGCCCCACGCTTCACATGTTTGATAAGGGTCTTGGCCTGAACACATTTCAATGCCAATATTCAGCTTCAGTCATAGCGCCACCTAGAGGTAGTAGAAAATACCATGTCTTACGCTGGGATTTACTGCTCTTAGAGATTTAATCAAATCATCATCATATCTGGTCAGACTGTTCTTAAGCCCTTTGCGATGATAAATTGGGAAGATCTTGACTTTTCGTTGAAGGGCGTGTCCGTGGCGGCCTGTCAAAGTGTGATGTTTCACCATGAAACAGGAAGCTGTTGTAATTCAGGCATACATTGTCTGATCTGCCCCCGACTTAACACGTTTGATTAGGATCCCAGCCTGAACACATAAACATGGCTTAATTTAGTAACAGTCATAGCGCCACCTAGAGGCAGCAGGAAATGCCATGTTTAACGCTGTGACTTACTGCTCTTACAGATTTAACCATATTAACATCATATTTCATCAGTCTAATATCAAGACCTTGTGTGATGATAAAAAGCAACGACCTTGACTTTTCATTAAAGGGCGTGTTCGTTGCGGCCTCGCAAAGTATCGTTAAATGAATCACATTTTTGACAGCCTAAATAAGCTCAAAAAGTCATGAAACGTTGCACACATGTCAAAGGTGGCAAATATTTTCATGAGATATAGGCTTCAGAACTTGGGGTGTTAAAATGGCTCTATAGCGCCACCTACAAAAATTCAATAGAGCAGCCCCCCCACTACGTTAATCGTACAGATACGAAATGCGGTAGGATCATGTATCACCCCAAGACCTACAAAAAAGTCTCTTGGAGCAAAGCTCTAAACCTCACAGGAAGTCAGCCATTTTGAATTTTCTCTGTAATTTGAGTGCAAATTTTGCCATTTCTTGCCTTCGTATTTTAACGAACTCCTCCTATAAATTTAATCAGATAATCATCATATTTTGTGTGTGTCATTTAAAGGGCTTTGCAATGCTAAATTGCGGAGATCTTGACATTTCAATGGAGGGTGTGTCCGTGGCAGCTTGCCAAATTTCTGTGTTTCTCAAAGAAACAGGAAGTTGTTCTAACTCGGATTTAAAATGTCCAATCTGACCCATGCTTCACAAGTTTGATAAGTATCCTGTCCTGAACACATCAACATGCCAATACTCAGTAAAAGTTATAGCGCCACCTGCTATAAGCAGAAAGTGACATGTTTAACACTGTGATTTACGGCTCATCTAAATGTATTCAGATCATCATCATATTTGGTTAGTCTGAACTTAGGGACTTCACAATGATAAATTGTGAGGATCTTGACATTTCGTTAAAGGGGCGTGTCCGTGGTGGCCTGTCAAAGTTTGATGTTTCGCCATGAGAAAGCTGTTGTAACTCAGGCATGCGATGTCCGACCTGTCACAGACATCATACGTTTGACAAGGGTCCTGGCCTCAACACATCAATGATACAACGATCAATTACAATCATAGCGCCACCTGCTGCACAAAAAGAGCTGTGGCACTTCAAAGTTCCTTTGAATATGCACCTATATTTACCCACTGAAATTTCAATCCCCCTGGTTTATTGCTTTACTAAGGCCATAGAGTGGCAGTGCACATGCGTGCGAGGGCCCTTCCATCACTGCTTGCAGTTTTAATTATTATTATTATTTTTCTTCTTCTTCTTCTTCTTCTTCTTCTCCGAAATGGATCGCATTTTTGAGGGCCTAAACATACCCGAAAACTCATGAAAATTTGCACACACGTCAGAGGTGGCGAAAATTTACATGTAGTATAGGCGTCAGAAGTGGGCGTGTAGAAATGGCTCGATAGCGCCACCTGCAAAATTTCAAGAGAACAGCCCCCCCACTACGAAAAATTTACAGATACGAAATTTGGTAGGATCATCTAGCACCCCAAGACCTACAAAAAAGTCTCTTGGAGCTAAGCTCTAAACCCCACAGGAAGTCGGCCATTTTGAATTTTCTGTGTCATTTTTTGACATTTCCAAGCGTCGTACTTTAACGAACTCCTCCTAGCGATTTAATCCGATCATTATCATATTTGGTCAGTCTCATCTAAAGGCTTTTGCGATGTTAAATTGCGGAGATCTTGACGTTTCGTTGGAGGGTGTGTCCGTGGCGGCCTGACAAAGTTCAGCATTTTCGCCATGAAACAGGAAGTTGTTATAACTCAGGCATACAATGTCCAATCTGCTCCACGCTTCACATGTTTGATAAGAGTCTCGACCTGAACACATTTTAATGCCAATATTCAGCTTCAGTCATAGCGCCACCTAGAGGTAGCAGGAAATGCCATGTTTTAAGCTGTGATTTACTGCTCTTAGAGATTTAATCAAATCATCATCATATTTGGTCAGATTGATGTTAAGCCCTTTGCCGTGATAAATTGCAAAGATCTTGACTTTTCGTTGAAGGGCGTGTCCGTGGCAGCCTGGCAAAGTGTGATGTTTCGCCATGAACCAGGAAGCTGTTGTAATTCAGGCATACATTGTCCGATCTGCCCTATACTTTACACTTTTGATAAGGGTCACGGCCTGAACACATCAATATAACAACAATCAGTTACAGTCACAGCGCCACCTGCTGCACACATGCGGTGTCGCACATCAAAGTTCCTTTAAATATCCACCTATATTTACCCATTTTAATTCATATCCCCCTGGTTCACTGCTTTACTAATGCCATAGGGTGGCGGTGCACATGCGTGCGAGGGCCCTTCCATCGCTGCTTGCAGCTTTAATTATTATTTATTCTTCTTCTTCTCCAAAGTGAATCGCATTTTTGAGGGGCGAAACATGCTCGAAAACTCATGAAATTTTGCACACATGTCAGAAGTGGCGAAAATTTACATGTGATATAGACGCCAGAAGTGGGCGTGTAGAAATGGCTCGATAGCGCCACCTGCAAAATTTCAAGAGAACAGCCCCCCCGCTACGAAAAACGTACAGATACGAAATTTGGTAGGATCATCTATCACCCCCAGACCTACAAAAAAGTCTCTTGGAGCGAAGCTCTAAACCCAACAGGAAGTCCGCCATTTAGAATTTTTGCCTTGATTTTTGTGCAAATTTGGTCATTTCCAGCCTTCATACTTTAACGAACTCCTCCTACAGATTTAATCCGATAATCGTCATATTTGGTCAATCTCATCTAAAGGCCTTTGCGATGTTAAATTGCGGAGATCTTGACTTTTCGTCAGAGGGTTTGTCCGTGGCGGCCTGACAAATTTCTGCATTTTCGCCATGAAACAGGAAGTGGCTCTAACTCAGACATACAATGTCCAATCTGCCCCACGCTTCATACGTTTGATAAGGGTCTTGGCCTGAACACATTTCAATGCCAATATTCAACTTCACTCATAGCGCCACCTAGAGGTAGGAAGAAATACCATGTTTTACGCTGTGATTTACTGCTCTTAGAGATTTAATCAAATCATCATCATATTTGGTCTGACTGATGTTAAGCCTGTTGCGGTGATAAATTGCAAAGATCTTGACTTTTCGTTGAAGGGCGTGTCCGTGGCAGCCTGGCAAAGTGTGATGTTTCACCATGAAACAGGAAGCTGTTGTAATTCAGACATACATAGTCCGATCTGCCCCCAACTTCACACATTTCATAAGGGTCCCGGCCTGAACACATCAACATGGCATAATTCAGTATCAGTCATAGCGCCACCTAGAGGCAGCAGGAAATACCACCTTTTATGCTGTGACTTCCTGCTCTTCGAGATTTAACCATATCAACATCATATTTCATCAGTCTAATCTCAAGACCTTGTGTGATGATAAATAGCAACGACCTTGACTTTTCGTTAAAGGGCGTGTCCGTTGCGGCCTCGCAAAGTATCGCTAAATGAATCCCATTTTTGACAGCCTAAACGAGCTCAAAAAGTCATGAAATGTTGCACACGTGTCAAAAGTGGCGAATATTTTCATGTGATATAGGCTTTATAACTTGGGGTGTTAAAATGGCTCTATAGCGCCACCTACAAAAATTCAGTAGAGCAGCCCCCCCGCTACGTTAATCGCACAGATACGAAATGCGGTAGGATCATGTATCACCCCAAGACCTACAAAAAAGTCTCTTGGAGCAAAGCTCTTAACCCCACAGGAAGTCAGCCATTTTGAATTTTCTCTGTAATTTGAGTGCAAATTTTGCCATTTCTGGCCTTTGTATTTTAACGAACTCCTCCTATAAATTTAATCAGATAATCATTATATTTGGTGAGTGTCATCTAAAGGGCTTTGCAATGCTAAATTGCGGAGATCTTGACATTTCAATGGAGGGTGTGTATGTGGCGGCTTGCCAAATTTCTGTGTTTCTCAATGAAACAGGAAGTTGTTCTAACTCAGGTTTAAAATGTCCAATCTGACCCACGCTTCACAAGTTTGATATTTGTCCTGTCCTGAACACATCAACATGGCAATATTCAGTAAAAGTTATAGCGCCACCTGCTGGAAGCAGGAAATGACATGTTTTACACTGTGATTTACTGCTCATTGAAATGTATTCAGATCATCATCATATTTGGTCAGCCTGAACTTAGGGACTTCACAATGATAAATTGTGAAGATCTTGACATTTCGTTAAAGGGGCGTGTCCGTTGTGGCCTGTCAAAGTTTGATTTTTCGTCATGAGAAAGCTGTTGTAACTCAGACATGCAATGTCCGACCTGTCACAGACATCATACGTTTGACAAGGGTCCTGGCCTCAACACATCAATGATACAACAATCAATTACAATCATAGCGCCACCTGCTGCATAAAGGAGTAGTGGCACTTCAAAGTTCCTTTGAATATCCACCTATATTTATCCACGGAAATTTCAATCCCCCTGGTTTATTGCTTTACTAAGGCCATAGAGTGGCGGTGCACATGAGTGCGAGGGCCCTTCCATCACTGCTTGCAGTTTTAATTAGGGCCCGAGCACCGAGGAGCAGGCCAGAATGGCCTGCACCGAAAGGTGCGAAGCCCTATTGTTTTTGCTCGGATTATTATTTTTATTATTATTATTATTTTTTTTTTTTATTATTTTTTTTTTACGTTTCGGGGCAATTTGGGGGCCTTAACATACTCAAAAACTCTTGAAATTTTGCACAGACATCAGAGTCGTCGGCCATCAGGTCCGGGCAAAGGCCGGACCACGGGCGTGGCAAGGGAGCTCTGTAGCGCCCCCTGTAATTCAAAAACAAACATTGGGGCACAGATCGGGCAAAAATGTACGCACATGTACGAGAGTTGGTACACATATAGAACTCATCGACCCGAACAACTTTTGCCCTTAAACCTATTAGCTCCGCCCAACAGGAAGTCGGCCATTTTTGATTGTTTCAAAAACGCATGTGATGAACTTTTGAATACTCCTCCTAGGGGATTTATGCGATTGACACCAAACGCGGTGAACATGATGTCGAGACATTTTACTTGCTAAATTGCGAAGGGATTTTTGATATCTCGAACGGTTCTGCCATGGCGAAGCGACAAAGTCATGGCGAAATCAGAGAAACAGGAAGTGTCTAATATCTAAGGCAAAAAATGTCTTATTGTAATGATACGCAGGACGTTTGTTCGTCTGAAGATTCCGAACGCATCGATGTGCCTATTGTGAGTCTCGGGTATAGCGCCACCACCAGGTGCCAGGAAGTGTGTCAGTCACAAAGGTGGATTTTTTTGACAGTTCCATCCAATGTTCTTTTAAATACTCCTTCTAGGATTTTCATGCGATTGACACCAAAAGTGGTCAACATGATGCCGAGGCATAGTAGATGATAAATTGCGAAGGGATTTTTGATATCTCCAACGCTGTCCCCATGGCAACGCGTCAAATTTTACTTTAATTTTAGGCATGTTTAAGGCTCTTGGCGTGCTTAGATTAACCTAAAACTTGGCACACACATCAGAGTTGTCGACTGTTAAGTGTGCACAAAAAGGTCAGACATAGGCGTGTCTCTTAAGAGGCTCACCAGCGCCCCCGTTTGTCTAAAATGTGGGGTTTCTTTTACCTACAGTCCCCAAATGGGTCAATAACAACATGAAATAGCCCACTGATATTTACCCACTTGATGCACTTGCTCACCGTGCATCGTTTTCTCGGAGGCATCGTATAGCGGTAAAATAACGTGCGAGGGCCCGCCATCGCTGCTTGCAGCTATATTTATTATTTATTCTTCTTCTTCTCCAAAGTGAATCGCATTTTTGAGGGGCGAAACATGCTCGAAAACTGATGAAATTTTGCACACATGTCAGAAGTGGCGAAAATTTACATGTGCCATAGGCGCCAGAAGTAGGCATGTAGAAATGGCTCGATAGCGCCACCTGCAAAATTTCAAGAGAACAGCCCCCCCGCTACGAAAAACGTACAGATACGAAATTTGGTAGGATCATCTACCACCCCAAGACCTACAAAAAAGTCTCTTGGAGCGAAGCTCTAAACCCCAAAGGAAGTCGGCCATTTTTAATTTTTGCCTTGATTTTTGTGCAAATTTGGTAATTTCCAGGCTTCATACTTTAACGAACTCCTCCGACAGATTTAATCCGATCATCGTAATATTTGGTCAGTCTCATCTAAAGGCCTTTGCAATGTTAAATTGCGGAGATCTTGACTTTTCGTTGGAGGGTGTGTCCGTGGCGGCCTGACAAATTTTGGCATTTTCGCCATGAAGCAGGAAGTGGATCTAACTCAGGCATACAATGTCCAATCTGCCACACGCTTCACATGTTTGATAAGGGTCTTGGCCTGAACACATTTCGATGCCAATATTTAGCTTCCGTCATAGCGCCACCTAGAGGTAGCAGGAAATGCCATGTTTTACGCCGTGATTTACTGCTCTTAGAGATTTAATCAAGTCAACATCATTTTCGGTCAGACTAATCTTAAGGCCTTTGCGATGATAAATTGCGAAGATCTTGACTTTTCGTTGAAGGGCGTGTCCGTGGTGGCCTGTCAAAATTTGATGTTTCGCCAAAAAAAAGGGGGATGTTGTAATTCAGGCATACATTGTCAGATCTGCCCCCAACTTCACACGTTTGATAAGGGTCCAGGCCTGAACACATCAACATGGCATAATTCAGTAACAGTCATAGCGCCACCTAGAGGCAGCAGGAAATACCTTGTTTTACACTGTGACTTACAGCTCTTAGAGATTTAACCATATCAACATCATATTTAATCAGTCTAATCTCAAGACCTTGTGTGATGACAAATAGCGACAACCTTGACTTTTCGTTAAAATGCGTGTCCGTGGCGGTCTCGCAAAGTATTGCTAAATGAATTCCATTTTTGACAGCCTAAACAACCATAAAAAGTCATGAAACGTTGCACACATGTCAAAAGGGGTAAAGATTTACACTTGATATTGGCTTCAGAACTGGGGGTGTAAATATGGCTCTATAGCGCCACCTACAAAAGTTTAAAAGAGCAGCCCCCCCCCCCCCCCCCCGCTACGGTAAACATACAGATATGAAATGTGGTAGGTTCATGTATCACTCCAAGACCTACAAAAAAGTATCTTGGAACCAAGCTGTAAACCCCACAGGAAGTCGGCCATTTTTAATTTTCTCTGTAATTTGAGTGCAAATTTTGCCATTTCTGGGCTTCGTACTTTTAATGAACTTCTCCTACAGATTTTATTAGATTAAAAACATATTTGGTCTGTGTCATCTAAAGGCCTCTGCGATGCTAAATTGCGAAGATCTTGAGTTTTCGTTGGAGGGGGTGTCCGTGGCAGCCTGCCAAATTTCGGCTTTTCGCCATAAAACAGGAATTTGATATAACTCAGGCTTATAATATCTAATCTGACCCACGTTTCACATGTTTGATAAGTGCCCTGGCTTGAACACATCAACATGGAATAATTCACATACAGTCATAGCACCATCTGCTGGCAGCAGGAAATGTCAGGTTTTACACTGTGTTACACATCAAAGTTCTTTTGAATATCCACCTATATTTACCCAATTAAATTTAAAACCCCCTGGTTCACTGCTTTACTAAGGCCATAGGGTGGCGGTGCACATGCGTGCGAGGGCCCTTCCATCGCTGCTTGCAGCTTTAATTATTATTATCAGGGCCGGTTTTTGCTATGGGCAATGTGGGCGAACGCCCAGGGCGCAATCTATGTGAGGGCGCACGAGCGCATTCAAAAAAAAAACCAACAACTTCAAAGCGGTTTTTTAGACTAACGCTCATTTCCATGTCAAGTTAGTGCTGAGAGTCATACACAGGTTGTGTTCGTGTCAGAAGAGGCGCGGGAGAAAGGGGCGGGCCAACTTGCGACTGCAAATCGCTCGCTCGCCCCCTATCCCAGGGCAGGCGATTTGAGGATCTCAGGAGCAGAGGTGACGTACGGACGCACGTTGGGGAATGGCGGTTGAGTTCAAAGTTAAGCTTTAACGTGTCGGGAAATTGTTGAGAAGTCCCATGATTCGATGGAAGAAACAAACACAGGCTCGGCCAGAGGTTGGCAACAGCCGGGTTGAGAGTGGAGTACGCATGGTTGGAAACATAGGTGATTTTGGAAGTGATCTGGAAATGGAGGAGGAAGTGTCAGGTGCGGAGAATGGAAGTAATGAATGGAAAGTAGTTGAAAATCGGAAAAGAAAGACAAACTGGGACCAGTTTTCAGATTCTGATAGTGATAAGGGAAGACATCAGTTAGGAATACGAAAGGAGGAATATAAAGTAATGATACAATTCGAATCTGAACCTGAATCTGCTATAAATCCGTTAAAATTAACTAAAGCAATTAATAATGAGATAGGGCTGATTGAGAAGGCAAAAATGGTAAGGGGTGGTAAATTGTTATTATTTTGCAAAGATAGCAAGCAACAGGAAAAGGCAATAGGAATGAAGACGTTACTGGGGGAAAAAGTAAGAAGTCAAATTCCAGAAGAGAGAAATTGGGTAAGAGGAGTAATAACAGGAATCCCGATTGACATGACAACAGAAAGAATCAAAAAGAATATCTCTGGAGCAGTAGTAAAGGAAGTAAGAAGACTTCAGTATGTCAAAGACAAAGAAAAGAAGGATAGTTTATCTATGATGCTAAATTTCGTTGAGGATAAACTACCTGAAAGGGTATATTTAGGATACATGAGTTACAGGGTTAGACCTTATGTACCTCCGCCATTAAGATGTTACAAATGTCAAAGATTTGGCCATGTTGCGGCAGTTTGTAGAGGGAAACAAAGATGTGCAAGATGTGGAGGAGAGCATGATTACGGTAAATGCGAACAAGGAGTAAATCCTAAATGCTGTAACTGTGGGGGGGAGCATAGCGCAGGGTACGGAGGATGTCAAGCGAGGAAGAAAGTCTTGAGAAAACAAAATGTAAGAGTGGAAAATGGGTTAACATATGCTGAGGCCCTGAAGAAAGTGGAACAGGAAAGGAAAGAAATGAAGAAAGTTGCACCTCTGGAAATGAATAAAAGCATAGTAGAGACTGAGAAAGATCCAATGGGGATTGACAAAATGTCTTTTGTAGCATTTATAGCTGAAGTGGTTAACTGTTCAGCACAAACGGAAAGTCGCACAGAAAGAATTAAAATCATAGTAAGAGCTGCTGAAAAGTATTTGGAAATAGAGGGAATTAATGTGGAAATGATCAATGAAAAACTAAAAGTACAGGTTGGAAACACCCAGACAACATGTACAGTAGTTCATCAAAGTGTATATAAAATAGGAAACACGAAACTGATTATTATTATTAGTTTTTTTTTTTCTCTTTTCTTTTTTTCACTTAATGTATACAACCAAGTAGTGTTCCATACTCCAATCCAGTAGGTGGCGGTAAATGCACCTTTAGTTGGTTTGCCACCCGCCATTTAAACAACAGAAGAAGAAGAAGAAGAAGACTGATCCTATCCCTGCGTTCCAGTTCGTTTTTTTATGAACTTCCCTCGATAACTTCCCTCAGTCTCGTTCACTCGGATGTACGTCATTGCTTACGTTGTACGAGTGCCCACTAGTGCTAGAACACTTGAAGTGGGTTCAAATGGATCGCCCTAAGCCCTTGATCACATGGAAAGTGGAGACCGCCCCCTCCATGTGCAAAGCGCGAGTTGCTGAAGTGACGTCACAATCGTGTTGCATTGTGGGATATGAAGCTGCATGGAGTGTACATATGAAGCAGACTCGCTCCCTCGGTCAAAATCGAGGGAGCGAGGGTCTGTCCATACAAACTTCCCTCGTCCACTTGACAAAGTGGAACGCACTTCAAAATGGCGACAGGGAGTCCCCCGAGGGGAAGTGCTTAGGGAAGTTTGCGAGTGTGTGTCTAAAACTGGAGTGGAACGCACCCTAGGCCAGAGGCCACACAACATAAACTGCTGCGTCTGCTTCCAAATAAATTGTATTTTTCATTCCTAAAATTAACATAGACCCATATACCTACGAACATGTTATCAATTGGATTTTGTGAAAAAAAACGTGACACCGGTTGATTGACGGGCGAACGGATGTTGTTGTTGGCAAAATGTAATGCAAAGTTAATGATTTCGAGTCTTCATCATCATCATGCCATGGATCGAATTAAAAGACCAAAGAAGCCATAAGTTGCCCAGATCAGAAAAAGAAGAAAAGAAGATGAGGAAAAATTATAAAGATAAAGGTATGCCGATTTCTATAAGTGATGACGTGAGTGACAGAAATAGGCTAACGTAATTTATATTAGCCTCGCCCTCTTGCTAATATGTTGCTATTAGCCACAGAACACGACTGTTTTTTTGTTTTAGTTTTGCTGAACTAGCAACTATTAGAATTGAGGCACCATGTCATGCAACTAAATTCACCCATAGGCAACACACAGTCTAGTTTATCTGTGCAAACTCACACAGACCTCCTGACTGTGTCCTTTTTTATTGCTATATACGCTATATGTGAACTTAAATAACTTCTAATATAAGTTGACATGCCATTTTGTAAGCTACACAGTGATAGCTTTTTAAATAATTTGTAGTGTATGCTTAGCATTTGTTAACATCATATAAACTAATAAAATATGTGTTATGGTCATTTTAATTGGGTAACTGATGCATGTGTGATGTAAGTGTATCTAACTTACATATTGTATCTTAATTGTAAATGCAGGGGCACTTCTGAAATATTTTAGAGTTAGAGCACCCACTGGCAAAAATTAGGAGTCGGATACTTCCACAGCAGCCATGGCCAACAGACATGGTTGTGTAGTCTGATGAGGAGTGTGTGTGTGTGTGTGTGTGTGTGTGTGTGTGTGTGTGTGTGTGTGTGTGTGTGTGTGTGTGTGTGTGTGTGTGTGTCTTTATATACTGTATTACATTTATTTATCTTGTTTTTCTCTGTTATTGTTACCTTTTTGTATTTAAGATTATATATAATAAAATAATACATGTTGGTGGCGGGATTTGGGGGTAATTTTTTTTCTGGGGCGGCGAAGGGATGATTCGCCCAGGGCGTAAATCTAGCCAGGACCGCCACTGATTATTATTATTATTATTATTTAAAATAATAAGAATGTAGTTTTTATAATTAGTTAGTTTTGGATTATTTTTTGGTCATTGAAAGCCTTTTATTACTGAACCCAGTCTGTGCGCACCTATCTCTCAAACGTCAGGTAAAGCGCACAGGCTTGCAACTGAAGGAATACATATGCATACAAATCAAATGCTTTGGTAAAGTCTCACAAATTAAACATTGAAGTTCATGTTGCATAAAAATAAACACTGAAGTTTATAATTACTATGTTTTTTTTTACAGTGGGTCATAATATATCATATATTTTAGTTTGTCAGTGCGTTTTGTGGTGTTAGGAAGTGTTTGCGCATTTCTGCACTAACTCAAAATGTGCGTACACCACCTCCTGAGCTGGCGTAGGATTTGAGCGTGCCGTATGCCAACGTCCATATTGATAAATCTCAAGTCACCGTGGTTTTGGGTGTACGCCAGGTGTACGCTGGAAATTTGGTGTACGCACTTTTGATAAATGAGGGCCATTGAGTTTAGAACACTGTTGGGGAATTCAGTGTTGTTTGTGTAAACTATGTCAAGTGCTATTCAAATACACTTAAATTGAACTGAAAGAATTGAATCAGGCAAACTTTAAAGCTCTTTTGACTATAGATTTCCATACAGTCCTAAAGTGACCTGTGACGTGCTGCAACGTGGAAATAAATTTCAAAAGAACTGAGCTATGATCAACCAAACACAAATTAAAACGTTAGTGTCTAGTTTTTTCTGTCCACTCCCAATAAAAACAGAATGTTGTGCTTTTCGCAAAATTAACCCTTAAGAGTTCCTAGGGACATTTTGTGCCATTTTGATTTTGATTTTTAAACCATCTTGACTGTGATGATTGAATATTGCCCAAACTTGCCAAAGG
The DNA here is from genome assembly GCF_027580225.2 of Misgurnus anguillicaudatus. Lineage (NCBI taxonomy): Eukaryota > Metazoa > Chordata > Actinopteri > Cypriniformes > Cobitidae > Misgurnus > Misgurnus anguillicaudatus. The sequence continues at coordinate 6,585,490 of NC_073338.2, read as the reverse complement.
TTAATCTTTTTTGATACATTTTAGAATATTGGTTTCAGTTTTTTAAATTAGCTTAAAATGGCTAAGCTACGCAAAAACCGACTAATGTGTTCCTAAGGACAAAAAATGCCCCATTGAAAACCATTTTAACTACCATTTTTGACCCCCCATTTATCTTAACATAAACTAATACATACCTTTATGTCAATATATAATTTTGAACTACTGGCCTTGAAGTTTTAATTTTTATACTTCTCCACCAGGTGGCGCTACTTTTTACCATTTCATGCATTCATCAAAATGTCACAATTTTTGCTGTTTTCTGCGGACCACATAGCTGCTGAAAAGATAAACCTTTAATGTTGAAAATTGGTGTGTGTGTAAAAAAAGTGTGTCTGAGTGGTAAGGGGGTGGGGTGATGTCGGGGTGGGGTCGGTGATGAATGGGGCAGGGGGGCATATTCAACATATCCAAATTCTTCTGTCTTTGAAGGGCACATTCTGCGTTATAAACTAATTCAGTAATAAAAACGATGAGAGGCCAGAACCGAAACAAATTCAATCTTCATTTTGTTTCTCGCTCATGTTGTTTATGCAAATAAACTGCTATAAGTATGAACAGTATCGCAGAAGTAGTGAAAATGGCAAGGCATTACAGCACACATAAGGCTCCTGAAATAATCATGCACTTCAAGAGCGAGGATGGCTCCTCATCTTCCTCCGAGGATTCTGAGGTCGACACGGAGGCCTCAGAGGTAGAAGTAGACCAGCTGGAGTCTAATTCATTAGAGAGATCTTCAGAAGACTTGTCAGAAGGTGAGAGCGGAGAGGAGATGGATGAAGTGGCGGCAGGATGGACGTCAAAAATAGAAAAATCTTCTGGTCTCCCACAAACATGGAGACGCTCCGCTACTTCCCAGCAGCCAGAGATTTGATCCCAGGGCTCACACACTATGCCACTGCCCAAATCAGTGCCCTGACTTCAAGCTTTTCATTGATGCTGATGCATGAAATCCTGCAGCATATTGGGGCCATGACAAACCTACATGGGAGACAGTCACAGACTGGAGAGATCTTGAGAAAAAGAAACTGCTGGCTATTGTGGGGTTGCTCATTCTGACAGGTGATTACAGATAAAAAATGAATCATTCCTCAGTCTCTGGAGTGAGAAATCAGGACAGGTCACTATCTGGGCTACGGTGTCCCACAAAAGTTTTCACGACATCAGCGGAACACTGTGGTTCGATTAATGTTAACCCATTGGCATTTAAAGGGTTAAAATTTCCACAAATTTAATTAATATTTGACATGTATGTTTCAGGAAGAAGTAGTGTTAAAAGATTTAATAGTTTAAAGTGGAAAAAAATGATTGATGTATGATATTTTTAGAGCAGTTTTTGGGAAGGTGTCATTTTGGCCTTAGGATCATTTTGGCCTTAGGAAGTGTGAGTTTTGTACAAAATCTGACCCTGTTCAAAAAATAACAATGCATCAAAATCAATGTTGCTACCAATCTTTTACCCATCCTAGGGTCTAATAATAATTATAATCAAATGGTAGTTCACATGTTTTTTTGGGGGAAAATATTTAGATTTTTGTTTTTTTCTGTTAAAAAACATGGGTTAATGTAAACAAACTGGCATGTAAAGGGTTAAAATTTCCACAAATTTAATTAATATTTCATATGTATGTTTCAGGCAGAAGTAGTTCTAAAAGACTGAATCGTTTAAAGTGTAAAAAAATATTGACATATGATATTTTTAGAGCAATTATTGGGAAGGTGTCATTTTGTGGCCTTAGGAACACTTAAGGAAGTTTTTATCAAATCTGACCTTGTTCAAAAAATAACAATGCATGAAAATTAATGTTGCTACCAATCTTTGACCCATCTCAGGATATAATAATAATAATAATCACATGGTGGTTCAAATGTGTTTTTTGGAAAATATTTAGTTTTTTTTTCTTTAAAAAAACATGGGCTAATGTAAACAAACAGGCATATAAAGGGTTAAAATTTTCACAAATTATATGAATATTTGATATGTATGTTTCAGGCAGAAGTAGTTCTAAAAGATAGCATCGTTTAAAATGAAAGAAAATATTGACGTATGATATTTTTAGAGCAGTTTTTGGGAAGGTGTCATTTTGTGGCCTTAGGAACACTTAAGGAAGTTTTTTAAAGTAACTCTTGAGGGTTAAGAAAATACACATGATGCTCGTTTTGTTCTCTCTCCCTCAGTGAAGTCCTTTCTCAAACGCGTCAGAAAAATAAACTGTAACTTGACGAATACTTGTCATAGAAACAAAAGATAAATGTCTACATAATGCTTGGAATGTCAGCTTTTAAATGATGTGAGATCGAAAACATATATTGTCATTCGGTGTAAACTGTATGAGAAGCAGGAGAAGTACCGTCTCTCTCTTGTTACCTGATTATCTGTAATGAGATGAGATCGCCACACCCCCGCGCCATTGAAGTGAACGAGCAATAACGTCCATATGCATAACTCGTGCCTCCTGCAGTCAATGGATACGCAATCCACAATCCAGTCTCTCCATTCCTTGTTGTTTCATCCGGATGCACCAAAACACGACATCTAAATCCTTATTTACTTGCGTATGTGTGTCAGTATCTCCAGACGCGATTGTTTTCTTTTTTCTTCCGTCAAACATTTCACGCGAGGGAACACACATACACAAACACACGAGTCAGGAAACTCAACGCGCTTTTTGGTATTCTTATAAAATACGCGATTGCAAACAATACAATCCTTATTTAGTTGCGTCTAAGCACATATCTCCGCACAGCAAGTTTATTAAACACAGGATCACTCGCGTCTGCACACATACTGCTTTCATGATCAACACGTGAAGTAATGGCGGCGGCTGTAAACAAACATTGATACGTTTTTACACGCTTGTCCCTTGTTGTGTTTCTACTATAATGATTAAAAAAACACAAATAAGAGTCCAGACAACGATAGGCAGTTTTTATTTTGAGCTGTTTACTGCACAAAAGTAAAACTCTCACTGGCCATCCAAACACTACCCTGTGTTCATTTTTACGATGGCCAAAACAGTACCTTTACTATGATTACTTTAGTTTTTAAAGGTATACTTGTGAAATGAATAGAAAATATTTCTATATATACACACATTATATATATAATTTTTTGTTATAAATTCCCAAGTAAACCTTATGGTTTTACTACAGAGAAAGTTACATTCCTGTTGAACATCCCCACAAGGCTCATTATGTGGCTCATTATTCAACTCTTTTGTTCTCCAGCTGTCAATCACTGATTATTCAGGAGCTTTCCCGCCTCTACGCATACGGCCTTTCCCAAGCAAATGTGTCTTAGAAATTGTAAATCAATATATTGTTTTATGTGAATGAGCAGGCCGGATGATTTTCACATCATTTTGAAGAAAAAACTCTAGACTACTAGATCATATTTTGAAGTCTTGGGAAAACATGTTTAGAATGAGTTTTGTGGACTTGTATCAGTGACTTAAAAATGTAGCTTTTTCAAGAACCACGCATAAACATTCTTCTCTCAAAAATACAAACATGTACATACATGTTGATCAAATACTATTGTAGCCCAGTTTGTGCTGAACGCAGTGTTACGAGAATTTTGCCATTTATATGTTTTTAAGCAACTGAAAAAAGCACAAATGTCAGTGCATGTCAAAACTTCCCCAGGGCCCTAAAAGCCCTTAGACCCCAGAGGGTTAAGGGGCATATAGACGAAACTCAAATTTTCCCATTTGAATAGCTATTTTCTTAAAAGTTAACACTTAAATAAAAAAATAATTTAAACAAGATGTTTTTCACTTCAGCAGCTTTATTTGTATTTATTAACATTTAATGTTAAAAATTAACATATCAGCATGTTTCATTCAATTATAAAATGCAAAAATTTTACTTTCATGTATTTAAAATAAATTTCTTTAGAAATTTGCCATTTGAAAGTAAAATTGACCGTGTAATAACAATTCTATAAGTATTAAAGAAGAACTCTTTAAGGAAATACAGACATGTTTGTCTTCTAAAACTGCTTAGGCCTTTATAACAGTAAACTCATATATTTGTCACATTTTCAACAGATACACTCATCATAGTCACCAAAACGTGAATCTGTATGGAGAAAAGAAATGTTGTACATGTTGGAATTAAACACAAACACGTTTGTGGTTTACACTAACAAAAAGATTTGTTCTGATGAACATGAAGAAAGATATTTTGAAGAATGTTTATAACCAAACCGTCTGTGAGCCCCATTCACTTCCATAGTAGGAAAAAAGAATACTATGGAAGTAAATGGGGCTCACGAACGATTTGATTACAAACATTCCTCAATGTTTACTTTAAATTAACAGAATCTGAGAAACATTAGAAAGGTTTGGAGATTGTGCGACCAAGAAGTTCTCACAGAAACTTGATTGTAACTTAAACCCATTTATGCCTTGTCCATCAGTATGAAACAAAACTTTGAACAGGCAATAAAGTAAAACTTACAGGTGTGTTAAACATTTACATAGCTGCATACTTTAGGGGCATTTATCATGATGATGACTGACTCTCTTGACCAGATCCCCACCTGCCTGCTGGTGACACTGTGTGAGGAAAACATAAACTTGAGCGGGAAAAAAGTTATATGGGTTTTATTATTTTACTAAATTCACTCCAGACTCTTGTTTTCTGATGGATCAGGAAATGACCAATCAGCGCTGCATGCGGATTTTCCCGACTAATTATATTACACAGCTTTGAGTTCATAGCATTATATTTTTAATAATATAAAGTTTGTTAATGTTTACTTTAATGTTGTCCTTACTAATAAAATCAAGTTATCACAACTCATTTAGTAGCAAAAAATCTTTATAAAATAAAGTGCTATAAACTCAAAGCTCAGAGCGACAACAAGTAGTTTACAGTAGGGTTGGGCGGAATGACCAAAAATCTATTTCACGGAATGAGTCATTTTATTTCACGGAACGAAATATTTCACTGTATACATGTTTTTCAGTTTATATTGTTTTTTGATGATAAAAATTTACAGAAATACACCACTCACTATAGCTTTTAACTAAATGCTCACCACAGTTTTAAAATATGAGCAATTTAAAGTTAATAATGTTAAAGTGAAAGTGCCCAGAAGATAACAACAGATAAGTCTTGATTAGACAGAATCTTGTTTTTAATTGAGTTATTCATTTTATAGACTATTGAAGCTAGTATGGCTTCATTGTATTTTGTATTTATGCATACATTACATTAAACATATGCAATATGTAAAATGAACAGGTATTTTACATATGCAAAAACCTACAGACAGGATAAATACCTGTATATGAGAGAAGAAGCTCTAGATATTATAAATGTGACAGGTGCAATGATGTGATGACCATAAAGTTTGTTTTAAGGTCTTGACGCCCTTTACTTTCTATTAGACCTTAACATTTCCATCTCTTTCTCGTCTTTCCGATCAAATATGTTTGTATAAGCAAATGGCGCGTCAAACTACATCGCTCCAGCAGCGCACGTGTCACTGATATAAACGCGAGTTTTGTCTTAGCTTGCTTAAAGTTCAGAAAACTTTACAACTATTAGCATTATGTGCGAGAAGAACTCTTTATTTAGCGTCGCAGCTCCTTGCGCTTGCCTAGAGATAGACCTCTGCACGCGAGAGACCGGCCGACTGCTGCATGAGGAGAGAGAGAGAGAGCGCGAGAGCGAGCAAGACAAGTCTCGCTGCGTGACCCACGGTGGATTCACTGGCACTTATTATAAAAATTACACAAATAATTCATTCATTTTTTATAAGTGAACTATTTTACATGTTTCTCCGTCACACTCAGTTTAACATGCTGGAGGGCAGAGTTAGCCACGCCCACTTATTTGCATTTCGCGGAATAGAAAAATTTGGTATGTCTGACATTTTATTCCACGGTAACGGAATATACCGTCATACCGCCCAGCCCTAGTTTACAGTGTAATAAAGTAACACGATGAGCTCTAAATAATTGTTGGATGACAGTGACACATATCTAAAAGTGACAAACATAGCATCAGCAAATAGTGTATCAAAGCAATAAACAATAAAACAAAAATGTTTTGTTACTTTAACTTAACTTTTAAAAACAGGTTGAAATTGTTAATTTGTTATGTCAACTTATCACAAAAGTAGATTGCAAAGCATTCTTACATTCTTCATCTCTTTATGGAGGGTAAATGTATTTTGATGTGTTTTCAGGCAGGGTCAGCTCAGATTTTAATTTACCTCAGAAGTTTATATGATAGTACTTCAGTTTTCATTTACAGGCTAATATTAAGGAGTTAATTTATTACAGCATCTGTGGTGTTTAAACATCTGTGCTTATTTTGGTAGAAAATGTATGTAGTAAAATCTAAATCTACTACTGTTTCACTTGATAGGAACATTAAAAAGTTGCCAAAGCATCCAATTAACAAATACATACAAGCAGTAGGGGATGTGTTGGTCTTGTCTAAAAAGATTTGACTACACAGCAAAAAGTCTGATCGATATTGCATGTTTTTCTGACCAAGATCCGCCCATCTAAAAATAAAGACCAACTATGCTGCGAACATCAACCATTCAAGTTGAAGTCACTGTGAAAATACAAAGGATTTACAGTACAGAGACAAAACCAAATTTAAGGTAAGAAATACAAACTTCATGTCCAGTTTACTATTTTAATTTGTTATCACAAATGAATGTTAAATGACAGAACTGGCAGAATACAAGTAAAATACACACAACACACACAAAGACTTCACTAAAACACAGAAGACCTGTCTGTTTTTAATATGTGAATGTTATCCATTTTAATTTTGTTGTTTTTTATTTTTATATTATATTCTTATATTCTGCCAGTTTTAAATGAATGGAAGCGATAATGATGAATGTCAATTTGGTCTGAGTTCTGACCTCCTAAAAAACAGCAAAATAGGCTATACAGTTCTTTAAGATACAACCACCGCTGTCATGCCTTTATGCCAACGAGATCTTCAGCAAGCTCTCAATAGACACACACTTCTCAGTAAGCAGGTAGTCAGCTCGGCTTTCGAAGCGAAAACGCTAAAAATATGGAGCGCATCTGCTGTCTATTTAGACCCACAGGGCAGCGTCAGCAAAGCAACCCTGCTGAACAATAGGGTTGTGACAATTAATCAGGCAAATGCGCGTTTTATCAATGAATGAATTTGAATGAATTACGGTGAAATGCCGCCACATCCAAAAGCCAGAGGGCCACAGAATAGAAGTATTATTACTAACACTATTGTTTCAGGTATTTTCATGATAATAGAGAATATTTTAAATGATTGTGTTTGATGAGTGTTGCTTTTTTAAATGCACGTTATAAACGAGTCAAACTCATTGTGATTTTAGATTGATAAGGACTTCCTACTGATCACGGAGCCGGAGTACATGCACAAGCTGTGCATGAAACACTGAATCGGAGCCTTGCGATTCATAATCGATTTTAGACAGGTCTTTTTAATGGGAACGCGATGCATCGATGCACATCCCTACTGAAAAAAAAACTGCATAGACCAGCATAATTCTCATGCTGGTTTGGTGCTGATTAAGCTGGTGGTCATGAGCATACTTTCAGCACCAGCAGGACCAGCATGTGAATTATGCTGATGGTCACCAGCAAACCAGCACCAAAACACAACATATGCTGGTCTTGTATTAATGCTCTTTTGACTATAACAATTTTAATACACAAATCAAGATTCCGTCTGTGTCCAGTGACGCGATACAATGTGAAAATGAACTAGGCTATTTGAATATGAAAACTACTGATTTTGCATCATGACATTATTTGATATGAGATAATGCTTCAGTTTCAGATAATTGTTTTAGACACTGGCTTACAAATAATCTTATTAATGTTATTTATGAAGTTTTAACAATCCTACATGTCTTTCTGAAAAGTGTCATTTGTTGTGTGTCCAGGTGACTCATGGGATTATTTGTGTGCCAATAAAAATGAATGCAAACTTTCAAGAAACGAATGAAGATATATAATGAGAATAAAGAAAAACACTCTGTAAATTAAAATAATAAACTTAAAGGCAAAAATTTAACATAGATTTCAAATTAGCTCCATTATTTTTTTAAACCGTTTTTAAGCAGTTGGATAAGCTCCCTAATTCAGGAAGTTTTAGACTGCAGTAGAGCGGATTATGGACAGTGATCTGGATGTGATTATCTGTGTAGTTCTAGTGTTTTTATTTCATAGTGCTAATTACTTACTTATTTACTTAGTATATTAGTTAGCAGGGTTGCAAACATTTATGCACATGGCGTGGGACACATGCAGGCACCTCACACCATGTGCTACCCTCATTTTTTTTCTGTTGCAAAGGGGCTTAATGTGGTTTTTAAAAACACCGTCAAGACAAGCGTTTATATTTTAAATTCACAATGAAATAAGGAAAAGCAGGGAAACTTCAAGAGTTTTATTGTCATATGTACAGGAAACGGTTGGGTTACTTGACTGTAACCTTGTTCCCTGAAAAAGTGAAACGAAATGCTGCACTGCTAAAGCGCTATAGGAAAAACATCTTTATTGTTGACCCGCTGAATATAGTGTGCAAACTATAGCCTCGGTTGATGACGACATCAAAGGCACCCGATGCGAGGCATTTATTTTATAAATAAATGAGCACCAGCTGTATCGTCAGATCTTTTGTTTGAAGACCAGTCTTGGGAGATATACTGTACAGCAAGACAGCGCTGCTAAAGCACTATGGGGAACGACAATACCCACACTGGACCCCTTACAGATGTGTAAGTGTTTGCACAAAGAACACAAGGAAATCTCAGAAATAAATAACCTATAATAATGTATTTGTGTGGAAAGGATGCTCCCACAGCCTCACAAACACCAATAAGTACGCACCCCTTACTAATAGTAGCAGTGGGGGATACCCCTTTTGTGGAGTGGGCCCTTAGGCCCCCCTGCTGTATGCTTATAAGCAAGAACAAATGGTTTAGACATCAGCTTGTGATGTTGACTCGAGGACATGAGATCCTGGAGTGGCATGAGCATCTAAGCTATAAAATTTGATGAATGTATGCAGAGAGGACCAGCCTGCTGCATCACAAACACTTTGTAAGGGTGTAAACACTCTTACTAGAGCAGTAGAGTAGGCTACCCCCCCGGTGGAGTGGGCTCTCAGACCTGCTGGCAAGAGCAATAGCATCTCTAACCCAATGTGATATGGACTGCCTGGCTATTGTGGTGGACATAGGCCTGAAGAGCACTGACTGGACACAATCTGTGGTATAATTCCTGCTCCAGCGTGGCGAACGGCGGAGGACAGAAAGTCTCAAGAATGACCGGATGTGCAGTCAAATAAGGGAACCTTAGGCAGGTTATCAGGATAAAGATGCAAAATCCCCTTCACCATTCCTGGGGCAAAATCTAGACAGGATGGCGAAACTGCCAGAGCCTGCATATCCCCAATTATTTTTAGAAAAGTTATTCCCATTAGAAAAAACATCTTTAGTGTCAGAAGTCTATCAGATGCTGATTTTAGAGGTTTCGAAGGGGGTCTGAACCAGACCCTCAAGGACTATATGTAGGTCCCACAAAGGAATCTTAGTTCTTGTTGGAGGCCTCAATCGTTTTGCCCCACAAACAAAGCGAGCGAGCAAAGGATGCCTCCCGAGCGGTGCCCCGTCCACCAAAGCGTGGTAAGGGGAGCAACATAAACCCTGAGAGTGGATGGGCATAAGCCTACTGACAACTTTTCCTGCAGAAAACTCAGAACTGTAGCAATCTGACAGTTAACAGGATCTGCATTATGTATGCATCATTCTTCAAAGACACTCCATTTAAAAGCATAATTCTTTCTAGTGGAGGAAGCCCTAGCACTCAAAATGGTCTCAATAAAATCAGGCAACAGCCCCGTGTCCCTCAGCCCTCAGTTGGTACCCTTCAGGGACCAAACATGAAGATTCCACAGGTCGGACCTAGGATCAAATATCATACTTCCCTTCTCTCCAGAGCTGGGGATCGTAATCGAATCGAATCCCCCATCCTTCCTGGGAACCAGGAAGTATCTGCTGTAATAACCTGACTCTATCTGTGGGGGGGGAGATGTTCTATGGCCCCTTTTATCAGTAGGTTATTCTACACCGCTTCGTGGGCAGGGTAGGCTTCTTTATTGAGGATGCCGAGCCAGGCGAGGGATAACTCGCGAGCGTCTCTTCCACCTGTGGCATCTCAGCATGTCCGCGTGTCTTAGCACCCACCATAGTCGAATAAATTGACATTGTAGGCACAAAAACACATGATGAGTATGGTCTTTTCCATGATTTATCTAAATCACCATGGAGATCCTCAAAGAAGGGGATAGGCTCCTGTTTCATCCTCTCCCCTTTGTCACTAGATAGAAGCCTATCTCCTAGTTTGCTTTCTTTGGGGTTCTCTGGTTCGCGAGGCCAGTCAATCTCGACTGACTTTTGACTCTAAAGCTGTGACCGCATGCTCCTGCCCCAAAAACACAAAGCAGTAAACGTGTGTGTCTTCCTTCGACAACTTCTTCATTTTAAAGGTGACCAAGAATGTAAACCGTATTTACCTTATCATAGCTGAAGTGTTAGAGCTCTTTATATGGTAATGGCATATGAACCAGGGACACAAGTCGGCAGCACAAGTTTCGAGAAAATGAGAAACAAAGTTTTTTTTTCAAAATTTGTGATTTTCATTTTATTGCAGAATCTGTTAGTTGAGATCACGAAGAAGCCTCTCCATGTTAAAGATAGCAGTTTTTGTATATTTAAAAGCGTACATTTTGCGGTTAAAATAGGCTTGTTTTTCCGGAGATTCTAGCGTGCAGCGGGGGGCGTCATTGTCTGTGTATTAGTGATGGGTCGTTCGCGAACGAGCGGCTCTAAGAGCTGATTCTTTGTAGCGAACGAGCACAGCCGAATCTTCAGACGCATGCAGGGGAGCCGGCTCTTCTAAGGGAGCCGAGCCAGAAGAGCCGAATCTATGAAAAGAGCCGGACTGCCATCACTAAAATGTAGAGCCAGCGCTTGAGCCAAAAGAGCCGAATCAATGGAAAGAGCCGGACTGCCCATCACTACTGTGTATATTTACATACTGTATAAGCTTGTGTTTTCGCCTCCGCCCCAAAGGGAACAGCGTGACTACTGAATAAGGATAGTTCGCCCAAAAATGAAAATAATGTAATTAATGACTTACCCTTATGTCGTTCTAAACTCGGAAGACGTCCATTCATCTTCGGAACACAGTTTAAGATGTTTTATCACTAGATTTAGTCCGAGAGCTTTATGTCTCCTCCATTGAAAATCTATGTATGGTTTCCATGTCCAGAAAGGTAATAAAAACATCATCAAAGTAGTCCATGTGACATCAGTGGGTCAGTTAGATTGTGATGAAGCATCGGAAATACAGTTTGGTCCAAAAATAGCAGAATTACGAGTTTATTCAGCATTGTCTTCTCTTCCGGCTCGCGCGTGAAGTCACGTGCCGGTGGTGCCGCGGCTGCCCTGTTCCTCAGACATGTTTGCTAAGTTTTTTTTTTTTTTCAAACTTATAGCGTGCATCTCTCCAGGCTGCAAAGCTCGGGCGCACAAAACAAAAGAAAAATTAAAGAAGCTGGGGCGGAACAAATAACAGCCAGCCGCATCGCACGTCAGCCGCGTCACCGACTTTATGCAGCGCCGCAGTCGGATGAGGTCAAAGTACCGCGAGAGCTCTTCAAGAAATATTACGGAGTAGTTAAATTTCGACTCGCTCTCGCGGTACTTTGACGTCAACTCTATGTCAGTTCTTGCAGCGCAGCATGAGTCCAAACACACAGAAGTTACACAGAGATCGTTGTATTCTTTATATAATTGGCTACATGCTTTGTCTATCAATATTTTCCATGAAGTTATTGGCTGTTGAAGGAACGAGCGAGCGATTGGTAACATCTCTAAAGGACGTCACGTTTTCGACGGCGCTGTTTGGATGATCTATTATACTACCTCACTATTTTAAATACAAACTTTGAAGGCGGGTTCATGTGTTTAACGGAGTGTAATCTCATATACCCTTACATTCACGGATTATACGCATTTGTGGACAAAAAATGGTCATTGGATAATCTGAAACAGACTGGATTCGACTTGTGATCCCCACAAAGGTAAAAAGAGTCATGGTTATTTTTGCATGTTGTTATTTGGTCATAAAATACTACATATCATGCTAGAACATCCGTATCTCAAAACGGCTTTACAGAGGGTATGGCTTAGCTAAATGAGATGTAAATGAGCCCTATTGTCTCCCCCAGTTGGAAAGAAGAGTCCCTTTCGTCTCGATTTTCTCGGTTTGAGTATTTCTGAGTTCCTATATTCAAATGGCCACAACTTCTCCAAATCTTATCAGATTTCCACGTGTTACACATCGTTGGAAAGCTTAGAAACTGCACTTTCAGAATCTGTGAATAACTCAAAATGCCCCAGATCCGACTTGTGTCCCTACTTTCCGTGACTGGTCACATATTGTGAGCCTCAAACAGTAATGTTTCCTCATTCTTATGTAAATCTTGTGAATTCAAAAGTCCACAGAAAAACAGGCCGATCTCAACATAACACCGACAGTGACGTAACCATCGAGATGTACGCCCCAAAACTGTTTGTTTACTTTGGCCATTTCACTGCGGACAGTTCTTTGAACCTGGGACAATATCAAGTGCTTCACTCAGTGTTTGATATGGAAAAAGGGGGCAATATGGCCATTACAACCTCTACAACAAACCATAAGTAGTGATTTTATTACTGTTGACTTCGGTTTAAATGTAAAGTTTCTTAGTGAGCAAACACATTAACGATAATTTACTGTGTTGTCACGATTGGAGGGAAGTTGCGCCTGTAGTAAAGTTTACCTCAGCTGTTGTTAACTACCAAACTAAATGGCATAGATTGTATGACGACCTATTTACGCGCATGTGTTCAAATTCAAACTTGATATTGAGAAGTTTTCCCTGAGCTCTGTGAACACGACTCACTGACAGCAGTCTGCCTTCATTCAGAAACAACTCAAATAACACGACAGCAGCGTATAAAATCCTTACAGGCACTGTCATAATATTTCCGTCTTCATCGCGGCACAGAGTAATGAAATACATCCATAAGAACAAGTTTGTCATTTAACATTTAAATAATAGTCATTTAAACATCTTGCGATTAAGTCCTGAACTGGTGACGTGACCATGGTTGGGAAACAGCCAATCAGAGCGCATGCTCATTATTATTATTCATGACCCTTTCATATAAGGTAATAAAAGACCGTTGCTAAGTCCCAATTCACATACTATCCGTCCTAAATAGTATCCGAAACTAGAATTAGTACGTCCCAAATCGTAGTATGTTGAAATGAGTATCCCAAAGATACCCGGATGGTCTATTATTTCCGTTAGATTTCGAAGTGCAGATCGATGGACACTCTAACGGCTAATATTGCCCACAACCCATTGCGTGCGGGAGGGAGGAGCTTTGTGGTGATGTAAACATGGCAGCCAGACGCAGCAGTGGAGATATATATATATATAAGTATAAAATGAAGTATAAAATACGTTAAACAATAGTTATACTATAAACTTAAAATATTTTGACTTTAAAATAAGTAGCTTTTGTTACACACATTGTACATGAACGTCAGAACCAGCCGCCTAACACACTACCTGCGTCTGGTTCTACAACGACGCTCTGCTTCACTCTTCGACTTGGTAAAACACATTGTAAAATGTATTGTGAAAAAAACGATGAGAAAAAAGATGGGAATAGTAAATAAAATTATATTGGACATAAGTTATAAGAATGAATAAAATATTGTTTACAGTCGTGGTGTGTGTAACTAGGCAACCACGTTTTCGTTCACGTTGCATGACGTCATCGAAGTATGTCCCAGAACGTGCATACTCTTTTGCTACACACAAAAGTATGTACATTTCCTCACAAAAACAGTACATACTTTTAGGTCTTAGTATAAGTAGGCGAATTGGGACGCATTTCATTCTGAGGGCAAATCCTAGGGTTGTAAATGGACATGTAAAACTGTCTCTGGATCATTCCACACACCTTATATTTAGATATCAAAGAACAATGTAACGTGTTATTTCAATCCATTCTTGGTCACCTTTAAAAACGTACAACCCCAGAACATTAGGTTAGCGTTAGTTTTTACATGTGAAAAGAATTCTGCTTCAGAAAGTTTCAGATAAGTTTAGATAATATTTAAATTCAGTTAATGTTAACTGTAGAGTGATTATGTATTTATTTTATTTTAAGATACTTTAAAATATAAATTGTAAAAAACGAATACGTTTTGGTGCAGATTGCTGCCACAGAGAATGCAGAGAATGTGTGCTTTTTGCCATTAGTTAAAAACATGAAAAGATTGTCAAATGTTTAACAAACTAAATGTGTAATGCAATTCTTTATATGAAGCCACAGCAAACATGTGCATTTACTGCACTCAATACTTATAAAAGTATCAAGAATCAGACAGGTGATTTGCTGATATGCATCTTATTATAACAGATCATTGTGCAGTAAGGGTGAAACATCAGAGAGGAGCTGTGATGAACATGAGTTTGTTTGTGCTGCTTCTGTTGTCAGGTTGGTGTCATCATTAAAATCTGTTTTCACAGTATATGTGTACACATGCATATATTTAAACATGTTCATTTTAACAGGACTTCTGTGCAGCGCTTCTGGTCTTTGGCGAGAGTATCAGTACATCAACATAAGTATGTCATGGACACAAGCTCAGAGTTACTGTAGAGAGATATACACTGATCTGGCTACTGTAGACTCGATGGATGATGTAAACAGGATGATGAAAAAAGTGAATGATGGCTACAGAGGATCAGTGTGGATTGGACTGCAGACGGCAAACCAGAAACGTTGGGTTTGGTCAAATGGAGAAGATAACATTTCATACAATCAATGGGCACCAGAAGAACCTTTTGGAAGTGGAGACTGTGTAATTCTTTATAGTAATGCTTCGTACGATTATCCGTGTGAAACCCCTTTATCGTCGGTGTGTTACAATGGTAAGTAGTTTATGGGGTTTGTTAACATTCCATTTAACTGAGAAGAAGAGCTGGGATCTAATTTTTTTGCATCTCTTAATAGAAAGTAATGGATATGTCATAATAAATGATGTGAAGAACTGGACAGATGCACAGAGTTACTGCAGACAGTATCACACTGATCTAGCCTTTGTCCACAACTCGCGAGAGCAGCTACAGCTATATGCAGCTGTTGTAGATTTCTGGGAATGGGCCTGGATTGGTCTGTTCTTGGACTCTTGGCAGTGGTCTGATCAATGGAATCTCGCCTTTAGAAACTGGGCACCAGGACAACAATTCCAGAGGCTTGGTGACTGTGTTGCCATGTCAACAACTGACTCTGGGAAATGGGTTCAGTACAGCTGTGACCAAAAGTACCATTTCATCTGCCATGGTGGTGAGTTTAACAAATGAATTACTAAGAAGCCCAAAAGTCATGGGATAAAATTACAGTGAACACAGATAGCTATTTAAATCATGTAAATACAATGCACAAGTGCTTTTAATAAACATTTCTGCCAAATGCATACAGTAAATCTTATAAACTGATATCATATAAACTAATAAATTAATATCATGTATATAAATAAACTTTTCTTTGTATTTATGTAGTGGACAAGTTAGTTCAAAAACAGACTGTCAGGCTGAAGTTGTCCAATGATGGGAAACACAACTTGACTGATCCTTTACTGCAGACTGCCATTATGAATGAGGTTTGTCAGATTCATTTTAATGTGTTGAATGCCCATCAAATAGGGGTATACATCGTGTGATTCTTCTTGCTATGCTTCTCAATGAATTATGGTGAAATGCCCCTACATCCAAAAGCCAGATGGCTCTCTTATGCAGAAACTCAATATGCGCTGCAGGAAAAAGTACCATTTACACATGCAGCTCCAGGAAATGTCTAAGCATATTTATATTGCTGTTCTTCAAACCTTTAAAGGTTTTTTCATGATAATAAAAAATAGTTATGATTATGTTTGACGAGTGTTGATTTTCTCAAATGCATGTCATAAACGACTCAAACTGTGATTTTAGATTATTAAAGTGTATGTTGCAGGTTAACCACCACTGTCGATTAATGGGTACATAAATCACTCAAGATATGTGTATAATTTTTAAAATGTCTCAAAAATGGTCTTAAAGACCACTTTTTTTAAGTTTTTGGTATTAACGGTTTTTTTAACGCAATTCTGCGATGACGTCACGTTGGGGAGAAGTGGAGACAGACTCAGCCAGAGCCATAGAGATAGATGAGACATTTATTGCTGTTTAATACTTACGTATATAATTTGGAAATCATATATACATCGTAGGAAATATATAATGTGTTATACTGCAAAGTTACCTTGCTAATTATTATTTATGATATATGTGGAGATAAATAAAACTTCGCAAATCTGCTGATTTGATCCATTCATGTCCTGACCACCAGGCTAGAGATTTTTAAACATCCTTAATCCACACTTACTAGTCTATCAAATAATATCTCAAATATATTGTTTTGTGAAATAAAAGGATGCTTTGTTATATTGTTTATGCGATTATAACGAATCACACGATCATTTTATATGCAGCAGCAGTCAGCAGCTGCAGCACACTCGGATCCGACCGCATACATACTGTAATAAACAGGCGTTCGGCGGCTTTTTACATCACGACAGGCTAAGCCATTTGAGGAGGAACCGCTCATTGATCACCGTATTTTTATAAATCCTGTACATGTTTGGACCTGCCGAACAGGTTGAGCACTTTTATATACTTTATTGAGCAGAGAGGCTGCCTGCACAGTTTGACCAGCGGGCTGCGGGAACCGGCGCACATCACGCCGCCAGACGGTGTTGCTAATATAACTCGAAATGTATAACTATTATTAGATCGGCCCGGGAAAGTCCCGACTCTCTCGATTGCCATTCCGCTACTGGCTGTAAGAAAGTGAGTGCGTTTGGGTCGCTGGTCCCCGCGAACAGACGTGACGTGCTTCACTCACCTTCCAGGATTAGAGACATGCTGCCAAAACCGTTTGTGCTGAAGATCGCATAAAGTTACACCCATTTCAGGCAGGATCATGGACCCCCTCAAGCCAGCATGCACGAGTATGTTAATTGTTTGTTTACTTTCTACACGAAGATATGCTAACCTTATGCTATCTGGCTGTCTGCCTATCTCTCTATACTAGCCTATCCATCTGTCTGTCTGTCTGTCTGTCTATCTATCTCTCTATCTATCTTATCTATCTATCTATGTATCTATGTATGTATGTATGTATGTATGTATGTATGTATGTATTTATCTATTATCTGCGCTATCAGAACTGTACTTTACTCGTCTTTCTATAGTCATTCTCAATGCTCTCAAGGCGGCTTTGGTCAATTCTCTCCCCAGTGTGACGTCATACAGTGCGTTGTGAGGGAAAGGAGAATCATTGCAAATTGCTGTACTTTTTCATACTTTTTCGGGTTTTGTGATAGCCAACAACATAAAATACAATGGATAACAGTTTAAATGTTTATTATCAACAAGCAAATTGCACAAATTCGTTGAAAAATTTTACCTGCAAAACGCCCTTTAAGGACTTAGCTGTAGTACATGAAATAGCTGTGCATAATATCGCCCTTAAGTTTCAGAATAGACACAAACCATCATTTAAAGTTACTGACATTCATGAAACCATACAGTTAGCACTCAATTGTTTTATATGTTGTCTATATCTTTTAAATCTAAAATCAACATTCAGTGAAACAGCTTTAATGTTATTGGTTGTGATAGCCAGATAAATAAAGTATACGCTGGTAGCAGCCTCACAAATAATGATGTGGGTTAATAATTTAAATGCTTCAAGATGAATGTTGACAATAGTCAGAGAGATGATTATTGACGCTTACAAAGACAAGTATTACTAATATTATTTATCAAAATTCTTTCTCTGCCCATAACCTCAATAGAAATGGAAACTTTTATAACAATTAGACTTAAAATAAACCGCCAGGGTTCGACACGATGCAGAGATAGCATCCCCCTTGTAAATAAATATGTTTTTTTTTTAAGTTTTAAAATTAGGTAATAACAACCCCTCAACAAAAATACTTAACCACACCATTAACCTAGATTTGTTTATTTTACCATTTTCGACCGCTGTATGAATGAATATATCTAAAAATTGCTGTGATTGCCACCATTTTTTAAAATTGATTTCTATTAGTAATAATCCCTGTAAGCAAGCCTACGATGGCCCATTATTGGCCTAATTAGGGCTTGCCTTAGGGCCCCCATCAGGCTTCCAGCGCAGTGCCCCTGAGATTTTGCTCATCTACAAAACTTTCACCGTATTTCACCAAGAAGCTAGGCAAAATCGCATACATTATCGGAGGCAATTTGTCCACGATTATGAACACGAATTTGCCTAGCTTTTCTGTGAAAGTCTCTCTGTGTAGTAAAAACCATTTTATAGCAGGCGATGACGATTTACTATTAATCATGAAACCAGCTTTACTGATGAGATACGCATGAGAATCGCAAGCGATTCATCGCCCACCCCTACTTTACACCCACCAATGTTTTTTTTCTGAGAAATAAACTGTACACTTTTTGTAACATTTAAAGGAACAGTATGTAAGAAATGTATATCAATTAATCATAAAATGGTCCTGAAATGTCATTAGACATTAAGAAATCATTTTCATTTCAAATACTTATATCACTGACAACAGTGGGCCGGCCAGGATATTGTCATTTAAAAAGTGGAGTTGCAGCCCTCAACTGTTGTTTATGTTGTCATGTTGTGTATTGGCTACCAGTTGTGTGATTGCAGTACCAGTTTTAGCCACAAGTTTTGTGATTGCAGTACCAGTTTTGGCCACAATCCTACATACTGTTCCTTTAAGAACTATTCTCTGCCCCATATCTAAATCCATTTGAATATACGTAATCATGCAGTGAAAGAATACACTCTGTCTCAAATGGCACACTTGTTCGTGTGTTTTTAAGGAATTATGCATTGTCTTTTAGAAACAATCCTATGTGAAAAAAAAGTGTTTATAAAGTCGTATTGAATTTCACATTACATTTTTAAAAGCAGCCAAAGAGAAAGTCGGCTGCCGACACAAAACCTGCATGGGGTCCAAAGGTCCAAACGGGCTGGCCTACTCTGGGACATCATGGGAATAATGAGGGCAGTCTGCTAGTGTGGGCTGCTCACAAAAAGCCAGCTTCACCTGGACAAGCCCACACTAGGTCTGTTTAGGTTTGGTGAGGGCTGGCTCTAGCCTACTGTGCCTACAAAAAGCCAGCATAGGCCCTGCAGTGGCATGTTTTCAGGGAATATTTCTCAGTACATAATGTGCGACAATTTTTAAATGAACATAACAAACTAGCCTCTCAATTAATATGAAGTCTAAGAAACTGTTTCATTTCACATGAATGCCAAAAACACGATTTAAAATACTTTTCATTAAAGTTTAGCATGATGGCACATATAATTCACTACAGTGGTTCAAGCTGTAGGAATGCTGAAATTTTTAAAGAAACGATAACTGTAAGATGGTGTAAAACTGTGTATTTATTGTCATTTTCCATTTTTCGGCAGCTTAAACTAATGACGGAAATAAGCGCAGTTATGATAGCAAAATATGTGGGAGAGCAATGTTAGAATATAAAAATATTGTATTGCAATAGGTAGCGTTTAAGTGTTAACGTCAAATCAAAACTAAACAACAGATTTATAAATGATAAGGTTTAATAACAGCACTGACTTAAAGTTGAAATGGAAATGGTTACACTATAATGCATGAAATGGTAAATAATAACAGAGAAAGAAAAAAGTGTAGCATAAAGAGAGGCACCATTGTGAACTGGAATCTTGGCCTAATGGCCTGTGCCCGGTTGCATGAAAGTCCTTAAGCCAAGAAATCCCTTAAATATAAGGTTAAGGGTGCCCTTAATAAAAAATGGGTTTCAAGAAAACCCCTTAAGTGAACCTTAAGGCTGTCAATAAGTATTTACCCTTAAATGCTAAAGTATTACCTTAATTTCTGCTATTCGTTGCTACAAAGTCCTTAAGTCTCATTTTCCCTTAAAAACTTAAGGGACTATAAAAGGTCCCTTAACGTCACACGCGATCGCTGATTTTATGGTTATTTAAGAAAATGAAGTACCAACGTGCATTTCTAACTATCGAAATAGTCCCTAGAGAAAAATGATGCACATTTATTAGGAGAATAGCGGTTTGACCTCCTCACTTAAGGAGTTTCATGCAACCGGGCACTGAACCCCAGAGCTCAGATAAAAAAAGAAAAGCATGGAAATAAAATCCAAGAGCTCATGGGGACCATCCCCGAGAAACCCCCCTTCCGGGTCCAAGCGCTCACAGATGTCATAGGGAAAAAACAGTATGGAAATTGCTTGCTTAATTTTTTTTAAATGCAACAGGTTTCTTCATTTTTTTTAGTAAAACTAACTAATGGTTTTTACAGGGTTAAGTGTGTCTGTGAAGTTTCAGCTCATAAAAACCCCCACTGATCATGTATTATAGCAATGTCAAAAATGCCCCTATATTGAGGGTTTCCTCGTATTTTAAAGTAAAGTCAACTAATCATTGAGACTTATATAAGTTGTTTAAACATAAATCTTGTTAAGCTTATTTGATTCTTTTAGGACTGTGTGTACTAATTAAGTATAGTTCACTTGTTAATTTCATTTTAAGAGGAACCAATGTACACTAATGAATCACATAAATCCAAAGGGTTATGGTTATTATTATTAATATGATTATTATTATTATTAGTAGAAGTAGTATGTGTAACCTAATGTGTCATGATTATTCATGTTTTGATTTTTCTTGCTGGTATTCAGATTAATATAAAGCTAAAGAACCTTGGAGTGGAGAACACACAGATAAAATGGAGAAAGGATGAAGATGGAGAGGTGTTTCATCTGAGCAAACGTACAGTGAATTCAAGACCTCCATGTAATATGAATCCCTGAACTTGAACTCTGCTTCATGTTTACGCTGTTCTTTTTTTAATATATAGAGATTGATGTGATCATGAAGTTAATTAAATCTCCAGTACACTCTTTTTTTCTGATTTTCTAAGCTACTTTATGCCACTGTTAATCCTTTTGATTTATACAGTAGCTTTTAAATGTAGTGACTTTTAAAGGAACACGCCCACATTTTGGGAATTTAGCTTATTCACCGTATCCCCCAGAGTTAGATAAGTCCATACATACCTCTCTCATCTCCGTGCGTGCTGTAACTCTGTCTGACGCAGCCCCCGCTAGCTTAGCTTAGCACAAAGACTGGAAATGCATGGCTCCAGCTAGTATACTGCTCCCAATAAGTGACAAAATAACGCGATCATTTTCCTATTTATGTGTTGTGATTTGTATAGTCAAACCGTGTACAAATAACAAGGTGATATGAGACACAGCGATCTTTTAACAGTATACATACTGAGAACTATATTCTCTGAAGACGAAGCACTGCCGCATGGGCGGAGTGATTTGCACAACTCTGACCGAACTCTCTGCTCCTCACCAGGGGCTTCTCGTGTGCTGCGAGCAGATCACTCCGCCC
Source organism: Misgurnus anguillicaudatus (assembly GCF_027580225.2). NCBI lineage: Eukaryota > Metazoa > Chordata > Actinopteri > Cypriniformes > Cobitidae > Misgurnus > Misgurnus anguillicaudatus. The sequence goes on along the minus strand of NC_073338.2, from coordinate 6,563,805 downwards.
ATGCGGCAGTGCTTCGTCTTCAGAGAATATAGTTCTCAGTATGTATACCCAGCAAACAATGACCTGGCGGTCCGCCGGCGGTTTTTGGGCGGCACGAAGTCAGCGGCTTGACGCGGTCGGACCACCGTCGGGGCACCTTCGGCAAACCAACCAACGTAAAAAAGCTGTCGGTCTGCCGGCGTTTCTTGGGTGGCAAGCCACCAGCGGCTTGCCCCTGCTGGACCACCGGTGGTACACCAGTGGCAAACCGCCCCAGCAAATAATGACCTGGCGGTCCGCCGGCGGTTTTTGGGTGGCACGAAGTCAGCGGCTTGACGCGGTCGGACCACCGTCGGGGCACCTTCGGCAAACCGACCAACGTAAAAAAGCTGTCGGTCTGCCGGCGTTTCTTGGGTGGCAAGCCACCAGCGGCTTGCCCCTGCTGGACCACCGGTGGTACACCAGTGGCAAACCGCCCCAGCAAACAATGACCTGGCGGTCCGCCGGCGGTTTTTGGGTGGCACAAAGTCAGCGGCTTGACGCGGTCAGACCACCGTCGGGGCACCTTCGGCAAACCGACCAACGTAAAAAAGCTGTCTGTCTCCCGGCGTTTCTTGGGTGGCAAGCAACCAGCGGCTTGCCCCTGGTGGACCACCGTTGGTACACCAGTGGCAAACTGCTAGGTTACTGAAACTAAGAATTATAAAAATCTTAAGAAAATACATGAAAAACAATATGAGACTGCATATAGGGCTTATTTAACGAAATGCATACATATTTTTTTAATATTTCAGTTTAAAAGAATTTTAAGGATAGAATAAAAAATGAGAGATAGTGTTTAATACAATATAGTCCACGTGCAGGCGTGGTAATTTGGACATTTATAGACAACAAAACGAGTTTGTGATTTCATAATCATTTGAGAAGATTTTAAATTGTTGTAGTGTTTATGTCAATGTGTGAATTTGCCATGACGCGTGTGCTGTGCGCGCCGAACACGTGCCCTTTTTGGCTTGTTCGACTTCATGCAGCGCTGCAAGAACCGACAGCTGTATGACGTCAAAGTACCGCGAGAACGATTCGAGAACTCATACGAAGTGTAATTTCGTCTCGCTCTCGCAGCACTTTAACGTCATCCGTCTGTCAATTCTAGCGGGGCCGCAAGCAGGAAGTCGAACAGCCTTCTTTCTCAATACGGATTACCATGAGACCTTGGTTTTTTTGTGAACCACAAATAGACCTCACAATACATGAAAAAATGCAAAAGGGAGAATGTGGAGGGGATATAAAAACAATGGCAATAGAGCATATTAAAACTGTTCATTATTCATCCGTTCACATTTATACTGATGGGTCGAAAAACCCTGAGTTAGGGATCACTGGTGCAGCCTTTTATGTCCCAGAGTTAAAGTATGGAAATAAAGGAAGATTAACTAATGGAGCGTCAGTGTACACGGCAGAGTTAGCGGCTATACAAATGGCTCTACAATGGATTGAGGAAACAAGGATGGTATCTGTTAAGGAGGTGTTAAAGCAACACCAAAGAGGTTTTTTTACCTTAAAATAACGTTTCCAAAAAAGTTTCAGTGGTTCATCCACACAAAACAGGGTGAATGGCGCTTTCACATTCGCTTTGCAGCCCTCTATCGGCCAAAACCGCACTAAAGAAGTTTCCAACCGTCGGGTAGTGGTCCTGTAGTTGGAGTGAAAACTACAAAAACTTGCTTTACGGCAGACCTACAATCCAATCAGAGCCAGATATGCTGCAGTATTTACGACAGTGGTAATGAACAATTACGCTTCTAACCTGTAGGGGGAGCAAAGAGCCAGAGTTCTTTAGTGTTGCTTTAATATGCTCAGACTCAATGGCGTCTCTCTTAAGTCTTCAAACTTTTAAATCATGTAGAAATGATATATTAACAGAAGTTTTTATTAGTTTATATAGACTAAAGAATGAGGGAATATTGGTGAGATTTGTTTGGGTACCAGCACATGTTGGGATTCAGGGCAATGAGATGGTTGATCAGATGGCTAAAGAAGCACTTCAATTGAATAATATCAATTTAACAGTAAGTTTGAGTAGGGTAGAAGGGAAATCACTTATTAATCAAGCATGTAAAGATATGTGGCAGATATCTTGGGACTCATGTATGAAGGGAAGACATTTTTATAACATACAAGGTAAATTAAAGCAAAGCAATATAAATCATAATATAAGTAGGAGGGAATATATAATATTTACAAGATTAAGAATGGGACATACTAGCCTCAATGCAAATAATTACATCATAGGTAAACACGATACAGGTCTTTGTGATGGGTGTCAGGAAAGGGAGACAGTGGAACATGTTTTAATGACATGTGTGAAATACCAGCAGGAAAGAATATTGTATATTAGAGAAGTTCAAGAAATGGGGATTACAGAATTTACAATGGACAATATTTTAAATGAAGGGACATATACGGGTAGGCTAATAAGGGCAGTAATGAGGTTTTTAAAAAACATTGCGGTAATTCATAGAATTTAATCTGAGTCATGCAGACTATCCTTGTCACACTCCAGTACAGTAGGTGGCGGTATGCACCTTTTCAGTTGGTTTGCAACCCGCCAGTAAACCCACGAAAGAAGAAGATTACCATGAGGTGGGACTGACGAAGCTCCTTTTTCACAGGTTTCTTTACTGTTTTCAGGTAAGTTTAGTCCCTCAAAATACACAAATAGTACACAAAACTATTATTGACACGTAACAGAAACGCTTGTGTTGAATATTTACTTCATAGAAATGTTTTTTGTCTTAGAGAAAGTCTGATAGCATGTGGACGCTTTTCAGAAGTGATAATGTTAGGGTGACTATAGCTTTTGCATTGTTTATTAAGTTTTGGCTTTTTAAAAAGCAACTTCGTGTGTTGATGAGATGATGTGAAAGCTTTGTTCAGGTTGTCAATGCATTATTGACATACTTTGTTTAGCCTAAAATATGCAATGTACTGCACAGTTAAACGGTGAAAAAACTTTCATATAGCGTGAGTATTTGGTGAAAGTAGTACAAACACATGTTTTATCGTAAACATATATATACAAAAAGTTGTTATTTTAATTTAGGAGTGATCAAAATAACCTCTATAATAGAAGAAAAGCTGAAGATTTCAAAATTTTCTGAAGGGAGCCACAGACAGAGATGTAAACTCAGGCAGGTTGAGAGCATATTAACTCACTTTTTTCACAACATATTACTATGAATCTTGTCATTTTTCTGCGTTTATAGCAATTATTCCAGGAAGGTTTTAACATCCAAACGTGAGTTGCACCATATGAGCAATATTAAATGAACAAGTAAACCTAAAAACATAGATTCTGTTATATTTTGTATACTTTAATTTTCTTTTCAGTGTTTCACATCCTTTTAATCAATATTGATTGCTTTGTGACAAATTGCATGTTATGTTTGTAGATTTTCCATGCTGATATCCGTGCAGCAGAGTCGAAGCAGACCTGTCAGAAAACATCTCTAAGGTGCTATGAATCTCATAACTAGTAAGTACAACCTCAAACTAATACATTGCTGTTTACAGGTTTAAGGTTGTGGTTTATTTATAAAGTGCATCCAATTTCATTGGTAAAAAACAATGTTATTTTGTGTATTTGGTATAATATGCAATGTGTTTGCGTGGTGTACGGTTAAAAACACATACATTTTTATAGCTTTAGATTTCCTCCCTTCCTCAAACACATTGATTTTGTACAGAACTCATCGATCTGAAATGCGCTGTGTCCCTGATTGGCCAGCTAATATGTACGTTGTGATTGGCCTGAATATGTCTGACGTCAGCCGGAAATGTGACGCTCCTGTTTGAAAGATTCGGTCACAATGCAATGCTGACAGGAGTTAATGTGTAGGCCATGAGTAAAAGCGGGAGCAATTATTTGAAAACCACGCCCACCAGGGTAAAACAATCCAACCATCTCAATTTACTTTATATTGCATTTCTGGCTTATAACCAAAAATCAAAACAATGCCTGAAAGCTGCTGCGCGACAGACTACAACCAACACGCTGAAAAACCCAGAAATAAGTCTTTAGTACCAAGCTATAAAACTCAGCCTTTAAGGAGACAAAAGTGGATCGCTGATTATGTTTCCCTACAGTGGGCAACTGGGCATAGTTCTAATTATAGTAGTACTATGACAAGTTGCCTGTATCCAGTTTTGTGTCTTTGAAACGCTATTTTTTTTGTGTCAACAGCTTATAAAATCTTATTTCTGGGTTTTTGGCTTGTTGGCTCAAGCCTGGTGCAACCAGACTCTCGTACATTCATTTCATTTGTACAGGGAGTCTGGCCACGTTCCATTGCAAAGTGTTACTTCCGTTAAGGAGGGTCTTCCGTTGAAGTTTAAAACTATTGGATCTGCCCAGAGTCACTCAGGCTCTGCCATAGGCAATTGTTAACGTGTGGTCGTGACGTATGTCATCCGCCAAAATTGTCTGGAAACAACAAGTTTGAATGACCAACAAAACTTAGCAAACATTGTTCTTGCTCCGGCTTTAACTTATGTGTATTCGGCAGTTTTGCAACAACGGACTGAATAGCTTTTCTCACGTCTCTCTCCGCTGCCATTACTGAATTACAACTCAAACTGACGCACGACCTCTGTTCGCTGATTGGTCCTGCAGATTTTTGCAGGAGAAAACGAAACTCTACACAGCAGTCCCAGACATTGTACTGAAGCGAAATGAAAATTAAGCGGAAGCACGTAGGAGGGCGGAGCCAGGCTATGTTAGCTCCACACCCTGTCACACAGCAGCTTTTAGGCATTGTTGTGGTATTTGTTATAAGCCAGAAATGACATGGAGGTTCAGGCAGCCTCACGCAATACAAAGTCATTGTTACTCATTGTTTACGCATATCGTTAACATGTACTAATACATACTTACACACCAAAGTAAATGTGAAATCATGAGTCGGACCATAATTGCTCTTTAATAAAATACAATAAAAAGGCAAGGCTTTTTCACATTTTACTCCTAAATTCTCCCATGCAGTCTAAATCTAGAAAAAAACACCTCTTCTAAGACAAGCATTCACATACACAAATACATCTTATGACTTTGTTAGTCAGTAATTTAATAATAAAATGCGCAAATGAGCTTTTGCTTGAAATAATATGAACAGCAGCAATCCTAATCCTTCTCATTTTGCTTTTCTGTTTTTGTCCATCAGGATACACATCATAAGATAACTAGAGCTTACGGCTCTGTTTGGATCCAGCCTCACTTGTGAAGACTTCAGATGACGTAAACACTCACAAAGACATTATATGATGGCATCTACAGATGGACATACACAACTGCCAAATGTAACATATTGTAATTACTGCACCAAAGCGCAACCCTACAGATTTTCAACCCACTTAATATTGTTACAAATACAATATGTTTATATTTGAAAAAATATTCTTTAGCTAATTTTACTGATTTATTTCCATTTTTTTTTCCACAATACTCTGCCAAAATGATGTTTTGCATCATCCAAATATTATGTTATGTTAATGTACATATTACAGACTTTGTAACAACACAAAGTGGGTTGAAAAAGTTTCTTCTAAGTGCAGTAACTACGCAAACACTAAAATCGAGAAAAAAAGTTCTTAAAGTGTTTTACACCAGCCAGGCAAACTTGTTACTGCAATTTTGGCAAACACATTTCTCTGATGGGACAAAATTAAACCAGGAGACTTTGTCACAAGACAACAGATCTCACAAAGCCCATTTCAACCTTTACCTCAATTAGGACCAAATGCATAGTTACTGCGCTTTGGCTTTGTTGGGCAGTATAGTAGTATTATAGTAATGCTGGAGTGAAACCATGGTAACCATATATTTTTAAATCATGGTAAAGTTTGTGGTTACTAAAATGTAGTACTATAAACCTATGCTGTTGTAAGAGAATGTTTATTCTTTATTATTGTTGTGAAACCATGGTTGATTTTATATTTACCATGTGTTACTGCAAATGATGGTAAAATCATGGATAACTTTGCATGGTTACAGAAAGGTGTAAACTGGTTGTTTTTATTTGGAAGTCATATTGGTTTTAATGCATCTGATAAATGTATATGCATTTGAATATTTATTCTGTTTACTGACAATAATAAATTTGCAGTTGCTGATGTAAATTGTTTATTATTGTGTTGAAAGACATTTGGTTAGCGTGATTAAACAATTATGAACCACGGACCGACCGGGCAGCTAGCAACCATTACCAGTATAAACCAGCGGACCTTTGCGGCTGCCGCTGGTGGTCCGCTGGAAAAACGATGGGTAAAACTCCGGTGAGCCGCTGGCGGCATCCGCCGGCGGACCTCCGCTCGTCCGCGGGCCTTGTGTTAGCTGGAGCAGCGGTCCAACAGCGGACCTCCAACCTTTGCGGCTGCCGCTGGTGGTCCGCTGGAAAAACGATTGGCAAAACTCCGGCTAGCCGCAGCCGGCATCCGCCGGTGGACCGCCGCTGGTCCGCTGGCCGTAGGTGATCTGGGGCAGCGGTCCGACAGCGGACCTCCGTCGAAAAAGTAGCGGCTGCCGCTGGTGGTCCGCTGGAAAAACGATGGGCAAAACTCCGGCGAGCCGCTGACGGCATCCGCCAGTGGACCGCCAACTTTGCCGCCGGTGGTCCGCCGGTGGACCGCTGACCTTATGTTTGCTGGGTACTGTTAAAAGATCGCTGTGTCTCATATCACCTTGTTATTTGTACACGGTTTGACTATACAAATCACAACACATAAATAGGAAAATGATCGCGTTATTTTGTCACTTATTGGGAGCAGTATACTAGCTGGAGCCATGCATTTCCAGTCTTTGTGCTAAGCTAAGCTAGCGGGGGCTGCGTCAGACAGAGTTACAGCACGCACGGAGATGAGAGAGGTATGTATGGACTTATCTAACTCTGGGGGATACGGTGAATAAGCTAAATTCCCAAAATGTGGGCGTGTTCCTTTAAAAAGCACTATATAAGATAAAGTTTATTGTTGTTATTATTACATTTTTCTCATAATTTAATTGGCAGGAACAGTATGAAAGCTTCTCCCATTTTCAGGTGAATCTAAGACATCTGTGCAGTATCTGTGAAACATAAAACACTCTTTATATACTGATGATTCATTTAAAACATAAATGTAGATTTATTTAGATATTTAGATCATATTTTAGAATGAAATAAAACTTGAATTGTAAAATTAGGATTTTTTTTACATTTGATTAATTCTTGTAAAACATAGCATTGAATGTAGCCACTGTATATTTATATTTAGAGTAGCAATTTTACAAAAGTTATTTGTTCCTTGACCAGTTATTTGCGTCTGTCTCTCATTATTGGTATATAAAAGGTGAATGACTGGTCTGAAGAAAGCAATGTGCTGAAATGTTTGCTTGCACTAATCTTGTTTTAAAGGTTTGCACCTTTTGCAGTATGCAAAATAAATTAAAAAAGATACATATTTGATAAATTGTCCTAACTGTGGATGCAATTAAATGTTCAGTTTAATCCTCTTCTTGTGCCACACACTAAACAAATCAGATTTATACATATGCCCAACTGTCAAGTCTTTCAAAATAGGCCTGGGCGGTATATTTAATTTTTGCAAATATAACTGTATTTTAATTAAGGTAATTGTGAAAACTCACATGAGGCTTTGACTGGCACATATTCATTCCACTTTGTTGATAATACAGAGTCATTATCGTATGTCGACATCGCCTGCGTTTGGTTTCATCCGTCCCTGTTCCTGACAGAACGAACAAGCCATAACTGAAACCAGCAGCGATGCCAATGGGGAACGACCAGTGCCTGATGGCTATTGCCCGACGCAGGGTCACGAGCCAGGAGATCAGGGAATCGAATGCCCTGATCGAGAGGTTTCTCTTTGAGCTGTGCAGATTAGACCTGGAGCAGCCACCACAGCCCCAGCAGCCTGCGCAGCCACCACAGCCCCAGTTGGAGCCCGTGCAGTTTGCGCTGCTTCCACGTCCTGCTCCTCCATGGACTTAATTATCTTGTGTTCCCCTGGACTCATTATTTTGTTTTTTTGTCAAGTTTAGAGTTCTGTTATTATCTGTAATGTTGTGTTTGTCTGTTTTCCCCTTGATGGAACACCAAGTGGCGTCCCTTAGGGGAGGGGTACTTTCAGGATGGAACAACTGAGCCAGATCAGACACACAATAACTTCTTGTATTTCATAAATATAACTGCAGACCCTCACCCAACAAGCAGGTCTGTAACACTACCCCCAAAACTGCTTTTAACACTTCAAAACAGAACAGATCTCTTGTGACTACGGCAACACATCAAGATTAGAGTTTTATGACCACAAAAGAATGTGGGAAATTTTGGGACAGACAAAAAAACTTTCTATTTAGTCACGCATGTATTCACTTATAAATGTATAAGGGAAATGTATTAATCAACTATTTCTAATCTCATCATGGATTATGTTCTTGGTGTTTATGTTATATTAGTATATTAACCCAAACTAGTTTAAATGAATGTTTAGTATTACTTACTTAATCCAGATAATATCTTGTCCTTATATCTATATCCATTTTTGATTTCCTTAATGATAATATGCTTTATGTTTAGGAAATTCTTCTTCATAATAATAATAATATGAAACTGTTTAACATTTCCACCTCAACATCCAATTGAATTCCATATGTAAACAGCATGTTGGAAGACAAAGACAGTTAACTTTCCCCCTAAAGGTATGACCTCTGATTGGGTCAGACATCTCTTTAGAGGTGTGACCTCTTTACAGCTTAAAAACCCTAACCTAAGAACACACCTGGGCCCAGTTTTTCAAAAGTAATCCAGTAGGAGTAGCATATCTATAGTTCTACATTGTGATTTCCTATCCTGTTTGAGCACTGGTAATCCAGATTTAGTGATCCTGAAAAGTTCCTAACCGGATCAGATTGATCCAATCCGATGTTGCTTTGAAAAATTGGCTCAAAAGTAAAATGGATTACGTGATCACAGATTGCAAAAAAAAAGGATTACTAAATCCGGATCAATTTTATCTTGATTAAGCCTTTTGAAAAACCGGGCCCAGGAGTTCTGAGGTCTTATGCGAGATGTAGTTCTTATGGAGTTGCGAGATGAAGTTCTGAGGAGTTGGGAGTTGTTATCTGAGTTAAGTTTTTCTTTCTGGATACATTTGAGTCCCTTCAGGACTGATGCATCACGCATAATTTTTCCCTTTTTAACTAAGATGCATTCGCATTAAGTAACTGATGGTTCGTTTTAGGCTTTGATCTGCTGAATTACAAATACTGCCATAACTTCATGCTTTATTCTTTTCTTTACTTAAATCTTTACCTTCTTTCAATGCTGACCTGTATGTGTGTGTGCGTGTTTGTATGTTTAGAGTAGTATGTGTTTAGTTAGTCAATAAAGTCTGATTTGTATCACACATGATGTTGTTTGTAGTTTATGCTCATAATCTGGAGTCACCCTGCTGAACAATCCAGCTAAGACCAGCATAAGATGGTGAGCTGGTTTTAGCTGGTCACCAGCTTGGTTTTAGCTGGTTTTGCTGGTGTAGCAAGCTGGTCTAGCTGGACTTAGCTGGTCATGCTGGAATACCAGCTGGCCCACCAGCATGACCAGCTTTGTCAGGCTGGGAGGACCAGTGTAAACCACCTTAAACCAGCTAAGATTAGCTGGATTTTTCAGTAGGGCACTAATCACTAATCAGTATCGCTACCTGCTCTTAAAGCTGTTGGATCAATTTTAAGATATTCATCTCCTTAGCCAAGAGCAGGCTTGTGCACAATTCAGAATTGAATGAAGAATGACCCCTAAATTCCAATTCAATTCCTGAATTTGAATTGAATTTGAATTGTCAAAAACAGGATCTAGAATTGCAATTCGAATTTGAATTAAATGAAGCAGAATTGCAATTCAATATCATTTCAAAGAAATTCATATACAACCCCAAATCAGAAAAAGTTGGGACACTGTAGAAATTGTGAGTAAAAAAGGAATGGAATAATTTACTAATCTCATAAATTTATATTTTATTTACAATAGAATATAAATAACATATCAAAAGTTGAAAGTGAGACATTTTGAAATGTCATGCCAAATATTGGCTCATTTTGGATTTCATGAGAGCTACACATTCCAAATGTGTAAGCTGACCATGCAACATGCACTCATGCAACCCCAAACCATCAGAGATGCAGGCTTCTGAAATGAGCGCTAATAACAACTTGGGATGTCCTGGTCCTCTTTAGTCCAGATGAAATGCTGTCCCAGTTCTCCAAAAAGAACTTCAAATTTTAATACGTCTGACCACAGAACAGTTTTCCTCTTTGCCAAAGTCCATTTTAAATTAGCCTTGGCCCAGAGAAAACGCCTTTGACCTCTAGAGTTTTAGCCGGTAACGGCGAATGACACTGTGGATTGTGTTCACTGACAGTGTTTTCTGGAAGTATTCCTGAGCCCATGTTGTGATTTCCATTACAGTAGCATTCCTGTTTATGATGCAGTGCCGTCTAAGGGCCCGAAGATCACGGGAATCAAGTATGGTTTTCCGGCCTTGACCCATACGCACAGAGATTGTTCCAGATTCTCTGAATCTTTTGATGACATTATGCACTGTAGATGATGATAACTTCAAACTCTTTGCAATTTTTCTATGAGAAACTTTGAGGACTATTTTTCGTTGCAGCATTGGGGGAATTGGTTATTCTCTGCCCATCTTGACTTCTAAGAGACACTGCCACTCTGACAGGCTTTTTTTATACTCAATCATGTTGCCAATTGACCTAATAAGTTGCAAATTAGTCCTTAAGCTGTTCCTTTTATGTACATTTAAATTTTCTGGCCTCTTATTGCTACCTGTCCCAACTTTTTTTGGAATGTGTAGCTCTCATGAAATCCAAAATAAGCCAATATTTGGCATGAGATTTCAAAATGTCTCACTTTCAACATTTGATATGTTATCTATATTCTATTGTGAATAAAATATAAGTTTAAGAGATTAGTAAATTATTCCATTGCTTTTTTGCTCGCAGTTTCTGCAGTGTCCCGGCTTTTTCTGATTTGGGGTTGTATGTATTATACAGTAAGTTAAGTGTTAAAAATGAAGCTTTCAGTATTATATGTCAGATATGATTGCATTACATATTCTATAAATTATATTAGTTTGAACTACTTGTACAGATTACATTAACAGGAAATGTTTTCCCCCAGCAATTAATGTTAAAAACTCTAGTCACAACAAATAATTAAGTTAAATTTTTTGTAATTGTAATTTTATGGAACACAATGGAATATGACTTTGTTTCCCAGAATGCTTTACTTTAACCAAGAATTTAAAATGGTTGTCAAACAATTTTCCAAAGTAACTTTCCTGAGACTTAATGTATATGAGATTCTTTCTGTTGCGTGACTGTGGAAATTTTTTGAATTGCCATGAATTTAATTCCACTTCCTGTCATTCCCATTCCCATTCCAATTCCAATTCAACTTCATGTAGGGCGGAGTCAATTCAATTCAAATTCCAATTCATTAATTGAATGGAGGCCAATTCTGAAATTCTGAATTGTGCACAAGCCTGGCCAAGAGAGCTATATCCTAATATACTCTTTAGTGTCTTACTAAACATTCGCTGCACGAGTGTTGGCAAGACACCCAAGACCTTTATTTGATTCACATACTTGATTACAATCAGGGTTCTAAATTAACACATTTTGGCGGGTGTTAATAAAAATTACTAGCCAGTTTGGCAGGGAGCATATACTGAAAAACAGGGGCATCGCTAGACACCTTTTACTGGGGCACATGCCCCAGGGTTAATCTTTTGTGCCCTGGTGTAAATCTCAAGTTTAAATTTTAGTAGTATAGTGTATTCCTTTACAAAGTTAATCGCGGAAAAAAAACGGATCTATATGCAATCTAGTTACCCAATTTACGCTTGTAAAAGCGACGCAGCAGTCGCACTGACCCGTACATGCCCAAATCCATGTCCGCGCATCTTTGCGTTTAAGGGAGGTAAGACAAACATCCTCACCCTGTCAGGTCTCAAACATTAGAGGAAAAATCTCAGAAAAACCTCTTGTCAAGTCTATAGAATTGCATTGTTGCTGAGAAAATCAAGACATGCAAGTTATGTGTTATACTGTATTTTCAGATATGAAATTAATATTTAGTTTACTAATATTTAACTCTAGGACACTACATAAACAGTTAGCAGTAACTATGACTGAGATTAGTATAGCAGTCATAAAATGACTGGTTTCTTAAAATATTGTAAAAATATTATTGTAAAAATAAAGTATTAATCATTGCTATCATTGTATAATGTAGAAAATATTTCTCTGCTATCATTATTTCCAAACATTTTATGACATTTATGCCTCCAAACATGTTACTAATGTAAGGTATGTTGAAGATTATATTTTTAAAAGAGTTTTTCTTACCTTAAAGGAACAGTATGTAAGAAATTTATATAAATTAATCATTAATTGGCATTGATATGTCACTAGAGATTAAGAAATAATTTTCATTTCAAATACTTATATCACAACAGTGGTCTGGCCAGGATATTGTTATTTAAAAAGTGGAGTTGCAGCCCTCAACTGATGTTTATGTTGTCATGTTGTGTATTGCCCACCAGTTGTGTGATTGCAGTACCAGTTTTAGCCACAAGTTTTGTGATTGCAGTACCAGTTTTGGCCACAATCCTACATATTGTTCATTTAAAATAACGTTTTCAAAAAAGTTTCAGTCGTTCATCCACCCGAAACGGGGTGAATGTCACTTTCACATTCGCTTTGCAGCCCTCTGTCGGCCAAAACCCAACTAAAGAAGTTTCCAACCGTCGGGTCGCGGTCCTGTAGTTCGAGTGAAAACTACAAAACTTACTTTACGGCAGACCTACAATCCAATCAGAGTCAGCTTTGCTGCAGTAGGCTAAATTATTTACGACAGTGGTAATGGACATTTCCGCTTCCAAGCTGTAGGGGAAGCAAAGAGCAAAAACTCTTTAGTGTTGTTTTAAATACATGTTTATCTTTCGCAGTACCTGTTGCACTGTAGAATAGTGGGTTAAGCAAAGGACATTGTATAGAAGTATTGTTAATTAAAACTGCCCAGACAGGTCGTATTTAAGATAGCCTTTCTGGAAGAAGCCTCACTTTATGTGTATGTTTTCATGCCAACAATGTTAATAAAATTATTAAAGCGTAACTAAACCCCTGGTCAGAGCCTGACTCCACCCACTGGCAATATTTGAAAAATGCAAGAAAAGTGGGCAGACCCCAACGGAGATAGAGGGGACGAACTAAGCTCGTACCAAGCATGTGGTGATATCGTAACAAGGGCGTGGTGTGCTTGAACCTGCTTACGTCACGAGTTACTTTTTGGACCCAACATCCAATAGGAAAATTCAACTGCAGTAGCCACCGTTCAACCTGAAGAGGGCAGCACTCAGACATTTTACACCATATATTGTAGTATTGAAACACTTTATATCCAAATGTCAAAAAACTTACTAAAATCAATGAACAGCACTTACTAAAGCATCATTCTTACAGATCATTAACTAAAAAAAGTTGGTTAAGGGTTTAGTTACTCTTTAAATGCATTCAGTGGCACTCATCATTTCTCTTTTTTTTTGCCAGAAAAAATTTGGCTAGTGGAAATGCTGATTGGCTGGTAACTTTAGAAAGTTACCAGCCACATTTGCTGGTGATCAAAAAAGTTAATTTAGAACCCTGATTACAATCCAATTTAAGTACTTTACATTTGAGCTTATGTGTGTTTCCCTTAAAGGAATAGTCTACTCATTTTCAATATTAAAATATGTTATTCCCTTAACTAAGATGATAGAGGGACGTATCAACAATTCTGTGTGCGTGCACGTAAGGGCTGGAGCGCGCTGCGACGCTTCGATAGCATTTAGCTTACCATTCATTCAATGGTACCATTTAGAGATAAAGTTAAAAGTGACCAAACACATCAACTTTTTTCCTATTTAAGACGAGTAGTTATACGAGCAAGTTTGGTGGTACAAAATAAAACGTAGCGCTTTTCTAAGCGGATTTAAAAGAGGAGCTACATTTTATGGCGTAATAGCACTTTTGGGAGTACTTCGACTTGGCGCTGTAACACCCTGCCTCTCCCATTATGAGAGGGAGAAGGGGAGCGGACTTTTCAGGCGAGTCGAAGTACTCCCAAAAGTGCTATTACGCCATACAATATAGTTCCTCTTTTAAATCCGCTTAGAAAAGCGCTACGTTTTATTTTGTACCACCAAACTTGCTCGTATAACTTCTCGTCTTAAATAGGAAAAACGTTGATGTGTTTGGTCACTTCTAACTTTATCTCTAAATGGTACTATTGAATGAATGGGGCTAAGCTAAATGCTATCGAAGCGTCGCAGCGCGCTCCAGCGCTTACGTGCACGCACACAGATGATAGAGGGATGTATCAACAATTCTTAGTTAAGGTAATAACATATTTTAATATTGAAAATGAGTAGACTATTCCTTTAATTGGGATGGTGGAGAATGTTTTTAAAATATTAATAATTAATATTATTTATTATCATAAGCCCCTCCTTTAAAATCGCTACACTAGTTTAAATTGATAGGGTTCTGACAGTATCATGTTCTGTGTGGGAACACGTGGCCATGGTCAAGCGCAAGTGATTTGATGTTAAGTCAATATAAAGATGCAATGATGCGCATCTGGAGGTCTTGCAGCGCGAATTAGGCATTTAGCGCGGCAGACGTGATTCTGCGCGTGAATGGCGTAAATTGAGCATTGACGTGGGAAATGTGCGAGTTGAAAAAATGGAACTTTGTTGAAAAAACTCGCCGCGTTAAAGGGACACTTCACCGATTTGCATTAAGCTTTGTATCGTTAGAACCCCAGTCATGTTTTTGAATGGTCGTGCATCAATCCCTCAGTTTCCTCTGAGACGGGAGAAATACAGATTTCAGTGTTGCACTTCCTGCTTTCAATGAAGTAAAAATCGTCATTTTGCGTCATTGAAAGAAGGAACTGCTGTATCTTTTTCAAGGGTGAAAGACTACAAACACTCATTCCTCATTTTTCCAAGGTGATGGCTATGGGTGGGACCCACTCACGCTACAGACCTATTATAGATCAGTGGGTGGGACTTACGAAAATATATGAAAAAAATTATCAGTCACCATCTTTATGCTAATCTCAGCTAACAGAGCCAGACTTCATGTCACAATAATAGCGGAAGGTAATCGATATGACATGGAAGAGGGTGATTTTGCAAAAATGACGCTCTAATCCGCTATTCATGGCACCTTTATGAGTCACAATACAGCAAAGGTCCACTTGGTCAGCAGTTTGTGACGAGGAGGATGTTAATGCTTCTTTATGTATTTTCATGGATAGGTTTGAGAAAATAGTTCACAAACATGCACCAATTAGAAAAAGGTTGAAAAAAGGATATAATGCTCCTTAGTTAGATGCCGAGCTAAAATCTATTATGAGGGAAAGGGATAATGCCAAAGGTGTAATTCTAATATCTAAAAGTGATATGGATGAAAGGTATTATTGTAAGTTGAGAAATGAAGTGACAAAGTTAAATAGATTAAAAAAGAAAATATTTTTTAGCCAACAGATTAGTAACTCATCAAATAATAGCAAGCAATTGTGGAAAGTGATAAATGAAATAATGTGTAAAAAGCCAAAGTGTTCTAATAAGTATTTGGAAACAGCAGCAGAAATAATCACTAAACCTTTGGATATAGCAAATCATTTGAATGACCTTTTTATAAAGAAAAATAAATTTAAGATCAAGGGCCTTATTTTAACGATCTGAAACGCAAATGCGAAGCGCAAAGCGCAAGTGACTTTGTAGGCGGATCTTGGGCGCTGTTGCTATTTTCCTGGTGGAAGAAATAACTCTTGCGCCAGGCGCAAATCAATAAGGGGTTGGTCTGAAGTAGGTTCATTATTCATAGGTGTGGTTTGGGCATAACATCAAATAAACCAATCAGAATGTCAGCCAACATTCCCTTTAAACGCAATGCGCAAGTTCCATGGCGGGTTGCTATTATTATGACAGATTTCTGGCGCACTCCAGGAGCGGTTCACATCCGAGGAGACCGACGTTCTTGTAAGAGCAGTCAAAGACAGAGAAGTTGTTTTGTATGGGGATGGGAGAAACCCGCCCAAATCAGCGTCGGTTAAACAGGCGTGGGAGGAAATAGCCACAATTGTCTCATCAGCTGACATCCCCAGGACGTTGTGCCCCAAGCGCTACAATGATGTCAGGAGACAGGGGAATCCTAAGCTTGCCAGCATAAATCGGGCACGGCGTGTAACGGGAAGTGGATCTGCCTCTACACAGGACCTGTCACCAGCAGAGGACATCACTGCCTCCACCCTCAAATAACTGTTGCATCTGTGTAGATTAGATAAGCAAAGTGTGTGCGCGTTGTGCACGCCATACATTATGGTCAAGCATGCGCCCCTAAAATAGCATAATGAACAACGCACAACATGCCACTGACTTTAGACTATTTTTTTCTGGTCAGTGGCGCAATTGTTTTTTGAGACTGCAAAATAGCATCAGGGATGGTTTGTGCTGGAACACGTCTCCTTTTTTTGCGCTGAACCGCCCAGGGAGTGCAAGTTCATTCCCTAGTTTGCCGACGTGCGTCTGTGGAGGGAAAACCCTGCTGTGCGCCGGTGCAAAATATGAATGATACATGTGTCACTGACAAAGTCAATTGCGCTGGGTGCAAGATAGGGCCCTAGATGTGTTAATGGTTCCATCTGCAAAGTCCAATTGTATGATAAGAACAGTATTAGTTAGATCAGCATCTGCTTGGAATAAATTGGATTTAACCCACTATGGCATGGTGTTGGCCTCAGGCAACAAACCACCTTTTTGGACCTCACACTGCCCCTTTTATTTTTTTTTATTAAAAAAAATGTATAATATCACCTGACATGTCTGTCCTATCAAATGAGGGGCTAAAATGGTTGTAGCCTTTTGTTTGGGGGTGGGGCAGTCCTTTCTGGAAGCAAAGTCGCATGGAACACAGTGCCACCAATTGGTAAGTTGAATTTCACTTTTTAACATGTTAAAATTTAAATAACTTTATTTAAAAAAAATATATGTATGTGCATCAGTATGTAAAGCAGTATGTTTGATTGTTTAAAGTAGAGTTGTTCCGATTCCGATACCAGTATCGGAAATGCGGCCGATACCACAAAAAATTCTGGCATCGGAATCGGCGAGTACTTGAACCCATGTACCGATCCGATACCATTTTCCTAATAAACCTAGTAATGCCTGTTATAACACTAAAGCTAACGCTGCAAAGCGAAACTCATTTCTTCTTCGCTGCTCTGAGTGCGAACACCAGGAAGTTACGACATGCGCGGCGTGACGCAACCATTGTTTACTTAGAGCGGCGAAGGAATGAAAGCATGCAGCCGTATGTCCGCTGTTTGTAAGTATTTCAGACTAATAAAACATGTCTCAACGAAATCCGCCCCCGCAGATTTCCACGGAGAACTCCGCAGATTTAATGCCCGTGATTGACAAGCACACATACCCCGCGCTTGAGATTTGAGATGTCATTGACAACAAGCACACATACCCTCATGCGTTTGTAAACAGCATTGACAAATACATGAACCCTGGGCGTGCTGTTTGCTGTGATTGTTTTTAATGATAAGAGTATGAACCGTTTGATATATGAGATGAAATAAAACTTACCACTGAGTTTAACCGCAGATCTTACTCAGTGTTTCCTCTAGGGTTTTTTCCAGCTGTGGCGGCAGGGGGCGCCCAAGATGATTATAAATGTACATTTTTTTCTAAAAGTAAAATATAGGCTACAGTCAGGGGTTAAATTGGGATTTGTTATGTGGGGGGGCTCTGCGGGGAGGGTACTTTAAGGGGTAATATGTTTAATACTGATGACAGCAAAGCCACTGGTGTGTTTTAATGACATTCTGGACCTCTGATAGGATTTGATAAGTTTCAACTTTAAATCTGTGCCAGAGATTGACCACAAATATTTCATAAAGAGCGTCTGAATTTTAAATTATGCAAATCTATGAGTTTGACACCCTATATCCATTTGTTGCACATGTCATTATGCACAATTGATTAAACTTTAAATTAAGTAAAAGGAATCAACCTCCTTGAATAATTCTATAAGATAGGCTACCCAAAAAGATTACATTAACAAGAAAAGGTACAACACACAGTACTGTATCATCAACATGTCTAATAAATTAGCAATAGAGATTCCCTATGCTGGTCAGCAGGTAAAACAAGCATATAGTAAGGTTTGATTTGTGTAATCAAAATACATAAATGTATTAAACTATACAATGAGTAATATGAAGTGTTTTCCAGTTAACATACTGTAATTAGATGAGTGACATACATACTTTAGTCCTTAACACGTTTCTAGTCTTCTATTAAGTTTCCTCGACGTGGGCACCATTATTACCTCTCTCTCTCTCTCTCTCTCTCTCTCGCTCTCTCACGCTCTCTTTCTCTTGTCTCTACAATGTCAACTGATCCTGTGTGAAAGCGCGTTCTTGAAGTTCCTGAGTTTTTTCGCTCGAGTTGCATAACTTGCGCGAGGACGCGTTTAAAAGGAAAAGCGCGTGTTTCCGCGGCAATTGCGCCGCCCATTTCGCGTCATTTGCATCGCCCGGTGCGAGGACGCGTCTGATTGCGTTTTTGCATTAACTTTGGTTTGCGTTGGTGAGTATGCCCCATAATGAACGGAAACACATTATTCCCTTCGCGTCAATGCACACGGACCAGCGCAGCGAGTACACACGCACAAGCGCAGCGGGTACACTGGCACGAGCAGAGCGAGACCTTCAGCCTATGTGCCGGAGCTTAGCCCCGGACGGCCCCGGCCCAATTTAAACCCTGGCTACAGTAAACTAACATGTATTTTTTTATCATTTTCATGCTGTCATTAACTTTTCCTTATATTTATAGCATATTGCTTTTCTATGTTTAATCTAAACTGTATTTTCTTAAAAAATACGTAAGTTTTATAGCTTCATACGGATCTTTCATTGTAGTTTTAATGTAGTGTGCAAGTTCTTGCTCATGTTTAACGTTACAGAGCTGTTGCAAAGTCACGCACAGTCCTGTTTGATAATCCGCACCGCTGTGATTTGACAGAAAACCTGACCAGTTATCCGACATCAGCAGCAATTTTTTCCAGCATTCCACACCCGGCCTGACATAAAGAGCCCGACCCGGTCACACCGCAAATCGCGCAGCTAAATATAAACCTTTAACGTTCTTCAGACAGAGCTTAAACACAAATAAGCCATTTAAAAACTGCTACCTATCGGAATCGAGTCGAATTTTGGTCTTGGATGTTAGACCTGCAGTTTAGCCTACTCTTGCTTATTGAGTCCCGACCTGCATCTACAACGCAAATGACACGTTAATATTATTACACCCGTTACATCAAATAATACGCGGTTCACCCGCGGGTACCCTGATCCTGCTGTCTGAAAACAGATGAAACCGTCTCACCGTCTGCCTCAAGTTTTTATTACAAACGCCCGTCTCTTCCACGGGAATAATGTAAGTTTCCTTCCAAACAGATTTGACTATTAATGTCTTGCAGTCCCATATAAGTAGTATTCAGTGTTTAGCCTTTTGTTTTTGAACAAACATCTTATCATTTAATGTGAAACTTTGTGAGGGTCGATCTGAGGCACAGAAGATTGACTGACAGCTGAGCGGTCAGCAGTGCGCTGCGCTTATAGTCTATATTCTGAATAACTAATTGCCTGATAAGTTGATAATATGAGTAGCCTACAGTGATTCCAAATGAATGTCCAAAAAACGTGTAATCTGTTAAATCGAAAGTTTAATCATGTCTTTTCTCGCAGCCCTGCGCTGCGTCCGTGTATATGCGCATGTGAAAAGCATACGCGTGATGACTTTGCAACTTAAATTACCCTTAATTTATTGCCATACAGATAAAAGTAAAATAACATTCGAAACTGAAAATTGTTTTTTTTATTTGTGTAAACTCACAATAAGGAGAAAACCTTGTGCTTATTTAAAATCATTAAAAACATGACGTGCTTTCTGCTGCTTTGGTCAGTGCCTCACAAAAAAAGAACAGCAACTCAAATACTTTTTTATTCGTTTTGTCAATCTGATAATTATAACATATTTCGTGTAGGTTTATTTATTTTATTATATTTCTCAAAACAGAGACGTAGCCTAATCATCATCTGTTGATTTAAATCTATTTGTGCATGAAACTAAACCCATGGGGGAAATGATGATATTTTAGGAGATTTATTTATTATAAATGAGTGAACAACGAGAATCCAGAAAGGAATTTATTTCTTTAAAACAGCCAGTCTGGCAGGGCGGATATTTCTGTAGCTTTATTTATTTTGCAAGCTGCCGCCGTGGGTTTTGTCTAGAAGGGATACAGAAAATGCCGAAAAGTTTAGGATTAGATTTGGAGGTAGGATTTTTAGGATGAAAACAGCCGCTCTGGCTAAATGAGAGACAAATACATCCTACAATCCTGTGAAATTTTGTGTTTAGAGTTGGGTTTGGGTGAAGGATTAGGATAAAACAGTGCTCATCCAGCGAGATTTCGTTTGCTGTATCCCTTCTATCCACAACCGCAGGCGTGGCGGGGATGTTTTAGGCGTGGCGGCCCGCCACGGTTGAATGTATATAGCGGAAACACTGTTACTTGTCTCTGTCGTCTAATGTGACGCAAAAGTCAGCACACATCATCCTTTCAAATCAGTTTACAAGACTGCTCTTGTTAGTTTACATTGCGTTGTAAAATGATTAAATTATCTTCATACATGCTTAATTCATAATAAGAACGTAGTAACACAAGCTTTTATTTTGCTATAATATATATTAACAATAATATATGTAATTTTAGGCTACAAACTATAATTCTATATTGACAAGCACATTATCTGGTTCATGTTGGTCCAGTTTAATTCAGAGGACTCATTGGTTTGGTGTATTCATTTTAATTGTAAGCCTTTAAAAAGTAATTATTTTAGATGCAATTTTGTACTATTTAATAGCTTAAATTCTTTAATTTAAAACCATCCCGAAGAATTCCACAGATTTTTCCAATAATTCTAAAACTAAAACAGCCTTTCAGTTTACAGTGTTAGATTTGTGGCTGATTTTCTCATAATAAAAATAAATATTACTGTTAAATGTCTTTCAGATAATAAAAATACTAGTTCACTGTATGTATTTGTTAATGTTTAATACAGGAATAAGTCTGAAGCACACCATAAAACAGTTATATCCATTCATACAGGGCTAGTAGTATGTACAGCTGTATATTATACAGAGACACACCCAGGTATCGGATCGGTACTCGGTATCGGCCGATACCCTGAGTCCAGGTATCGGAAAGAGAAAAATGGTATCGGAACATCTCTAGTTTAAAGACACATTTTGATTTTATTTATATACTAAAACTGTGTTTTTTTTGTTCGTTGCCTCAGGGCAACACTGTGCGGTTAGACCACTTTTTTTTGGCCAATATACTAAATTGGGGAGATATGATCAGATGCAAAATTAGGACCACATGGTGCATTCAAGTCCTTCTGTGAAGCTCTGTGAATGCATAATATATGTGCAATTTAATTATTATTATTATTATTATATGTTGCCACAGAGATGATGATGCCTATCATCTTATAATCTGGCTAAATGAGTAGTGTTTTCTGGCAAACTTTATCTCTCTTCTTTATTAACAGTACACATAATGTGTACAAATTACATTGACCAGTCAGCATTAAGATGTGTATTTTTCATGATCAATGTTTTTACTATCTACTGATACTTACAGGAAATGGACACAAGACAATTTTACGGGCGGAAGGAAAATGATCGAGCATTTAGGGTCATTCCTTCTGACAGTGAGGACAGTGAGCTTGAGGAGAGTGAAAATGAGGACAGTGAGGTTGAGGAGAGTCATGAAGACTGGATCCCTGAATCAGGTTTGAGAGACAATTTGGGGGTCAGGGGTCAGTTAGGGTTCAGTCAGCAAAGTATCATGTGTGTGTGTGTGTGTGTGCGTGTTTGTTTGCATGCATGTCATTCTATGATGAAGGGTATATGACAAACATGCTTCCTGCTGTCTTTTTTAGGAGAATGCCTGTCTGTTGACAATGACACAGAGTCTGAGGATGAAGATGTAGAAGAGGTTGATGTTCCACGCCTACCCCGATGGAGAACACCCCACAATGCACACTTCCATGCTTACCCAGAATGGCAGGACCTGCTTCCAAGATCTGATGATATCATGTCCCCCCTCCAGTACTTCAAGCAGTTTTTCTCTGAAGACATTCTGGAAGTTATTGTAGAGCAGTTCCTGGGGATTGTGGTGTACATGTCATTGTTTGGTTTACCAGGCACCCACATGTTTTGGAACAAAGCCTGCAGAGTGTCCCAAGTAGCTGACACCATGACACTGAATAGATGGGAGGCCATCAAAAAACCCTGCACTTCAATAACAATGAAGAGAGACAGGAGGATGATAATGATCCACTCCACAAGATCCGACCACTGGTTACTCATCTAACCTCAAAACTGACATCAATCCCAATGAGTGAGAGGCTGGCTGTTGATGAGCAGATGGTCCCATTCAAAGGAAGAAACAGACTGAAGCAATATCTGCCATCAAAACCAAAGAAATGGGGCTACAAGATTCTGGTCTTGGCTGGCTCTGATGGTGTCCCGTACAACTTGGAAATCTACACAGGGAGAGTGGTACAACCCCCTGAGCTAGCAGATGTGGGAGCAAGTGGCAACGTTGTCCTCCGCCTGGCCCAGCCTATACCCAAGCATAAGAACTACAAGGTTTTCTTCGACAACTGGTTTACGAGTGTGCTTGCACTGGCTCAGCAGGGAATTCACTCCACTGGTACTGTTCGTGGCAACAGACTACCAGGTGTCAACTTGATGTGCGATGCTGAGCTGAAAAGAGCAGGACGGGGATCTTTTGAACAGAAGATGGCCATGGTGGGAGAAACCACCTTGTATGCTGTAAAGTGGTACGATAATCGCTCAGTGACCCTACTCAGTGATTACACTGGAGCCCACCCAGTCACCGAGGTTGACAGGTGCACCTGACGTGCACCTCCTCAAAAATGTAACTACACATCAAAACGACGTGGACCGCAAGATCTGTGATTGGTCGGCGTGAATGCATTGTGTTTCCTCCTACGCATTTCGGCGGTGTAACTGCAGAGCAACAAAAACGCAGAAGTATAAATGCTCATGACGGCGTTGCCTACGTGCGTAGCGTCTGGCGTACCCTACGGCGTAACCCTGACGCAGAAGTATAAATTGGCTTTTAACCCTCTATGGCATGACTTTTTATTTTGGAGGGGAAAAAATATGTTACCCCATTTTTTGGGAGCTTGTGGGTCCCTGATAATATATCCATCATAAAATGTGTCCCCCCCCACCCCTGAACAAAATATTGGTTCGTTGCCTCAGGGCAACAATGTAATAAACATAGCGATTAGGTGAAAGTAGCGCATTAAATTTGGGGTGGCACACGGGGTGGGCAGTGACATGTTAAGTGCCACCCTGGACACCACTCTGGCTCCGCCACTGGTACATTTTTTTATTTACCTTTATTTAACCAGGAGGTCCCATTGAGATTCAGAATCTCTTTTACAAGAGAGACCTGGCCAAGGTAGCAGCCAAAACACAACAAATGCATACATAACAAACACCAAATTACATTTTCACTCTATAAAAGTACAAAATATTCAAATATATAAATATATAAAACACAATGAGACTATTAAGAGAAACAAGAACATGTCTCCATCACAATACTCTTTATAGTAGTTTTAAATTCGTTTATGGACATAAGGGTTTCTAACTTTAGCTCTTTTTGCAGATTATTCCACTCCCAAGGTGCTAGATAAGAAAAAGCAGTTCTTCCCAATTCCGTTGCAACTCGTGGCACATTAAAAAGCAACCACTTTGATGAGCTTAGCTGGTAGGTACCAGAGCAGACAGAGAGAAGGTTACAAAGGTACAGTGGAAATTTGCCAAGTATAGCTTTATAAATAAAGATATACCAGTGCTGTTTTCTACGAAGTTTAAGTGAAGTCCAACCAACTAAATCATAAAGAATGCAGTGATGGGTAAGAGACTTTGTATTTGTTATGAATCGTAGAGATGCATGGTAAGCTGAATCAACATGAAGTAAGATGGAAAATGCGGCATGCATATACAATATATCTCCATAATCAATAACTGGCAGAAAAGTAGCTTCCACAAGTTTCTTCTTAGCACTAAAAGTAAAGCAAGATTTGTTTCTGTAATAGAAGCCGAGCTTGACTTTAAGTTTCTTAACTAAAGCAGTAATGTGTTCATTGAAGGAAAGCTTATCATCTATCCATATCCCCAAATATTTGTATGAAGACACTCTCTCAATTGATTTTCCATCTAATGACAAAAGACCACAATTGTCAGTTAGCTGTATTCGAGCTTTTGAGTACACCATAAACTTTGTTTTTTGTGTATTTAAAACCAATTGAAGACTCAATAGTGTATATTGCAGTGCCTGAAATGCAGTCTGAAGTCCCTGCACTGCTGCTGAGATGGTAGAAGCCTGGGTGTAAACCACTGTATCATCAGCATATAAATGTAATTTGGCTTTAACATCTCTATCCAAATCATTTATAAAACTACATAGCCTATGTTTTAGCACTTTTGTGGGCCCCAGGAAGACTAACAACCACATTGTGGAAGCTAATGGGGATCCAAAAAATAAACAAAGTCTGCTGGTGGTTTTCTGCTAGAGCTTCCAGCACATTTGATTGGACACTGAGTGTGACTCATTAAAAAGTTCAGCCTCAAAAAATGGCTCCCACTTTAGCGGCGGATTTCAAAAGTTCCAATAACTTAAAACTACCAAGGAGATAAAAGTGAGGTATTTTAAAGCACAGGTGATCCCTGCCATCATCACAAAGCAATTTTTGTCATTGTTTTCCACAATATCAGCTCTTTAAAGTAACTCTAGGTTGCAGCTAGCCTACAGCTAGATCAGAATTTCTAGTCTTTACTGTTTGGAAATGTACAGGACAACACGAACAATTGTACAATTGACAAAGAATTACTTAAATAAGGTTAAATAAATGCAATCTCACTTTCAACCATCAATTTGTAGATGGCATCCATATTCTCTAAGCATGTCTTAGCGGATGTGCTAAGTTGGGCATGCATTGGCAGCATTATTTTAGTCTTGTGTGTCCCTGTCACCATCTTAGGAGGATGTGCAATCAGCAGCATGGGCTTCATGCAAGGGCATACAACTTCTCAAGCTGGAACAGGGATGTATAGAGATGAATTGGATATATACACAAAACTCTAGTTTACAGGTGAATTTGTCCTAAAGCTGGATCTGAAGTTACAGCAAAGCTAGAAAACATCTGCAAACAATCAAGGTTTTTACATAATTTTTGGATAGATAAATGTGAGCAGTTGTAGCCTATGAGTTTCAACTCCCTAGACATAATAGTTTGGAAAAACCAGTAAACATTAATTATATTCTTTTTAATAGTGTGGATGTGTGAGGCAATGTATTATACCAGTTATTAAAACAAGTTATTTATTTGCTTATGTCAAAATAATAAAACACTTTTGGTGAATGAGATGATCAGAAAACTACATACAGAATAGCATCATCATCAAGAACGTGGGATGCCAACCACTACTTCTGTTGACTTTTACATTTTTCCAGCATTGTTTTGAAGTTTGGGTTTGTGGATGTTTGCAAAATGAACAAATTCGAAGTCTGCAGTATATTTTTTGTGTGATCTTTCAGCCATTACTAAACAGAAATAGCTGGGAGTGAGATAGATTATGAGAGTAATTAAAAGAGAGAGACAGTAAGAGAAAGAGAGTGATCAAAAGAGACAAGTGAGAAAGAGAGAGAGAGGTTTAAACAAACTTTTATTTTAACAACAATTACAATCAACCATATTTGTTCACCACAATATGATGATGATGACAATCATTCATCATCACAGAAAATAAATAATTAAACAAACACTAAAAATTAAATACCAACTCCTTTTCATAAACTGTACAAAAGACATGATTTATCCCCCAAATTTCCAAAAAAGTTGTAAACAACCAATCAGTTTGTAATAGGTGTATTCCACTCTGAGAAGAGAACTCACTAGGCCCAAAAACACAGAGATTGGATTTACTGCACCTTGTCCAGATATTTTTCCTAGTTTTCCAGATAATTTTGCTTTCACAGGCTTTAACGAAACACGGCTTGTGACAAAATTAATTCTCGGCTTGTAACAAAAATAAATAGGCTTTAATAAAACACAGCTTGTAACAAAAAATAAAAATTAGCAGTAAACATTAGCCTACCAAGAAAGTCATTGGTCATCTCCTTGGGTGTCGGAGTTGAATAGCCTCAGAATTGCTTCTTCCAATATTGGATTGTTTTCATTGTCGCTCTCTTCACTTTCACCTGGAGGCAAATCCCCCACTGAGCCCTCTTCAACACGCAGCAGTCCAGCCTTTTGAAACCTGTTGATGATAGTAGATTTTTTGACAATGCTCCACGCTGTCAAGACCCACTGGCAGACATCACCATAAATTAGCCCAAAAGCCTCACATTTATCTAAATTTATTCTTGCTGATGAAGCCTTCTCATACAAAAGAAGGACTTCAGACAGAGCATTAATATCCTGCCCATTACTAAGAAACACAGTTACAACATCAACGTAGGCAGTAAGAGAAAAATGTGCATTCTGAATCACATTTGGTATTGAAAACCCACATAAAATCTTTCTTAGATTAAAAAGTAGAAGTTCAATGGCAATACTGCACAACAAACCAGACAACGGCAACCTTGCCGTATTCCTCTTTGAACAAAAATTGCTTTACTCAAACCACCCCCAACTTTTACCATACATGAAGCGCCAGCATAAAGGAGTTTTATCCAATTTAAAAGACCTTCCCCAAAACCAAAAGCTTTAAGTGAGTTGAATAAATACATGTGATCTACCCGATCAAACGCTTTTTCCTGATCTAGGGCAACTAATCCAACTCCTAAATTAAATGTTTTACAAATGTCTAAAATGTATCGCATTAAAAACTAATTGTGCATTATTGACCCATTTATTATACAATATGTCTGTTCTTTGTGCACTAATAAATGTACGTATTTCTTTAACCTATTAGCAATGCATTTTGACAAAATCTTGTGTTTCGTAGTCAATAATGCAACAGGTCTCCAATTTTAAAAAAGCTCTACAAGCTGCTTTTTTATATCAGATATTCAGGAAAAGCAACACGAGAGCAAGAGCGACAAAGAAACAGGGAAATCCTAACACGTTTGATTGATATTTTGTTGTATTTGGAACGGCAGGGGCAAGCTTTTAGAGGCGAAAATTAGTCAAGCTTAAGTGCCAACCAAGGCAACTTAATTGAACTTGTGAAAACATTGGCCCTGTATGATAGCGTAATAAAGCTGCATTTAGATGCCATCCAGGAAAAACAAGCCTCAATGAAAAGACACCAAGTATCCTTTCTCTCAAACAGGAGCCAGAATGACATAATAATGTCCTTAGGTACCCTCCATTAGGAGAGAAATACAGAAAGAGATCAAAGATGCTCAAATCTTCTCCATCCTTCTGGATGAGACCACAGATGTCTCTCACAAAGAGCAAGTATCCTTTGTAGTTCGCTACGTAAGTGACATGGAAATAAAGGAGCGGTTTCTCCAGGTCTGCACTGTTGAGTCCACAACAGGAAAAGAGTTGGAAAATGTTGTAATCTCTCTCCTTCAAGACAATGGACTTGACTTGAAGAACATCAGGGGCCAAGGATATGATGGGGCTGCGAACATGAGTGGAATGTATAAAGGTCTACAGTCCCGGATATGTATACACAATGAAAAAGCACTTTATGTTCATTGCCAGGCACACTGCTTGAATCTGGTCCTAGTTGAGAGTGCAAAGTCCAGTGTTCATTTTGTGACATTTTTCTCCTTAGTGGAGAAACTATATGTTTTCTGCACCAGCTCCACAGGCATACAGCATTTTTAAAATGCCAGCAGTCCTTATATCCTGGTCAGCGTGTTGTTGAGCTGCAGTGGCATGAATTCTGTCTTACCGGCTGCCGTGTGCTCTGCTTTTCCTGTGTTTGTTGTGTTTTGTTGACAGGTCACATTTGCGCGTCTTCACAGGTGATTCCTTTTGCTCGTTGATTTCTCACTTGCGTCATCTCACAACTGATCCTTGTTGATCGCCCAATCGGTTTGCTATTTAAGTCGCCTTAGTTCTCTGTTCTGTGCGAGTTTGTCTTTGTACCTCGTCGTCTAGTTATCTGATTATTCAGAGAGTATATATTTTGTCTGTGCTATCTGCTGCTTTCCAGCTTCCTAGTTTCCTGCCTGTGACTATATATATCCAAAGACTTTGCCTCAATAAAGTTCTGAAAGCTTTAATCAAGCTGCTGACAGACATCAGTGAGTCAGACCCACCAGACACAGCTGCTGGTGATGCAAAGATGTACCTGAGGGCTATCGATTTGTAATTCCTTGTTTGCTTAGAAATCACCACCACAGTGTTCCAGGTAACTGGAGTCGCCTCTGATGCTCTGCAAAAAAAAGATCTGGATCTCTCCACTGCCTACACAGTAACTGATGGTGTGCTAGACACAGTAAAGAACCTGAGGTCTGAGGATGAATTTAAAATTGTATTCCAGAAAGCCATTGATAAGGCAGAAGATGCAGGTATCTGCATTCCGACCGTACCTCCTGGCCATGGAAGGAAAAGAAAAGTGCCAGCACAATACCTGCGTAGTGCCACAGCTGCTCAAGACAGCCATACTTTCCAAACGGTTGAGGAGTTCTACAGAGCCAAGGTGTACTTCATGTTGTTGGATTCAATCACAGAGGAACTCGGAAAAAGATTTAAAGTAGATGAGACAACGCCAACAGGGAAAATACTGCAGTCATTCCACAGCCTGACAGTTCATGACAACTGGGTGGGCACACCAAACACAGATGCTGTCCAAGCCATACACACACTGTGTGGCTTTTATGGTGTTGAGGAGGAGCAGCAACTGATGACAGAGCTGAAGGTGTTCCATACCACCTTCAAGTCAAGTGATATGAGGAGTATGCTTTTAACTCTAAAAGAAACCAATGGCCAGCACGTTTTCCCTACACTAGTGTTAATGCTTAGAGCAGTGGTTCCCAATCCTGGTCCTCGAGGCCCCCCTGCCAGAAAGTTTTAGATGTCTCCTTATTTAACACACCTGATTTGACCTCGTTAGGGAGACATGTTTACCATGGCTGTGTCCGAAAACTCTAAATTGCTGCCTCCTGAGGCAGCTTTCCAAGGCAGTAAGGCATCAAGGCATGTCCGAATTCAATGTTAGGTTTACTTCCTGTCTCCCGAGATACCTATGCGTGTGCGTACAATAAGAATGTGATTGGTCGAGCCTGATCGAGTTTGAAAAAATAAAATGGCGGCCAAGGAAGCGACTGGAGCACAAATTTAGTGTAAATAAAGGTAGATGTTCACTTTTTACACCCTTTAATTGAATTTCTAGCGAGAAATTAGTATTGTAGTTTTCAAATATGTGATTAGTTATCACAAAGGCGGTCTCTGTTTATATTTCAAACACGCTGCCTTTGAAGTGCGTCCGAAAGTCTTTCTCTGAGCTGCCTTCATGCCTCCGAAGTCATTTCCTCATGAGGCAGCGAGGCAACGAGTCACTGCCTTGAGTTTTCGGACGCAGCGCATTTTTGAAGTAGGCTGATAAGTTGAATTAGGTGTTTTAAATAAGGAGACATCTAAAACTTTAAATAAGGAGACATCTAAAACTTTCTGATTTGTAATTCCTTGTTTGCTTAGAAATCACCACCACAGTGTTCCAGGTAACTGGAGTCGCCTCTGATGCTCTGCAAAAAAAAGATCTGGATCTCTCCACTGCCTACACAGTAACTGATGGTGTGCTAGACACAGTAAAGAACCTGAGGTCTGAGGATGAATTTAAAATTGTATTCCAGAAAGCCATTGATAAGGCAGAAGATGCAGGTATCTGCATTCCGACCGTACCTCCTGGCCATGGAAGGAAAAGAAAAGTGCCAGCACAATACCTGCGTAGTGCCACAGCTGCTCAAGACAGCCATACTTTCCAAACGGTTGAGGAGTTCTACAGAGCCAAGGTGTACTTCATGTTGTTGGATTCAATCACAGAGGAACTCGGAAAAAGATTTAAAGTAGATGAGACAACGCCAACAGGGAAAATACTGCAGTCATTCCACAGCCTGACAGTTCATGACAACTGGGTGGGCACACCAAACACAGATGCTGTCCAAGCCATACACACACTGTGTGGCTTTTATGGTGTTGAGGAGGAGCAGCAACTGATGACAGAGCTGAAGGTGTTCCATACCACCTTCAAGTCAAGTGATATGAGGAGTATGCTTTTAACTCTAAAAGAAACCAATGGCCAGCACGTTTTCCCTACACTAGTGTTAATGCTTAGAGCAGTGGTTCCCAATCCTGGTCCTCGAGGCCCCCCTGCCAGAAAGTTTTAGATGTCTCCTTATTTAACACACCTGATTTGACCTCGTTAGGGAGACATGTTTACCATGGCTGTGTCCGAAAACTCTAAATTGCTGCCTCCTGAGGCAGCTTTCCAAGGCAGTAAGGCATCAAGGCATGTCCGAATTCAATGTTAGGTTTACTTCCTGTCTCCCGAGATACCTATGCGTGTGCGTACAATAAGAATGTGATTGGTCGAGCCTGATCGAGTTTGAAAAAATAAAATGGCGGCCAAGGAAGCGACTGGAGCACAAATTTAGTGTAAATAAAGGTAGATGTTCACTTTTTACACCCTTTAATTGAATTTCTAGCGAGAAATTAGTATTGTAGTTTTCAAATATGTGATTAGTTATCACAAAGGCGGTCTCTGTTTATATTTCAAACACGCTGCCTTTGAAGTGCGTCCGAAAGTCTTTCTCTGAGCTGCCTTCATGCCTCCGAAGTCATTTCCTCATGAGGCAGCGAGGCAACGAGTCACTGCCTTGAGTTTTCGGACGCAGCGCATTTTTGAAGTAGGCTGATAAGTTGAATTAGGTGTTTTAAATAAGGAGACATCTAAAACTTTAAATAAGGAGACATCTAAAACTTTCTGTCGGGGGGGCCTTGAGGACCAGGATTGGGAAACACTGGCTTAGAGTATATGCAACTCTACCTGTATCCAATGCACCTGTGGAAAGATCCTTTTAAAAAATGAGGTTAATTAAGAACCAACTCCGAAGTCTCTGCTCAGAGGAGAGACTCTCAGACCTTCTCCTCATAGCCATAGAGAAGGACATCCCAGTGGATCACAGTGAAGTCATAAACAACTTCAAGCACATGGCTCACAGAAGAATGCTGTTGTAATTAGTTTTAAAGAATCCCTGAAACCATATATATCTATATTTTACTTGTATAACTGTCATTAATAGTTAATAAATGTAAAGCTTTTGAGAAGATTGTGTTATTTATTTGGAGGGGGTGCCCTTTTTTCAGTTTCAGCACATGTCCCTCAAAAGGTCTATGCATGGCCCTGACTGTAGTCCGGTTCACGGAACGAAAACGAAAACCAGTCTAAACTTTTGATGTTTTGCAAGGAACAGAAACGAAACCAGAAACTTGAAAAAAAGAAATGTTCTGGAACAGAAACGTTTATGTAAAATAAAGTTAACCGGTTAATACCGTTATTTTTTCTAGAGCCCGACCGATTTATCGTTTTGCCGATTTTATCGGCCGACATGAGCATGTCGCAGATATATTTGTATCGGCGCATAAGCCGCAGATATGCGCCGATATGAACGTTTGTTACAGAACACATTAAATGCATTTGAAAGATGTAAGTACTTGTTTGTCCATCAGAGTGTGCCCTACTGGTTGCTAATGGTGACCAAGGTCACTCACTGTAGTGACACCATCCAATCCCCCACCCCCTTCACTTCAGTCAGTCTCTCAGTTCAGGTGGCATGGAAGCAGTCACGCAGTGTTTTCTAAACAACATTGTTACACCTGGTATTAAGACGCGCTTTGGTCGATTGGATTATAAATGGACAAGAGAGACGCATTCCCGTTTACATTTGGTGTTTTTAATCCGTCTCTTTGTCGACTTGTGAGTTAAAACGCAAGCGGGAGAAATGACGCGAGACGGAGAAATGACACGTTTAAACTACGCGCAGCCGTGCACTTATATATCACTATATGAGATTACTGCTGCTTGTGTTGTTAGTTAACATGCTAA
Organism: Misgurnus anguillicaudatus; assembly: GCF_027580225.2. Lineage (NCBI taxonomy): Eukaryota > Metazoa > Chordata > Actinopteri > Cypriniformes > Cobitidae > Misgurnus > Misgurnus anguillicaudatus. Next base: position 6,531,453 of record NC_073338.2, on the reverse strand, counting down.
TTTCAGAGCAATTGATTCAATAAGCTTGCGCAACTCTACACCCTTGCTAAATAAAAGAGGCGGAGCGAAGACGCTTTAGTTTTATAAAAGTCTAAAGTTTGCACGGAACCCTGGGTTTGTGTTATAAAAACGTTGTGCACAACATTAAACATAGCGTACATTAGTATGTGCTCCGACAAGCATTGTCTTCGTAACGGTGAGTGGCTAACAAATTTGTGAAGTACACAACTTACTGTAAAGCTAATAATCAATGACTTCATAAGTTTCTCTTTATAACGTTATTCTTGTCAAAACTGCAAATGATGCAAGTTTTATGTATTTTGTTCTCTTTGTGTTTTAAAGTTATTTATAATAAGTCAAGTTTACTGTTTAGAGCACTGATATCCGACTCATTTTGGATAATAAAGTTTATTGTTAACTTCTTGCCTATAGTACATATCTTTGTCACATCAATATAAGTGTTGGATCACCACATTTGTGAGTGATCACCACATTTGTGAGTGATCATTGCATTTAATTGTATTTATTCATAAACAGTACATTATGTTGAAGTATATAGTGTATTCTATGTACAGTACTGTGGTATAATATACTGCAGTATATGTGTACTGAACTATAATATACACATAAAGATATCGGCCGATATATCGTTATCGGTCTTTTTTTACTCCCTAATATCTGTATCGGCATCGGCCCAAAAAAAACGCATATCGGTCGGGCTCTATTTTTTTCCATTCTTCAACAAGATTTCTGTGCAATATGACTCAGTGAAGTTCACTTCCGGTCGTTGTTGACTGAGAAATGAGAAGCTTGCCACCAGCAAGTAGCCTACTGAAGCCCAAGTCTCTAATGCTCAATCATAAGAGGTAAATATTGTAGGCTACCAAGTATCTCAAGATATTTGTTTTTAAATACTTATTAGTGGTGTAACGGATCGCAGTTGATCTGTGATCCGTACAGATCACGACCCACGGTTCGGCTCGCGATTAACGGATTAATATGCAAATTTAAATATGATGAAAGTTGATAATTTGCATGTGCTTCAAAGGCTTGCAAATGTTAACTCTTAAGTGTTTTTAAACAATTTAACTGCTCAAGCAACTCCAATCAAACATGATTATCCCTATGCCCTTCAAATATCAGAACTCTAGATGTATAAACTTGAGAGAGAGTTGCATTACTGTGTCTCATACTGTAGTCCATTAAAATACATTTGGCGTATAAAGCACTGAAAAACAACGTAATTTTCACTTTATGTAGAACGACTGTTTATGCTGCATCTTCTTCCCGAAGCTCTGTTTGTAATTCGTCCTCTGTCTGTGTGTGTGCGTGTTTAAGTGCACTCAACAAACGTGAGCAAGTCAGAATTACAGTTATGCCGTTTACATAATGTAGCCTTTTTTAATGTTTGATGACAAGGTAGAGACTTTTATGTAGACTAATAATTTAAGTTTAATGTCCTTATGATCAGCCTACTTATTTGTATGTCCCAAAGCTTAACGTTATTAACCGGTTCAAGAACTTAATTTTTTTGTTCTAACCGGTTCAGGAACGTCAATTTTAGGGTTAAACCGAAAACCGTAAACGTTAAAATACTGTTTCTGTTCGTAACAAACGAATTAGGAAAAAAGTCCTGCTGTAGTCCAAACCGGCCGTCTGCTGTAGGCTTCGAAAGCCGAATTCTGTTAAAGAAAATAAAAATGGGATCAGAAGAATGTGACCTTTAAAAATGCAGATATACTTATATTGCCATTCATCCCAGCGATAGAAATTTTGGTTAGTGGTTGATTTACAAAATAATAAACATTGGATGAGAGATACTTGTTATGGTTATGGTGATTATTTGTAGCACTATAAGCATTTTGTACCACAAGAATGGATTTACATTTGTAATCAACAAAAAAGAAGTTATGTTTCACGTTTGAGGTCAATAGACCCAAGGGTTTTTGTAAGATTAGTGCCTTTTCTAACTGCCAGTCAGCCCCAAAATAAAAGTCTTTGCTTACATGCATACACATTCGTTATTATTATTATTAATCCTTATGTTAGCATATAAAAAGCAGTTTCCACACCAGGAAATAAACGTAACACAAAGATCGTGGTATAATCCATTTCAAATGATGCTGTTGTTAATCACCAGTTACAAGCAAAAACTGTGGTTGGTTGTTTTACATGTAGTTCAGGAAGTGCATGGATGTTATCCAAACAAATTTGCACCAATTTCCATAGACAAAATAAAAGCAGGATTTCCTGAAACTCACCTACAGCTAGCTACTGTGCTTTTTAATACAATACAATTGAATTCAAATTGGTTTCTATAGTCCTTTTTAATAATTCTGTGTGCGTATATATGTGCATATATGTATGTGGGTGTATATTTACTGTATATGTATGTATATGTCTTTATATGTAGGGGGAGAGCAGGGGCGAAAGTACCATTTGTCAGGAAAACTCTAAAGAATGTTCCACATGGAAATAACCTATATGTGGATATGATTGCATATATGAAACCTATATGCAGCTTATATGCACATATATGCTGCATATATACAGCATATATGCACATATATAAAAATATATATGCGCATATATATGTCTTGCTAACTAGAACATACTCTGCTTTCTGCATCATTTATGTTATGTTATGTTATCTGTTTTTTCCATAGAATCAGAGCAGCGCAGGAACTCCTTGCAGATTGTTGAAGCTGACTTCTACGGAGTGAACTGCAAAGAAATCTCTTCAGTAACATTTTTATATTAAACTTTTTTTCCTGATGTCTGACTTTTAAAAAGCCTTTATGTACGAAAGAGACACTCCCACCTCTTTGTAAATCTAGTTCCATCCAAACTTTTACATAAAATTACAGATGTCGAGTGATAAAAATTGACAGCCTATGGACTAGGCTAATCATCTTAAGATAACATCACTTAAGATTTTTGTTTGCAGGAATATTTTAAATGTTCAAAGATGAATACGCGGTTTGGTGAAAGCAATTTTACATTTCTGCAAATACATCCTCTTTGATGGCAAAAAGCCATCTGGAGCTCTGCTTCCAATAAGCAGAACCTGTGACAGACAGGATAAACAGAATAGTGAAATTCAGAATGATACAGTAAGACTTAAGAAGTAACTCGCATGTTGATGAGCTACTTGACTATCAGTTAAAATGATGTTTTCATCAGCACCCATAGCAAGGGCTTCTTTAACTTTGGTTGTGATGGTAGACAAACAGGCCTTAGACTTCAAAAGGGATTACCAAGGCCTTGTCCTGTACTATTTTGTCACCCTCAAGTTGACCAAGGAAAATGGTTCGGGTCCATGTCTATGCAATACCTGTCCTTGATAAGTGTCGCGGCTGAAAACGCGGCTGAAAACGCGGCTGAAAACGCGGCTGAAAACGCGGCTGATTGTCATTAGAATAACACGCCCCTATATATTCAAGTCTCTGCTTCCCCCACGCCCTCATTTTATGCCATGGATACACACAAGATGGCAAAAAAGAGAAACTTGTCTGACGTGGAGATCGAGACCATCGCCAGGGAGGTTAAAAAAAACTACATTGTTTTATTTGGGAGTTTAAAGAGTGGGATTAAAGGCTCCCACAAAAACAAAATATGGACCCAAATAAGAGTTCTGTTTATAGTTGGGGGTTAAGAAGCGCATTACAGCAGAGGTAAGAATGTTTTATTGCTTAACTCATGCTTAACTTGCTCACGTTTGGTCTGTTTTCTTTATTGCCTAATATAGAGCAATAGTGATCAAGTTAACCCTCATATTATGGCCCGGGTCAATTTGACCCGTTTTGATTTTTAAGCTCTCTGAAAAAAACAGTTAACCTGCGATTTAATTCTTGAAATTTTGAAATGCAGAGTGTGGAAGGCCAATATTTTGGGCAACAATGTCTCTGGAAAGATTCCATGTAATTTCTCAGGTCATACTTTTTGACAACCGTAAAACCAGAGCTAGTCGGCGTGAGAGAGACAAATTGGCTGCAATCAGGGATGTGTGGGATAAATGGATTGATATTGTACCTCGTCTCTACAATCCTGGACAACATGTTACGGTGGATGAATGCCTTGTTCCATTCAGAGGAAGCTGCCCCTTTCACCAGTACATGCGAAAAAAGCCAGCAAAATATAGCATTAAAATTTTGACAGCTTGTGGTGCCAATTCCAGCTATGCATGTAACATGCAAATTTACACAGGCAAGCCATCAGATGGAGCACCTGAGAGAAACCAGGGAATGCAGGTTGTTCTTGAAATTAGTGAAGAGCTGCAAGGTCACTGTATAACCTGTGACAACTTCTCTACATCCTACAAACTTGGTGAAGAGGTACTCAAGTGAAAGCTGACCATGATTGGTACAGTAAAAAAACAAGCCTGAGCTTCCCAGAGAGATTCTGAATGTGAAGGAAAGAATGCTGCATTTGTCAAAGTTTGCTTTTTCTGAAACTGCAACAGTTGTTTCCTACTGTCCAAAAAAAGTGCTTGTGATGAGTACAATGCACAGAGATGCATCACTGTGTGCAAGAAAGGACCTGAGGCCAGAAATGGTACTAGACTACAATTCCACGAAAGGAGGAGTTGAAAATTTGGACAAAGTAACATCAGGATACAACTGCCAGCGCAAGACTGCCCAATGGCCTTTGGTGGTCTAAAAAATATTAAATAAAAGATGTTGAGTGCAATTTTTTAATGTTTCTAAAATTTCAAAAAAGTATACTTTTTAATATTTACTCTGGGCAATGTGTGGCAAATACTGACATTAAAATGTTTCTGTAAAATCAAAATCATCACAAAAATCGAACACAATACAAGGGTTAAGCATGAGTTAAGCACCCAAACAGGAGCGGGTGGCAGCCTTCATCGGAACGGCGTCTTTAGAAGGTATCACCTGTGGGAGAGATACAGACGACATTCACTGCAAGTAAACTTAAATTTGATAGACCAATACAAAACACACATAAGTCCATAGTTAACTCATTTTATTTAAATTTTGCTCTATTGTTTTGCAGATGATGGCACTGCAGGCCCCAGTTCCCTTGAGGCATCTCCCCCTCAGCCCATCCAGGAGAAGTGCTCCACTGGCACTTCTGGGTCTGGGGCCAGCACATTAAATGGCACACAATTTAACTCAGCCATGTTGTGCAAGACAGCACATGCCAAAATTATATTGTACACCTTCTTTGGCGAAAAGAGCAACGTGCCCCCCGTGTGTGCAACGCAGAGCCATCTACCTTTTAGGAGCCCCACGCAGCGCTCCACAGTGGCTCACGTTCATGCGTGCACGTGGTTGAAGTTGCGCTCCAGATGCGTCACAGGGTTTGGCACAGGGGTGATCAAAAAGTTCAAAAGAGGACAACCTCTGTCACCTAAAGGGGAAAAGAGAGGTTAGGAAACGAATATATTTAGCAAAATAAATTTGCTCTTAGTACTCACCTAAAAGATAACCATGACCCCTCAATGCGCCCTCCTGCAGTCGTCTGCACAGGCTGCTGTGCTCAAAAATGAAGGCATTGTGGGTGCCTTCAGGCCATCGTGCCATAGCATTTAATAGGCAGTGTCTGGCATTACAAATAAGTTGCACATTGACTGAATGATAATTTTTGCGGTTGATGTATGCATATTCATTAACCGATGGTGGTTTCAGACGCACGTGAGTACAGTCAATTGCACCTTTGACATTTGGAATCCTAGCAATCTGATAAAACCCGCTTTTAGTCATTGTTTGCTGAGCATTGTCATATTGGAATTTGATGTAGTGTGGGATGAGAGTCCTGATGGCAGCCAGCACGAATGACAGCATGCGGCTCATGGTGAGTTGGGATATACCAGACCTGTCAGCAATCCCCCTTTGAAAGGTTCCAGTGGCCAAGAACCCCAGTGTGGAGAGAACCTGGACTGGAAAAGGTAAGGCCCTTGACTGCCGGGTCTCACATTGAAGGTAGGGCTCCAGGTTATTGCACAGCTCCAGGAGAAGATGGCTTGGAGGACGGAATCTGCTCATCAGCCATTCATCTGATTCATTCGGAAGATTTCGCCTATCCTGAAATACACTTTCCCTTAAGGGCGCATATGCGTCTTCTAAAAGCGCCAGGTCAGCCATCATTGAGAATTGGTGTATGGTGGAAATCCAGTTTAAATAGCTGTTTGGATGAGCAAATGACCTATCACAATGCATTATTTTACAGCACGTGTTTTGAAACATTTAACATTTAATTTTGTATCACGTCACATGTATTGGGGTGTACAATAGTGATGGTAATGTGGAGTACCATTCATTCACATTAATAATTGCATGACAAATTGTAATATTCATCTTCTTATTATTATTTTTATTATTATTATTGATGCTTATTATTGTTATTTAGAAGAAGAATGTCGTTACTATTATTGTTTGTATTATTATTATTATTTAAAAGAAGAAGAATGTAATTTTTATTATTTTGTCAGTCAGAATTATTTTTTGGTCATTGAAAGCCTTTCATTACTGAACCCAGTCCGTGCGCACCGGCCGGGCCTAACCCTGAAACTTCAGGTAAATGTGCATACATGTACACCAACTCCTGAGTTTGCGTAGGATTTGAGGGTGCACTACGCCAACGTCCATATTGATAAATCTTAGAGTCATTGTGTTTTGGGGTGTACGCTGGAAATTTGTTATACGCACTTTGGAAAAATAAGGGCCATTGTGTCTAACAGATGTTTTGAAAATTCTAAACACAGACATTTGCAGTGCTTTAAAATTGCAACAGAAATGAATGATATCAGCTAACTTCCTTTCTGCAACGTAGAAACCAGACTCGTACAGATTGCTGCAGTAATTTAGGAAAAAGGAGCCCAACTAAGTATTGAGTGCTTTACATGGTCATACTTTTTATGTTCATACTTTTCAGTTGGCCAAGATTTCTAAAAAATCCTCTGATACTGAATTTGGGATTTTCCTTAGTTGTCAGTTATATTCAACAAAATTAACAAAAAATAAATAAAAATAAATAAACATTTGAAGTGTATCAGTCTGTGTGTAATGAATATAAAATAAATGTTTCATTTTCTAAATCGAATTAGTGAAATAAATCAACGTTTCATTATATTCTAGTTATATGACCAGCACCTGTATATTCTTATGACTGTATTTTCCCCTAATGCAACATGATTCCATTAAATGAACAAAATGACCAAACATGATATGATTTTAAAGCATGTCTTCAATGGGTGTCATGAACTGGAGATAAACAAGGGGTGAATTGTTTTTCTACAGTGGATAGGAAAGTGTCTTGTATTGCTCCTGCATCACAGTATATAAACTGTTTTTAATAATAATGAACTACGTAGATGCAGATATCATCTATCAGTTAATGTTTTTACCTTGTCATGGTTCTGCCCTCTTGTCCTTGTTCTACTCTAGATTTGAGGCAGGATCATGACAGGCCCATGTTTTGTGTGCTAGCACATGGATTTTTGTTTGGGCTGTGTGCTTGCGTGTCTAGTCTCCTGACCCTGCCCCCTCGTTAATCACCTTGTTATTGTTTGATTCATGTCACCTGTTACCCTCTTGTTTTGCTCCCCTATTTAATGCCCTTGTGTTTGCTGTCCTGTGCTTGATTGTCTGTTTATCTGGGCCCGTATGTATAAAGCCACTCAGAGTAAAATTTTAGTCTTAACTGTGTAAAAATTTTAGGAACGGTGCCATTTTACTCTTATTCCTAGACCTAAGAATAAGTTTGATTTATAAAGCATCCTAGGTGTTAAGACTAGGTCTCAGCTCCTAAATTATTTAAGAGAGCTGGAGAGGTCTCTTAACCTTGTTAAGAGTAACAAGAGGGCAGCAGAGAGGCGGAGATCATTCACTTTACAACAAAGAATGTGTTAGCAATTACTTTAATTCAAATTTCTATAACACTTTTGACAAATTTCTTGTTGCATTGTTGCAAAGCAGCAAATTTACAGTAAATTACACGTTAGTAGTATATAGACAGTAGATAGGAATTAATATAACATTATGAAATATAAAGAGTATAGGGTTTTTTATACAATGTATATTACATAATATAATATACAGAATAAAATGGATAAGATGTAGTAAAACTTATTCAAGTGCTTGTACAGTACCAAGATATTTTATGGGATTATCAAGACAGCATACTTAAATGGTATAAAAAATTTGCATAATATACACTGTAAAAAGTTGGATCAAATTATTGATAAAGCCTAAAAAAATATGATGTTTTATCAACTTACATTTTCTCATTTTAAGTGAAATAATTAAAAATGTTTAAATATTAGGTGTTACCAATAGAAGTTTTTTTAAGTAGAGCCGCTTTTACATTTTACAGTTTATGACAGGTAAATAAAATACCATAAAATGTAAATAAAATCTATTAAGTATGTACAAGCTTGCAGTAACACCATTAGCTACATGTAAAGTGATATTAATAGAGTATAAAACCCTGACCCAAAACAATGTTAGCAGTTAGCAAGCCAAAGGTGAAAGTGACAAAGATGGCAAAAATTACAATGGTGTTTAAGTGGAGAAATCCAACTAAACTTGATCATCTTTTTCAGGCTTGATCATCACAAGTCTAATCCCTGTCTGGGAAACCGCCCCTAAATTTGCTAATTGTGGGAAAAAAATTATGAAGTCAAATCTATTTAACTCTCCTATTATCTTTCAAGAGTTCACACTTACAAATAAGTCAGATAGAATTAATGATATGCATATTTGGCATGCTGTCTGAGGAGAGGGCTCCGAGCTCGGTATTTTGCACAAACCCAGGGGCCTCATTTATCAACATTGCGTAGAAAATGTTCTATATTTGTACCTACGAATGAAATTTAGAATGTGCGTAAGTACAAAAAATCGGGATTTATCAAACGCGCGCACGTGGTTCGTACGCACATCAGTAAGTAATCCTTGATGATAAATCCCACTTGTTCTTAAGCACCATGCTCGTGCACGTTCATAGTCATTTGCATTCCGAAACGCCTCCAATGAACCATATATGGTGACAACACACTTCCGTTATATGTCACGTGGTTGTGCTTTTTCCCTCATCGCAATAATGACAAAGAGAGCGTAAAAGAGGAATTTTACAGACACAGAAATTGAGTTACTCGTGGATGAGGTTAAATCCTAATAATACATCCTGTTTGGTTTACCTAGTGCGGGAGGAATGACTAACAAAAGAAAACCAGTTACCAGTGAGTTTAATTCCGTTGAATATGAGGAGAGAACACTTCCAAAAATAAAAAAGTGGTTTGACATTAAATTATCAGCAAAAAAAAAAAAAACACGTCACAGCACACCGACGTGAAACGAGTGCAACTGGAGGAGGACAGACAACTTTCCACCTTGGACAGCAGCATATATAACCAGCATCATTGGCGCGATCTTTGAAAACGCGCTACCGGCGGAATGGATTATATTTGCCAAGTCTTCCAATAACGCAAGATAAGCCATTGCACTGTGTCAAGCATTTGTCGGAGACTTCATTTATACAAATCACATGTAGAGCTTTCGCAGATACAGATACATATAACAAATAAATCATTATACTTATTTGCTGTTACCATACTGACACATCATCATACTAATCATTTTTTTAACACCTGCTTGTGGATAAAAAAATAGACACTTCTTTACTCACTGGAACAGGGTCCTATATGTAGTATCGCTATTCTACCACTAGATGCTCTGCGTACGCATACTCAGAGGTTTGCGTATATTTACACACATTTCTACGTATAAGTGCAATTTGATAAATTCCACACTTTGCGTAAAACTGTTCCTACGCACACTTTACGCACACTTCTGTGCGTACGCACGTTTGATAAATGAGGCCCCAGATCACTACCACCCCCAACCCCCCTGTCCGGCGTGCTGTCTGAGAAGAGGGCTGTAAAAACTTGCAGAAGAAAATGTTTTTGCTGGAGGCAGAGCTCCTGCGGGAGCAGAGGAAACATCAGGGTTGTGTCAGTAGAGAAATGATGTAAAATTAAAAGGTGAAGGGCATGAGAAGGTATTTGGAAAATCAAGTGTGACCATTCGACCGGGAGGGCTCTCGCATGTTTAGAAACATGCGTTGACAGTAAATGCAATTTATATGCACATGCATTGGCAATAAATTTGTGTGCATATAACGCTTAGCCAGTTTTGGGGAGTAGTTAACCCTCTGGAGTCCGACGATTTTAAGACACTGTCAGAGGTTCTGACATGCTCTTACATTTGTTTTTTTTTTTTCAGTTGCTTTAAACATATATTAATAGCAAGTGTCTCATAACACTGCGTTCAGGACAAACAACAGGACTACAATGTTATATAAGCTACATGTATGTACATGTTTGTATTTTTGAGAGAAAAATGTTTATGCGTGGTTTTTGAAAAAGCAAAATTTTTATGTCACTGATATAAGTCTACAAAACCCATACTAAACATGTTTTAACAAGACTTTTCTAAAGAGAATCTAGTAGTCTAGAGTTTTTTCTTTAAAATGATGTGAAAATCATTCTGCCTTCTCATTCATATAAAAGAATATATTGATTTAGAAATTGTAAGACACTTTGTTTAGAGGGGCCGTATGTGAGAAGGATTGATTGACAGCTGAGAAACAAAAGACTCGCATAATGAGCCTTTAGGCAGGAATGTGAGAGGGAACTACAGTAAAGAATGTGAGGACAAATAAATGTATACATGTTTGTTTGTGGTTTATTAAGAAGTTAACAATATAATCAAAATAGAAATGAAGGTCAGTGGGACATTTTCATTTATTTGGAAACAAACCCTATTCAAAAACTTGTATAAACTAAGAAACTGATACACAACAGAGCTGTAAACTTCATGTGGCTCATGTTACCGTATAACTTTGTCCAAAAACTGTGAATGTTTTTCCACTTCATAGTTTTGTACTGATGATAGGGATGCAGACATGTAAGAGAGTTAAACAGCTGTTAGCATAAATTGTCCACAGAAATAACACAACTGATGGGTAAATATCACTGATAGCCCTACATTTAGATAAACTATCATGTACATAAACTAAATTTAGAAAAATCTCAGATAAACATCTGCAGTGAATAGTTATATAAAAAGCTGTTTTCGGATGACTTTTTGTAGATGTCCATGGTCTGATCGTCTAGATTTTTTTGATTATAATTAGCTTGTTCAAAAGTAGACATTTCAGGCTTTCTTTGGATATGTGTATCATGTTTGTGTGACGAGTATTCGTATAGTTTCAATTGATTTTTGTAATGTGTTTTGAGAGACAGCTGGTGGAGGACGAAATGTCTGAATGCTCACACCCTGTTTATTTTCTTTATTTGACAAAAACACAAAGATTTGTTGTTATTGTAAATGTACACAAATTTAAAAAGACCCTTCACAGTTTTAAATGATGTAAGTGTATGATGTAGTATTTTAAGTTGATTCTGCAATTATAAGGAGAAAACACATCAAAACCTGGCGCCAGGGGGTTAACTACAAGTAGCGATGCTACTAACTTAACTACATTTTTCTGTAGCTACGTTTTAAGTTAATGTTAAATAAACTTACATTTCGCCCATTAGTCATCTCTTTAGTTCATGCATAACCAGCATGGCAGCTTACTGATGTCAAACATTTACTAATATTCGGTATGTGCATGATCAGTTTGGCTTATCGACGGATGCTTCAGAAAGAAACTGTTCTGGATTCAGTGTACCTGTGGCCTTTGAACCGCTGTATCAGTATGCATGTTGTCTGTGCATGCACATCAACACAGCTCATCGGGTTTGCCAACTTAGTGACTTTTCAAACACCTTTAAAGAATGTTTTACAAAAAGCGCCAGTAACAAATATAGCGACTTTTGCATGAGCTGTAGCTTGAGTTCTGTATGCATTTTGTGTTCCCTGTACTGCCTCGAGCGCGAGGTCTTGCTTTTACCGGGCATGCTCCCATCTCTCTCTGTGTCTGATCTTTGTAGTGAGACTGTACGAAGCTGAAATGTGAATGAGCATTTCTAATCATTTACTTGGGTATTGATTGATCCTCATTTGTTTTGAAACTGGACTATTTGGACAAATAAACATGAAAATATTTCGGCTCAGCTGCGCCCTTTACCTAGACGGACTTAAGACGAACAGTTCATTGCTGGTTGACAACTGGACATTAGCAGGTAGTTTTATTGGTTCAGGTTCAGTCACTATTTTATACCTGCTATGCTTATTATGCTATGACTTAATCTAGCAGTATTTAGCATCTTTTCAAGCAGGTTTTAGCTACTTTCCATTGAAAAATAGTTGGCAACACTGCTCAGTTTAGTGTTAATGTTAAAGTAACTGGGAGCTGTAATTAAAGGTCTGCATGGTAAATAGATTATGCAGTGGAATATTGTCTTATTTCGAGTCGGAGTGACTGAGTCTGAAATTGAGTAACTAGATCATACTGTTCAAAGACGCCAATAAAATGACTCGGTCTGCTTGGGAGTACTGGTTCGACCTGTTCACTTAAAAGAATAAGTTTGAGAGAATGATTATAATGATGTGAAATACAGATGGAGAAGCTTTTTAAAACTTCGAATAAATTGAATAAATTGCTTCGCCAAAAAGATTCACCATTTCAACATACTTGAAACAACTGAATATGGTGCCACCTGCTGGTGAAAATGTTGTGAAAGCAACAAGATTTTAGTCCAAATCTTTTACACTTTATACAAAATATTGCAAAAATAAATATGTTTAACTTAAGCCAACTAAGTGAAGGTATGTTATTTTTCATTTATTTAGGGCAAAGAGAGCATTAAAACTAACACCCCTGTATTAATTATGCACATATTCGTTTAATATATCCGTCTATAAAATCTTTCATGCGAAGCCGGGAGGACATTGGGGACTGGCACTTGACCGAATTTGAGACCACCTGAAGGAGGTGGCCTGAGCTAGAAAATGCAATAGAATTGAGAAACTGAGCATGCGTCTAACCGATGACACTGATTAAACATTTCCACTACGCATGATCACCATGCCAACTGAGAAACTCATAATCAGATGCGGAGCTGTTACTCCCCCAGTTTGCCTGACAACATTTTTAAATTGTGACCAAATCTAAGACTGCTCAAGTGAACTGAGGTTTGATTTAATAGAAGAACCTAATACATACCTCAGGTGGTATTCAAACCTAAGAACTTAATCTCAATGCATGTGATTTACTAGATGCGCCACTCAGTTGACACTGTTTCAATCAGCTGCGGAAAAGAGCTTGTAGAACTGCAAGCACTGTCATATACAAATCCCAGAGTGTGCAGAAATGACACAGCAGAGCAAAAATAACAGAAATACAATGTATTTGACAATCAAATAACTTAAAGACAATAAAGTCATGAGGAACATTTTGTACAATAATGAACAATATGGGCAATTTTTGTCAGATTAGTTTAAATATGTCAACGATCATAGACATGGTTGTTAGGCATGAGATGAAGCGGAGTGCCTGCAACTCCTTCAGCTGTTACTTATTCACGATACAGCACTTGCCTCGAGTACCTTATTGCTTTTATTATGTTACTACTGATGGGGACGAGACTGCCTATGCTGAGTCAGGCCAAGTCTTTGAAGGGTCAAGACAGAGTCGAAACTGAGTCCATTTGTTTTCAAATACAGTTGAGTCAGAGTCAAGACTGAGTCGAGACCGAGTCGAGACCAAGACCATAAAAACATGTCAGTTTTCATATTCATGATTTAATATCACCCAGTTAATAATCAACTGTTAGGCCGACAGACTAAGCTAGATTGGGAATTGTTTAGAGAAGCAGTCTTAACGTCTTAATATGGACTATGCTTTTACTATCATTAAAAAAAATCCCTACTACATGTATCATCTTCTGCCTATTTTTCTAGAGATAAATAAACGGCTCTGATGGCAGTATCTTTGCATTGCACCATGGGATGTCATTTTCAAATAATGCTCGGCGTCAACATTGCATTTTATTATTATTGTTATGTGTTGTGGTTTTTTATATGAACATTAAAAAATGTATTGCTCTCGAGGACTCTGTTTGAAATAATGAGTCCTTCTCCTCCCACTGTGGTCTGAGACCGGTCTTGAAGGAACAAGTCCGAGACGAGTCAGAGAAAGCAGAAATCAGTCTCAAGACCGGTCTTAAATCTGAGACTGGACTCGATTGCTACATCACTAACTGTTACTACACAATATAAAAGTAAAGAAAAAAATTTATTAGTGTAAGTTATATGAGATTAAATCAATGAAAGCATTCCTGATTCATTTTTGTGGTTTCTAAGGGTGTTGCGAAGGGCGCAGTGATAAATAGAAACATTGGGTGAAGCGGTCAATGTTGTATTTTATAGCACAGCTATTGACCAATCAGAATCAAGGATTGGACCGTTTTATAAATATTGAACAGTTTTATAACTATATATATACTAGGGGTGTCACGATTCTCCAAATCCTCGATTCGGTTACTTTTTTCAGATTCTAAGGTCACGGTTTGATTCAATTCTCGATTTTTACCTTTTTTTTGGAAAGACAAAAAATGCTATGCCATTAATATTTATTATTATTATTATTATTATAGTTACACATTAACATACACATTGCTTGCTTTTCCTCGCATGGGGGTTTTTGGGCTTCACTTTACGCGAGAGAACTTGTAGAGAGGATTCCTTCTTGCACACACATGGACTTAATGCGCACGTGCTTCTCTCCGTCTCAGGTGCACAGCACGCACTTTCGCATCTGTCCGAAGTCTAAACATAAACTAAAGTAGTAATCCTTATGTATTTGCAGGGCTCTCAAGTTTTGAAGACAGGCAAGAGTGACACCCCTCCAAATCCACAACCCCCCACCCCACCCCTTGAAGAAACTATTTGACACATGACACTGACAATTTAACCACATACAAATGAAAGGATGCTTAGTTGCGCTAAATCCATGCTGACTCAGATCAGGGGAGGAGCCGAAACTTGACGCAGCATGCCTCCTTTCATTGGTTGTTGCGTTAAATCTTACCCAGATACAATAGTGCTATTTTCTGATTGGCTATTGTGTAGCCTATTTCTTTTTTTTGATTGGTTGATAAGTGGCAGGCTCGATTAAGAGCTCCAGGGGAGACGCGCTTCATTCCTGCCGGTTTCCATAGTGAGAGCGGCGCGACCAGATAACTTTTGTGCGCTGCGGCATATTAAATATATTATAAATAGTTTTTCTGCGTGAGAAATACAATGTGTGGCGGGAGTGCGTGACAAAAGACCGAAATGAGTGGCTCAATGCATGACACTTGAGAGCCCTGTATTTGTTATTGTTAGTTTTGTGTTTCATGTGAGCTGAGGCAAACTATCCCTTTTGTTTAAAATATAATCCGCTGCATCTTGGCGCCTCATTCTCACGCACGTGCAGAGAGGTGCGCTCTGTCCGAAGGCAGATCAGTAGGTAGTAATCCTGTTTATGATATGCATTTCAAGGAGTTGTAGCAATACATCCCTCGTGTTTAAAATATACATATCTGAGAGGTTTTTCCTTGGCAAGCCGACCGAACCTGACATGGGGGCGTGGCAGCATCGACAATCCCATTTGTTTAATTCGAAGTTCGAGGTTGTGACTTAATTTCGATCGATTTCGATTTAAAATCAAAATCGTGACACCGTTAATATACACACACTAACACACATTCTGGTTTCCATGTTTTGTGGGGACGTAATGCATTTTATACTGTACAAACTGTATATTCTATTCCCCTTACCCGCCCTAACCCCAACCATCACAGAAACCCTTCTCCTACTTCACATTTTCAAGAAACCTCATTCTGTTTGATTTATAAGCTTGTTTCCTAAAACTCTGGTCACTAAAATACTGGTATTCCTATCTTGTTGGGGACAACTGGTCCCCACAACGTGATAATTACCAGGTACAATCACACACAGACACACACATTTTCCCAACTAAAGCTGATCACAATTGTGACACTGCTAGTAAGTGTTATGTTTTAATTTTAGTTGGACATAATGGTCTACTTCTGCAGACAAAGCTTTTTTTTTTAAGGTCTATTCCTGGCTTTAACTAAGGTGTTTAAGCATCTTTTACAAGCATGCCTTAGAAAAAGTTGTTACTAGTGTGTTTTTTTTTAAGAAAAATGAATGACATTGGTCTATTTTAAGATCTGTTATTCTGTTCTATGGTTTTGCATAAATGTAATGCAGAATCAGCTATGCGATAGGTTATCTGCATTAGGTGATCTGAATGGCTGATGCACATGTTGGCACTTGAAAAGTTGAGAAATGTTCATGTTCTGAAATTAAGCCATGGCAGTGATGTGCACCTTTGATTTGTGTTGTTAGAATTAGGTTTTTTTTTTTTTTTACAAAAATCTAATAATTGCTTCAAAATGCAAAGCAAAAAAAAAAATAGTATAACATTGGTTAGGTTTGTTCCTAATAGAACTTGTCAAAATTTGTAATGTTTTATTCAGATGTTTTAGGTATAGCGGAAGATTTTCCCGTATTATTTAAAAGATATTTTATATCGATATTTTTTTAAAAATGCACACGCAACACTCCCGAGAGGGAACGCCTGTTAAATGCGTGCACGAGACAGAGAGAGAGCATGCAGGAGCTCAGTGCTTCTCTTCGCTCTGTTTACAAGTTTCTGTCGGCATGTTTACCGTGTCTGTGCGGTTCGTGACTTGTGCCAGGGCTAGCATCGCTAATCATAGCTTACATCAACTTTTACTAGCAGTGATTTTAAATGGATTTCTCCAAATAGCATGACAAAATGTACCTTTCCAGTAGAAACTTCGCATGGGAAGCCCAACCTGTCCTTTTAGCTCACGCCAGTGTGTGAAATAGTCTCCCATAAACACTCTGGTCTTGTTTCTTTCTTTATAGTCCTTTCTCTTCTTGTCATACAATTCGTAGACACTTTTTCTCTTGCGACCCTCAGACATTTTGAAAAAAAAACACAGCGAGAACGCGAGCTTCAATGAATGGTTGAAACCGTAGCACAACACACATACACGTGAAAGTGCGCATGTGCAGCAAGCGAACCTAGAGGCGAGCACGTACGACGGTTATACGTCAACATATAATCAGAATGATTGACATCTGGGATGACCAATAGTCTTGATGATCCACCCGGAAAACGGAAATCTTCCGCTATACCTTTAAGTTTTGAGTATTCATTTTAAGCAAAATGAACTATATGAGAATAACAGTTTAAGTGTTAATAACAATATTTAGGTAAGCATTGTTTTACAGGTTTATCAATAAAGATGTAAAACAAGAATATGAAATTGGATATGTATTAATTAAAAAGATTTGACTACCCACATTTTAAATCAGCAAGCCATTTGGAAAACATTTGTCTGTTTTATTCAAATTAGTATTCAAGTACATGAAACTGTTAAAAATGGATTTGTGTAACAGAATAAAAGTACACAGGAAGCATACATCTAATCAGGCAATACATGCATTCTGAGGTTTTGCAATTTATTAATGTTTGACAAAATAAAAAAAAATGAAACTTTAAGTTTACAGTAGCCATTTTGCAGTTAGAAAGTTATATTTAAACGAATAATTGTTTGTATACCAGCAAATAAGCAAGAGCAGGAAAAAAGCCAAACATTACATGCAATTAATGGAATATGGTCAAGTTACAAGGTAAAAAAGTATTAGATGTAGGCATTTCTGAATAATGGCAATACATAGTCAACAGAAGCAGGAAAATAAGAAAATTAAAAGCATAGGGAATTCTTTGCTTAAGCCAATCCCAGACAAGCCCAAAACCAATAATTTATGAAAAGTTGTTTGGGAAAAAACTAAATGCATAAAATGAGATTCTCTGAAGTGGTGTCTTAAAACCACATTGAAAGTGTATTAATCATGAATAAATGTGTCCAAGTATAATCGCGTATGAGTATGCAAGTTTATGAACGCAAGTGTCTGATTTAGTATGAGTACGCAAGTGTGAATGGGAATGCATCCTTTACGTAGAAGTATATAAGAATGAACTTTATTTAGATACGGGAGTATTTATTTTTGTAGTGGAAGGAACTGATGTTGTGGGGGTTAATTTACTGGGTGGGATGTCTGCCAATATCATATCATCCAGGTCGGAATCATACAAAAACTGTGAAGTGGAGGGCTGGGTGGGTGAGGGTGGTGAAAATGTTATTTTAGGCATGTCTTTGTTCAATGTAGGACATGGCTATTCAAATCTTACCCTGGAGGGCCAGAGCACTGCATAGTTTAGCTCGAACCCTAATCAAACTTAACCACCTGTGATTTTCTAGTGATCATGATTCATGAAGCTTGCTCAGGTGTGTTTGATTAGGGTTGGAGTTAAAATATGCAGTGCTCTGGCCCTCCAGGGTAAGATTTGAATAGCCCTGGTGTAGGAAGTTTGACTGCAGTTGAGATGTGTGTTTAATTTACACCCTGCTGAAAAAAACAGCATACCAGCCAGACCAGCATAATTCCCATGCTGGTTTGATGCTGTTTTTTTTTTCAGCAGGGCATTTACTGGTGGTAGTGAAAGCAAGGAGTCAATGATTGTGTCTGTGGTGGCATTATCTGCAATGTTAATAACCGATCTAATGAGATTGTTTTCGATGTGTACAGTTCTGATGTTGGTTGCAGTTTTAATTGTGATTGTACCGTGTGTGTAATGTGTAATGCATGGTAATTTAAAGTAAGTGTTGCACGTTTCACATTGGACTTTTGAGATGGATAGTGACATATTTGGGATTTTGTGTTTTTGAGGACAAATGTAGAAAACCTCAAAGTTTACGCCAATAATCTCTGCATTAAGTCTCTCTAAAGTGTTATGTTGTATTGGGTGTGTTATCCTGACAGGTTACTGGAGTCAGTTCTGTATTTGTAGTGGTGGGGTTACTGTTTTTCTTTCAAAGTGCCGAATTGATGCGTTTGAAATTGAATACCAGGACCCAATGATGATGTCAGTGTCGTTCCAACAGTGAAGCATATGGAAGCAGTGGTGTCAGCAATAGTCTAGGTTGTATTGAGGAGAAAGGTTCCATGATGAACAAAGTTCTGGCTTTGCCCATTATTTTGAAGAATCTTTGCCTGGACATTCACCTGCATTGAGCAATAACAATTAAATCAGTGAACAAATTGATTCAACTCACAGAGTATATGCAACTTAAGGGTGAATAAACTAATTTCTCATTAACAATAATATATTATGTCTTAACGTTAAGTATTTCTGCAATGGGAAGGTCTTTTTCTGTCGTCGAAAGTGTTGGGTTATAAGTGTAGTCAAGACAATTTAAACAGGACATTGTTGACTAATAGGTGTATAGAACTTCATGTGCACCCTCAGTGAGTCATTGTAGGTGCAAAGCCCTTGATTAACTTGTGGCAGGAAAAATAGTTCTTACTCGTCAGATTTCAGTCCAAAATAAAAAAGGTTTAATCCAAACATAAACACAAAGATATACAAAGATCCCTTTGTTTCTTGTATCGAACACAATATTACAATGCTTAAAACGTTTTATACACAAAAGACCGCAACACAGTAAGAAAACGGTTTCTCCTTATTTCCTAACCTGCACCTGCGCAAACTAGTTCCACCGCAAGTGGGCGTAGTGAATACAGAAACGAAACGGAAACTACACATTCACAAATTATACAGAAATATAAGAAATTATACTAAAACTTAGGACATATCAGATTTGCCTCTTAAAAATAAAGTTACAACAATTTTTGTTTGCTATTACTTTCAAATCAACACTATAAGCAAACAATAATAATATACAAATTATTAACATATTAATTTGGCTCTTACAGTCATGGTGGTTGTAGTACATCATCATGTAGGTGAACTGGAGTTCTGTAAAAAAAAAAGATTTTGGTTTTAAGATGAACAATGTTTACAAATGCATACATTTATGTTCATGCAAAATCTTACCTGTCAATGTTTACATTTTTAAACTGTGTGTAGAGATCTGGCTTGAAGACAATGAGTTTCTGAATTTTGTGTTTTTGCTGAATTTCTGCTTTGAAGTATGGCCTTTTTGTACCTCGTTTTTAGCTCTGATAGGTTATGGATGTACCCAACTACTGACTGGTGGGTAGTGGTTTTTTGCTGGTCTTCCATTTCTAGGAAACAGAAATAATTTGTGAAAGATCATTAAAAAATTAAGAACTGAAAATGTTTAGGGTATCTAGTAAGTTTATGTATTAAAAAAACAATCAATTAACCTTTGGTAAAGTGGACTAAGTTTTGAATATCAGGGCCGCTTTGTAGGGAACACAATTTGATGGAACCTTTCTCCTGAATACTATGGGTGCTGCTTCAACTTTTTGAGTTGTGTAGAAGACGAAAAGTTAAAGATCCAGTATGACATTTTTTTCAACACAAGAGGGCTCAGTTTCCAACAATAACAAAGGCGAAGCTTGATGACGCTTAGAACGCAGGTGACGATGGGAGATGTCGTTTACAATGAGTTTTCACCATCTCTCAATGCATCTACGTCTAATTATTGAATCATGACCATGGATGAGGTAATTTATTCGTTTTTGTATAACCTTTATGTCTGATAGCATTATTTTATGTCATCATAATCAATGAACTGCAAGGAACATGACATGTTATGCCATATTATCCCGTTACAATTTAGCAATTCGTCAAATTATTTTTTTGGGTTAATGCTGTGCAGTTTTATGCGTTTATGGTTAATGGCGTGTTGTTTAACGTGTTCAAACCAATCGTTCTCATAGTAAATTTGAAGGAACATTTGCACGTAGGGATAGATGCCAACTCTCACGTATTGTCCGCAACATTCACGCATTTGATTGGTTTCACACGCTCGTTTCACAATTTCTTTTAACCAGTGAAGAAGGATCTTTTTTCCAGATTGCTGTGCTGCCTTAGTTTGCAAATAACATATGTTGTTTAGTAAATTTTGCATAAAACAGAATTCGATGTATACCAGCAACAAAAAAGACTAAAGAATGACAACTTACCGCAGAGATCATCTTGGCTAAATTCTTTGCCCCATGCCATATGTCCCATGAGTGAACAATTCCTTTGTCTTTATAGCGACCAGTTGTTTTATCTTACAAAGGAGATAAGAACACCATACAAATCATAATGTACACATGTGTAACATATCAAAAGCCTTCTCTGGTAATGGTTTCAATCATACAAACTCATAACAGAGGCAATTTGTGTGTGAGCATCAGTGCAAATTTCTGCAATCTTAACTTCACCAAGAAGCTTGTCCATGGTCCTGACAAAAGCCTCTTTCTCCATGATCACAGAATTGCGTGAAGTCTGCCTCTTATCGATGATAACAACTGAGATGATTTCCTTTGAATCATTCTCCATGGCAGTGTAGGAGCAATACTGGGCACAGTAGCCAGGACTGTCCATTCGTCCATCGGCTGTACCGGAAAAAAAATTCTGTTAATAATCACTGATATACACTTTAAATGACAAACAAGCATAGTATTAACATTAAACAAACATTTAGGAATTTCTATATTAGTAAATAATTATTCTAATAAAGAAAAAACAATAGCAAAAATGTTATATAAAAATAAACTAGTAAATAATGCTACTTTAGTCCGTGTTTTTTTTTTGTATTAACTTGGAACATACCTAATACGACAATGCCATCTTTATTCTTCACACGTTGAATGGCTGCAGATCTCTTCTCCTCCCACACGTTCTTTATTGCTCCAATGCAATAGGTGTCCTGAATTTAAAAAAATGTGTCCTTCCCTAGAAAGCCCATGTTCATATAGTTGAATAGGTGTGCTACTTTGTAGTAATTATTTCTTGACAGGAGTGCGTGTGCATGCGTGTTTGCATATTTACCCAGTGTATGACAGTGCCAGTTCCCCTTGAGGAAAGATGGACTTCAAAAGGTCCGGAAGCATGGCACGACACATTTGTAACTGTCTCAATGAAATTACACCTCTCAATCGGCAGCTGCAAAAATGTGACCAGGTGTTTCAGCGTTGACTCATAGACGATTGATGCCTTTTGTCCAATGATGTCTTCTTCACACATGACACGTTGGATGCCAGAAGACATGGATACATGATCTCGTACTGGTACCACTTCATTTTGCGTTGCAAGATTAATGGTCTCTTCAAGGCCAATCACTGAAAGCTCCTTCACAAAGTCTTTATTGCCTCTTCCAGTTCTGTAAATAAATAATATATCTGTAAATAATAAAATCTCTACTTTTGTCATAATCAAATTTAAACAATCTTTAATGTCATTGATGTTGCCTGCGAGGCAAAACAGTTTATGCTGGTACATGTTAAAAAAAGTTATTCTACAGAATAGGTCTTCAACCCTGCACCTCTCATCTCATAGTACTGCAGAGTTTAGCTTTTATCACAACACAACATAACCACCTCCGGGTTGCTTTTCAAGATAACATTCCAAATTTGATTTTATACAGTATAATCTATTCAGGACATTGATCTTACATGGTAAATGGACTGGACTTATATATCGCTTTCACAGACCACATGGCCACCAAAGCACTTTACATTGCCTCACATTCACCCATTCATACACTGACGGTGGTGTCAGTCATACAAGGTGGGGTTAGGTGTCTTGCTCATGGACACCTTGACACTTGGTCAAGTGGAACCAGGGATTGAACCACCAACCGTCCGGTTTGTAGACAACCCACTTGAACCACTAACCCACTGCCGCCCCCTCATGAGCAGGGTTGAAGATTAATATATTGTACATATACATAAGTTAAAACATGACTCTTGTAAACAAACCTGAGGCAGATGGAGGGTACATAATCTTCATCTGAAGTGCTGTCTTTACTGTCTGTGTCCCTTGTTGCATCATCAGTATTTCTCCATTCAATCCTGCAAAATAGGAATTCACAATAATAATAACAAAAGTAATAATTATGTTATATTATTATTATTATTATAATCATCATTTATGTAAAAAAAAATCGATTTCCTATAAAAATTACACAAACATGAATATACTGCGAATACATTTGAAATGGAACAATGCATCTGAACACTCACACGGTATTCTGAAGATCATTGACATCTTCATTCACGGTACTGGTGGACTCATCACTTACAATAATCTTTGAAAACCTAAACAACACATATGATCTTTTTTTATAAATTGATAACAATGAAGTTTGTGAAAGATAAAACATCATAAAACAATTAATAACAACATCCCTAAATTAATACATAATATAAAATGGCACCTTTCATGTAACTGCTCATCGCTTTCTTCCTTGGAAAGTTGTTCTATTCCAGACTCCAGAAAACAATGGTCTCTGTAAAGTACATAGTAGTATTATTGTGACAGATTGAAAAGGAACATGTATATTAAAAATGCACAAGTCTGTTCACTGTTATATATATATGAATATATGAATGAAGAGTTTAGTTCCAAAACGCGATAAACGCTATTTTTGAAAAACATGAGTTACTGCCAAAATCAGTATTATATCAGGTCAGTAGTTAAAAGTAAATTCTTAATTGTACACAAAATCCAATACCCGCCGTGATATTCTGTCATCTTTTCTCTCTTTTTTCCCAAAATGCGACAAACGCCACTCCTCCTTTTTTACAGAACACAATAAATCCATTCCTGATATTACAGCCCACCAGTTACGCAATGTAAACAAACAATGGCGGCGCGCTGAGTACATGGAGTCCTAGTTTTCCTCATCTACTTTGTACTTCGTGATCAACAAACAAAACAAAATAATACTTTAATTGTTCTCCCGACAGCATCAAGCCTATCATGCTAAAACATTGACCCCAGAGGATCTTTACATTATTTTACTCAAAGTCAACGAAAATCGAGCGGGACCAAAACATTTTAGAGCTGATCGCTGTGAAAATGTAAAGAGACTACGTCAAGTATAACCGCAGCAATGTGTTCTTAATATAACAAAGTAAGTGTTTTGGTTAATGCCATTAATGTTTATTTTTAATCATTGTATACAACTAGTCAACTAAATAAATATAAAATGGTAAAGATGAATGCACATTTATACATTGATTTAATAGATTTATAGCATTTTGAAATAAAAAACTGTCATGGATTTATTGCATTTTGTGGAAAAAATAATTCGTTTATATAATAAATCTTTGAAAATCAAGTTATGGATTTGAATTTTTTATGTTTTTATAACCTAAAGATGCTATGTGAAAGTTTGTAACAGAAAATAGTGGTTTTCATCTTGTCAATTTCTTGGTATAGAAAACACGTTTTTACAGAAATTTGTCAAAATGGATTTATTGCGTTTTTTTTATATATATATATATATATATATATATATATATATATATATATATATATATATATATATATATATATATATATATATATATATATATATATATATAATGTGTGTGTGTTCCTTTTCAATCAGTCACATTATAGCCAATGTAGTTTTAATCTTTTACAATTGATATTCAGCAAATGCCTACCTGTCTGATTGAGAGTCACTGGAAGAAGCTATGGTAGACAATGTTTGAAGAGGCATTACATGTCTTTTACTAGGAGTTGACATTGATGGTCCACCTTTTTGGAAACTGAAACATTTTCCACACAATGTTAATTTCGCACAGGTAACGTTATTGATAAAAAGGCTAAAGTGACAGAATGTACAGGCATGTAATGTAATTCATATCTATTAAAATCGTCTACGGATACTTAAATAATAAAATAGATTTGCTTACCTGTCTATTAATACACTCGCGAGAGCAGAGTCTCTGTCAAGTCCAAGACTGTCGCGAAGCTCTCTCCATCTGGAAAACGCCTGGCCAAGATTTACTCTGGTTTTATTCCTCCGTTTGTCACAAAGTCTGCGTGTATCCGAATATGGACGCTTACGTTTTATTGGCACTTCCATAACGTTACTCGCCAAAGAGTAATCGTGATCCATATCAGCCGATAACAACTATAACGCTATAATCCGCACTTCCACATTTGATCATGTGATATTCCGGTGTGGTAGAATATCACATGGTCTACACCGGAAAAGTACGATTGTGAGGATATTGCGTCACTGAAAGGCGACGTTTTTTTCCGGGACGGACAATTATTTAAAATCGGAATTTATCTAAAATAAAAAAAATTGGGAGACTTTTGAGATATTGTAAGTACACTACTGCTGGAAATATATCACACTGTGCAAGTTATTTTAGGAAATTGTATTAAAAAATATGCTTACTGGAAATGCATATTGGATCTTTAAACTATGAACAAGAAATATAGCAATCTTTAGTCATTTCTGAGTGGACGTACTACCTTCTATATACCTTTATATCTGGACAGCTTAATCGAGTAAGTGTGAAAACCGGACCAACGCTGTGGGGATAAATGCACTCGGGCTCGGACTACAGCATGCGAGCCCAGTGAAAAAATGCCCTAAGGTATTAGGGCCTGAGTAGCTAGCAGAGGCAACCTCCCGCTTGGGGGATAGAGTGATGCCAAAAAATGCTCCTCATTCAATATTTTTTTAATGAGAAAACTTATTTTTCTTATTAAGAAGTGTCTTCTTTTACTAGAATTTCCAGGAAATTCTGAGATAATCAGGTGGGAAGATTTCAGAATTTAGGTGAAAGGAGACGGCATGACCCTTATGTTTGGGCATGCAATCGTTGATACAACCTTTAAGTACACCAGATATGATATGTAAATAATTTCAAATTACTTGTGGATCCTTTACAAGAGCAGGCCAATTTTCCAGGACTTCACTCACAGGTTGTGACGGGTTCTCCACAATAATGTGCTTTCTGCGCGGTGCAAAGGTAGTGCAAGCCTATCAATTAAAACTGGTTCTCTCTTGGCCATTGAAATTTCTTTAAGAAGTTGCAGTCTTAACTGTTCAGAACTAGTGACATTTTCTCCTTTGGGGAAGTTTGGCAAGTAATTAAACTCAACTTTATGCACTTTTTTATGTTCGCGTGGGATGCGGCTCTATTAGGGTTTGACAGACTTCTTTAGCCTGAGTTAACTGCTACCTCTAGACACCCAGCTCTACTCAACCTGTGACAGTAGTTGCCGATTTAAAAAAAATAAGCTGGTCTGCCAACCAACCGCAATCACTCCTATGCTGTTTAAGGCAAGGGTGCTGCTTGCACACTAATGCCTCTGCAGCATTTGCCAACTCCTCATTACCAGCATAGGCATTAAAACTAAAAATGACCTCAGCCATCTTTTCTAAAGCATTATGTTTCTGTACTTTTGTGAGTTTTATGAGTGTTTGTGTGGCATTATATGCCATGTTACCTGCCTCCAATATGTGTTCCACATCATAGGAAAAGATTGGAACTGGGAAATCATTGGGCCGTCTCTAAGTGCGTTCCTGTGTCTGGGTAGTGAATTCTGTGGGAGGGGAGTAATTTAAATTGTCTGGTTTTATTATTCTGACCACAGCCTTTGAGGGCAACTCTGACATCTCTGTCAAGACAGAGAGTTCCCTATCAAAGTCAGGGCCTTCATATTGAAGAGTAAAATGGCCTTCTAAGTTAAATCTCTCTTGCATAAATGATATCACATGTGTTTTTACATGTGAAATTGATGTGGTTTTCTGTAAGGGTTGTGAGCTGTGTCTGCATTAATATAGACCCTTAGCAACAAACCAGGGGGCTGTGCCATATATAAAATAATAATAAAAAGAAAGGAAAAGTAAAATAATTTTTTTAATTTTCAATTACCAAAACACAAGTATTATTTTATGTGCAAAATGCAGTATCTTTGTTCTTGCTTATGTTAATATCTTTCTATGAGAGATAAATCTTCTTGGTGTCAAGAACAATCTTCCTGAAATATTAGATGCAGAAAGAGGACACAAGTCTTTGAAATCATGGACAGCGTGCACAGAGATGGTACCTGGGCATAACTCATATGCCCTTAAGTGTTCAATATAATCTGACTTCTGCTGCCTGCAAATAAAGACAACTTCACCATGGACCAAAATAATTGTATCAATCTAACAAAACTGAGGCAGTCCTGCTTCAAAGCCAATTGAAACATATGACCCAGTGCAGAAAGCAGTACCATAAGTTGTGATCTGTTGTGTGCTGTCAACTGTAGGGCTGTCAGTACTTTCGTTTAAAAACTGCTTGGCAACTTCGAGGAATTAAGAAACCAATACAGTGGAAATGAGTGAAGTGTGTTGATATGGTTTAAAAAAAGAAGAACTGAGATGGTAAGCCATCATGTACTGATGTCTCCTTGTTAGTGTCAAGAGAACATTTTTAAAGTTTTGAGCATCATGGACAAAAAAATTAATAGTTTCCCTCAAATCTCATTGTCCACAGGTTAACAAGTGGTCAAGAACGTCTAATGAGTTCAGGATAGTGTTCAATGTAAAGATGTTTGACTTGAGAGTAAACTGTGGAAAGACCTCACTGAGAACCTGCCTGTGATCCGTGATTTTGCTCTATAAGAAGCAAATAGTTTCTTCTGTGAATGTAGGGGACAGGGACAATTCCACAATGTCTTTCAAATCCGTTAAAAACCTCCCAGGCATAATCACCCTCTGGTACTTGACTTCCAACCAGGAAGGGCAGAAGGCGAAGCAAAGCAGCATTTTCATGTGCATTGCCACAATAGTCTTTTTTTGCCACAAAAGTCTTTGGTATTGGTTTAGGTTTGTCAGACTTGTCAGTGCCTTTGTATGGAAATGTGCATATTTTTGTGTTTAAAAAGTCAAGTGTAAAATTCTTGAGGCGAATCATCTCCTGCAAGCATATCCCACAATGCCCTTACGGAAGTCGTGAAGGATGTCAGGTGGGAAGCCTGTGATGGGGTACAAATTTCTCAGGCTTTGTCGAAAGACACAATCTGCCTTCATCCCACACTCGGGTGTGCCATCACCAAACAAAACATTCTGAACATTCAAGTCATGGTTAGTTATGGTTCTCAGATTGAAAGTTCACTCTGCCACCCCATGATTCTGAATCAGATTTTTTGTGGCCACACATCACCTACATACATGCCCTGCTTTGAAGGACTTGACAAAGCCTGCAAGTGCATGTGCAGCCAGGTTATCAGCAGCAACACAGAAAACAGTGCCTTTGATATATATTTCCGACCAAAACACCATCCTCCTCTAATACACAAATATCTTTAATTAGTGGACCAAGTACTCGATCATAACCATAACTCTCGACATCAAATAGTTTACACAGAACTGCAAGCTGTATCACATGTAGAGCTGATCGATATTTGGTTGGTAGATCTGAAAAAAAAAAAACAGTAAACTGCACAAACTTTGTGAAATTTCCTAGATGTACCTAGTGTGTTGGCGATTTCTAAGTCATCAATATATAGCAAGAGAGGTATTTTTAGGTCCCCTGACATTGATAGAAAGGTGTTTTCTTTAAAGTAAGACCCATCTCTGTGGCTACTGTAATGATCACAACTACAGCTATTTGTTTCTTGAATTATTTGAATATAATTCTGCTCCTTTAACTGTAGCACTGACACACTTTACTATTTCGCCAAGAGCAGAATCACTTACATTACTGCAATGTCTTTGCAGTACATCTCCAATTACCTGCCTGAGAAGGTCTGGATAAGAAAAAATCTCTCTGAATTGGTCCACTATTTCCTGTGTGGCCATCTCTGACACATGTACTGTAGCTTGCATTTTCAAAAATACAGTGTTTAAATTATTATGCAGCTGATCTTTCAACTGTCTACATGACACTGACTATCATCAACATCCAAATCATTAACAGATTGGGAAGGGGCCTCATCAGCTAGCTCTGTACTATGTTGACCCTGAGAACTCTCATCTGCACGGGCCACATCATCAAACTGTACATTTACCTCATGCCTATGTGCTCTACTCTTCACCCTAAAAAAAATCCGTAAAAACGGACAAAGTACTGTATAAATATAAAGGAATTTTCCGTATTTATGTTTTACATGCGTTTTACCTGTTTTTTTTATTTTTTATATAACATATTGGATTATGGGTGCAATAACCCCTGCTGCAATCTTTCACTTTTGCCTCTCTATAACCATCTCTGTTCAAAACCTAAAATTACAACTTGCTTGCCGAGTTATTTTCTAACATGGATGATGTTTCACTAAACAACTGCTGTCAGAACAAGATACAAGTGCTCAACTATTCCAGCATCCACACATGTGATTTAGTAGACACATCTTCTTTATGATGTGACGTGTAAGTCAAATGGATATTTACCACAAAATTTATCACATTAAATGTCCAGTTTCCGTTTGTTTTAGAGTCATTTGAAGTCACCACTATGGTGATTAGTGTTCCCTTTAGTTAGGGATTTGTCCCTTGACCTTCACTGAACTAACTCTCCTCTTTTAGCAATTGCAACAGTGTTTTGTGCTTTTAGCACTTGGAACTTGATTGTCGCTTGATGGAGAAATTTATCATTTAATCTAAGCTTGATTGTTTTTATGTTATGCTGTCTGTCCTTTAAACATTAAATGATAATATAAGAATAAAGAACTAAAATATATAAAAGTGACACTCTATGCATAATTCCTATAACCACAGCCTTTGTAAGGACATACTACCATTTTGTTGGTTCTTAAATGGCCTCTTAAATGGGCAAATAGTAAAAAACCCTAGTCTTTGTGTGCTTAATTCTTATTTATGCATCCTCGTTTCCTTTCCTTGATTCCTTTCTTCGCGTCTTAGCTCCACCCTCCTTTAATAACATAAAGTTAAATACGTACTTTCATACCCTTACTACATTAAAATAAAGACATTCTTAAAAGTATAGAATAAAATATAGATCGGTGGTCTATACATAAACATTAAATATACAGTCTGAAACGAGTCTACATTTACAATATTTTAATGATTAATAGCAAGATTTATATGTGTTTAATGACGTGACAATGTAAAGGGGGAGGAGATTTATACCTGTGTCAGGTTTAGTTGATAAAACACTTCAGCATAGGATACACTTGTGTATCCTTGCTCATGACTCCTCAGAAAGCCTCCTAACTCATCTTTCCTCGTCTCCTCGCGGTGCAATTAAAGAAGTGAAATGTCCTTCAAGGTGGCAGAGTTTGATTGGTTTCCATGTCATGGGATGTAGGACGTAGGAGCGATGAGACAAGGCAGCATATTGAAAAGCACCTTTTGTGTATCCCTGTAGAGAGATACAAAGGGATAAGATTAAGCTAGGCTATTGTCATTGTAAATAAATGCATACAAAACACTATAACTTATAATTATATAGGCTACACATTAGCTACATTGTGACACTAGTAATAAATGTTAATATAATAATAATAATAATAATAATAATAATTTTTATTTATATAGCGCCTTTCAACACCCAAGGTCCCTTTACAAGAATAGGACAGGATAATCATATACAAACAGGAAACTCAACAATATTAGCAGTCACTTACAAGAATAATGTAAAGGACAGAGAAAAAAAAGAAGTATTATAGACTATAAGCAGAGGAATAATATTCAGAAAAATAATGTGTTTTTAGGAGATTTTTGAAGGAGAGAAGGGTGGTTGCTTGACGAATATCTTGAGGAAGGGAGTTCCACAACCTAGGAGCCACAACACAAAAGCTCTTGCTCCCATAGTCACTAAATTGATCTTTGGGGTGACTAACAGTCCTGCACTAGAAGAGCATAAGCAACGAACTGGAGCATAAGGCTGGAGTAAGTTGGATAAATATGTAGGGTCAAGGCTATGGAGAGCTTTGTAGGTCAGAATTAGTACCTTAAAGTTTATACGGAGGGAGACGGGAAGCCAATGAAGATGATGTAGGATTGGAGTGATATGTTCATACTTTCTAGTATGTGTAATCAGACGAGCAGCAGAGTTTTGAACTTATTGTAATATCTTGATATTTTTCGCAGAAAGGCCATAAAGTAGTGAGTTACAATAATCTAGTTGGGATGTGACAAAGGCATGTATTATTGTTTCAGAATCCTGCTGACTAAGTGAGGGTCGAATGTGAGATATATTACGTAGGTGAAAAAAAGCTGTCTTTACCAATTTACTTATGTGGTCATTAAATGAAAGAGTAGAATCAATGAGAACACCAAGATTGCGAACAGTCGTAGAAGGTATTATTAAGTCACCATCCAAATCTATCTGCTGACCGGAGAACCTAGAGACAACTGATTTAGAGCCAATCAGTATAATTTAAGTTTTTTCAGAGTTAAATTTAAGGAAATTTCCTGCAAGCCAATGCTTGTTCCTTGATGCAGGTTGTTAATGCAGGTGGTGGAAACACTGATGTGGGAGGTATGCTGAAATAAATCTGAATATCATCAGCATAGCAGTGAAAGCTAAACCCATATTGTTTGATAATTTGTCCAATTGGTAACATGTAAATGGTGAAGAGAAGAGGGCCCAAAACAGAGCCTTGAGGTACACCGGAACAGATAGATCTGGTGGATGACTTGTGCTTCTGGTATACAACTAATTGTTGCCTCCCTGATAGGTAAGAGGAAAACCAGTCAAAGGCTGTGCCAGTAATACCAATTGCTGTAAGCCACGACAGGAGTACCTCGTGATTTACAGTGTCAAAAGCTGAGCTGAGGTCTAATAGAAGGGGAGTGCTGAGAGAACCAGTGTCAGAAGCTATGAGGAGATCATTAAGAACCTTAACCAGGGCCGTTTCAGTACTGTGCAGTGGCCGAAAGCCAGACTGAAAGGGCTCATAAAGTTTATGTGCTGTCAGATGGGCCTGCAACTGAGAAGCAACAACTTTTTCCAGTATTTTAGATAGAAAAGAGGTTTGAAATGGGCCTGTAGCTGCTTAGAGAAAGAGGATCAAGACCATGTTTTTTAAGAACAGGGGTGACAGCAGCAATCTTAAGCTTAGATGGATTAGCCTGATTATCTCATCAACCACTGTAGGGACAGTAGGGTCAAAACTAGAGAGGCTGTGTGTAAGACATGAAAAGAGTGGTTCATTAGTGGTAACAACAGGAAAGGGTTGATAGGTTTGATGTGTTTTACTCTGAAAAAAGTTCAGGAAAGCATCACAGATTTGATCGGAACCTTCTATAGACTGTGTAGGTGGCTGAGTTATTTTTTTTATCGTAGCAAATAAAGTTCTTGGCCTGCTTTGGGACTTATTAATTAACGTATAAAAAATAGGAAGATCGAGCCGCATTAAGAGCTTCCCTGTACTGCTGAATGTGTTCAGTGTATGCCTGAGAATGAAGAGCAAGGCCAGTTTTCTTATGAAGCCTTTCTAACCGACGACCCAGGGTTTTCATAGCCGTAAGGTCAGCAGTGAACCAAGGAGAAATGTGAGAGGATGGAACATATCTAGATTTTAAAGGGGCATAGTGATTCAAAATACTCAAAATACTTTCATCATAGACATTATGAATTTCCTCAGCACTAGAGAGGTTGGAACAGGTAGAAAGGTGGGAGTAATTGATAGAAATAGAAAATGATAGAGGATCAATCATCTTCCAGGCACGATAATGAATCTGTCATGACTTTGGTTTTATTGACTGCTATATTTTGGTTTCTCTGTTTGTGTTTTTGTGTTGACAGTTTCACACGTGCGCGTCTCTGTCACGGGTGTCATTAGTGTCATCTCCTTCACCTGCGTCCCTCACCTGCAGTTCATTTGATGGCCAATCGGTTCAGTATTTAATCCCTGTGTGTTTTTTGGTTCATTGCAAGTTCGTCTGTGTATGTTCTCGCCAGCTACTAGCTTTGCTAGTTTCTAGTCCTGTCTTGTCGTGTGTTTTGGATATTTCTAGTCTGTTTATTAATTATTTCCAACCCCTAATCTGTGCTCTCTGCTGCCCAGGATTTACTCTGAGACTCTGTGTTTGCTGACGGCTCACAGGACTATTGTCATCTGTCTATTTATTCGGACTGCTACACCTTCTGCTGCTATTAAGACGGCTATTATTATCTGCAGCAGCGGACGCTCTCCGCGGCATTGCCGCTGTCCAGCAGGGCAGTCCTTCATCTCTGGAGCTGTCCAGCTTCTCCCGTCAGCACCACTAACGCTCTCTCTCTCTCTGCCCGCCGCAGGATCTCCCCATCTCATTTGCTTCGGGTGCCTGTTTGCCGGGCTGACTACGGAACCCTTGTTGTGTTGTGGATTATTACAATTGTTGTAAGATACTCTCTCCCACAGTTCGCTTGTCTGGCCGGAGCCCGAACGTGTGTGGTTCATCGCCCCAGTGTCTGTGTGTGCTCCCCGCCTCCAGCCGTCTGCCTCGGTGTGGTCTTTGTGCCCAGACGTGCTACTGTCTGTTTTTGCACTCATTATTATTTAAATAAAGTTTCTGTTATCCGCACTGGGATCTGCTGTGTTTTCTGCCTGACAGAATCAAAGATTTCAAAACAGACTTTTGAATGAAAATATTACAGGAGAATTCAATCAGTTTATGATCAGAAATACCTATGTCAGATCCTTTCAGGGCAGTAATATCAATACCAGTAGAGCATACTAAATCCAATGTATGGCCACGAACATGAGTTGGAAAATCAATATATTGCTGCAAATTAAAACAGTCCAAAACAGACATGAATTCATGAGCATAAACAGTATCAGTATCAGCATCAACATGAATATCGAAATCCCCAAGCAATAACATAGCTTTAGATTGAGATGAAGCAATTGTGAGCAATTCACACAGATCTGATAAAAATTGAGTGTTCATCCTAGGAGGCCAGTAAACCAGTATTATAAGCAGTGTAAAGTGGCCAGTGATTTTAAAAGCCAAATATTCAAATGACGTCACATCATGGAAAGACAGAAGCTATCACTGCTGTGTAGGGCTGTAACGGTATACCGGTTGGGGGTATACCACGGATTTGGCATGCATTTAACCCTCTGGGGTCCGACCATTTTGGGACACTGTCAGAGGTTGTGACATGCTCTTAAATTTGGTCTTTTTTCAGTTGCTTTAAAACATAATAATGGCAAGTGTCTCATAACACTGCGTTCAGCACAAACTGGGCTACAATATTTTATGAGCTACATGTATGTACATGTTTGTATTTTTGAGAGAATAATGTTTATGCGTGGTTTTTAAAAAAAGCAAAATTTTTAAGTCACTTATATATGTCCACAAAACCCATACTAAACATGTTTTAACAAGACCTTTCTAAACAGAATCTAGTAGTCTAGAGTTTTTTCTTTAAAATGATGTAAAATCATTCTGCTTACTCATTCACATAAACCAATATATTGATTTAGAAATTGTAAGACAGTTTTTGTTTAGAGGGGCCGTATGCGAGAAGGATTGATTGACAGCTGAGCAACAAAAGACTCGCATAATGAGCTGCATAATGAGCCTTTAGGCATGAATCTGAGAGTGAACTACAGTAAAGAATGTGAGGACAAATGTATACATGTTTGTTTGAGGTTTATTAAGTTAAGTTAACAATATAATCAAAATAGAAATGAAGGTCAGTAGAACATTTTCAGTTTATTTGGAAAGAAACCCTATTCAAAAACTTTGTATAAACTATGAAACTGATAAACAACAGAGCTGTAAACACGTGGCTCATGTTACCATATAACTTTAGTCTAAAAAGTCTGAATATGTTTTTCCACTTCATAGTTTTGTACTGATGAGAGGGATATACAGACCTGTAAGAGAGTTATAAACAGCTGTTAGCATAAATTGTCCACAGAAATACCCTTTCATACATAACTGATGGGTAAATTTCACTGATAGCACTACATTCAGATCAACTATCATGTACATTTGGACTAAATTCAGAACATCTCAGATAAACATCTGCAGTGATTAGTTTTATAAAAAGCTGTTTCAGATCACTGTTTTTTCAAATGAACTTTAAAAACACATCGCATATTGTGTCCATGTGCGCGAGCTCGCGTCTAAACAACGTGGCGCTCATAACAACGATGTTGCGTGTAAACCACAATGGATGGAATTGTAAACAATATATGGAATCATATTACAGCACACACTTAAAAGATCTTGCAGTGCAGCTTTACTCAAAGTTGCCATGAAGAAAACGAAAGTGAATAACTGTGTCTAACACAGCATGTGGATCCGCCATTACGTGACGATCACGCGTCCTTGTTTGTAAACAATGCAAAAGTTTTTCAATCAGAAGCTGAGGTCGCTTGTGTAGGCTGAACTGCACAAGCCATAATAGCAAATATAAATGAAGATAAATGACTTACAGTTTCTTCAGGAATATATCCTCCTCCATTGCGTCTTCCATTGTTCTTCTTCTAAGGTAACATTAAAGATAAACGCTTCTCTTCCTCAATGTCCAGACATAAATGAAGATATTCCTCACGTGTGTAAAGTTTATCATCCAAACATGCAGTAAAGTCTTTAAATCTGATAAAACTTTACGCTTTGCTTGTTATGGTTTGAACAGCTCGTGTCTTCATTACCATGTCAACAGCTGTACCGCCTGTGGGCGTGACCGCATTAAAGATAATGAAGTCAGCCAGGAAAAACAGTACTCTCTTTACTCCAATGCAGATTATATAAACATGCAATATTTGTTTTCGATTATAATTAGCTTGTTTAAAAGTAGACATTTTCAGGCTTTCTTTGGATATGTGTATCATGTTTGTGTGACGAGTATTCGCGGAGTTTGAACTGATTTTTGTAACGCGTTTTAAGAGACAGCTGAAGCACCTCCCCAAAGCCAAATACAATGACCACTTTTGTAGCCCCGCCCACAGCTTCGCGTGACACACGTGTGTCTCAACAATCAGTAAACATGTCTTTAAATAAAGTAAAATGTCTTACTTGCTGTGTCATTTTCGTCAGATCCAATATTAGTGGTGCTTTTATCATAGTCTCTCTGCAAATCCAGCATCGACTTGCTTCTTTACAAATGAATCCGCACAGTACACAAGGTAATCAAACACTCCCCACGCGAGCTGGAACTCCTTCAAAAACAACCTTAAAGGGGGAGTTTAATGGTATTTCAAGCGTTCCGACTTATTAACACAGAGTTGTTTCCTCATGCGAAACGTAGGCAAAGTGTCAAAACAGCAGTTGGACGTGTTACAGAGTATTTCTGTGCTGAACGCACTTCACCAGGGTTCGTACAAGTTTCGGCAAGTTTTTTTCGATTACAGTTCTAACTGACGTTTCAGGGGTTTTCGATACGTATCACTTCTTTATATGGGCTTCCACCGGAAAACTTCCTCCGGAAAACCCCGCCCACCCGTCAATCAGCGGGAGACGCTAGAGCTGCTAACAGCTTATCACGCCACTCAGCTTTGTTTAATTTCAAAAGTCAACAATGGCACGAAAGAAGAAGTGTGTTTTTGGATGTAAGGAGAAGACATCCAGCCTTATGGAAACAATGGATATAGTTTATTATCCGGGGTAGCAGCGGAGTTTTGCGTGTGTGTTTGATGCAGTGGATTTTCCCAACCGGGTCATGACTAGTTGCACGCGGTAAGTTAGACTTCTGTCTTATGTTGGAAATAGTCGCGTGCATATTATATAAATGACACGAACATGTAGTGAATCATAAGTTAAAACAGTGTTGTATTGTGTTGCATGACTCGTACTCGCTCCTCCCGTGGTATAACTCCTCCTTCTTCATTTTTTCGTAAGTTATCGGAAAGATTCGGTAAAGCTAACCTTTCTTTTTTAAATCTGATTAAACTAAAGACTCTTCAGAGATATAAAGGATGTCATACTACTCTATAGGTACTCCAGATTAACATCAGAAATGCAGAAACAGTGGCCCTCATTTATCATTCTTGCGTAGAAACGGGCGTATATGTTGGCGTAAGATTATGCTTACACTCCTCTCACCGCCTGATTTATGAAACTGTGCGTACCGTTGATATTCAGGTGTACGCAATATCTGCCCTTAATAAATGCCACGGCTGAAAACGGTCATCATTAGAATAACACGCCCATATAAATTCAAGTCTCCACCTCCCCCACACCCTTATTTTACGACATTGACACATGGAAGACGGCAAAGAAGACAAACCGGGGAAGTGGAAAGAAACAAAATTGTTTTATTTGGGAGTTTAAAGAGCGGGATTAAAGACACATTAATAATTGCATGACATTTTGTAATATTTGTATTATTATTTTTATTATTAATGACGCTTAATTGATATTTTAAAGAATAATTATTTATTATTATTATTATTATTATTATTATTATTATTATTATCATCATTATTATTTACTGTTGCCTACATCTAAATTATATGTCTGCTTAATGGTTCGGTTAAGTTTTTTAAAAATAATATTTTAAAATGATGTAGTAACTTTTATAGTGTGTTTTTCTGTATTTACATACAGTTGTTTGTTAGCTAAGATACAGTTTGATACGGAGCTCCGGATATAATTCAAATTAACAATTTGTTTCCACGACATCCACATGTTTTACTAGGCTAATTCACAATTTGAAGTAATAATACTTGTAATAGTAATTACAAAATATTATTATAATTAATTCCAAGGAACAAACTGTTGAATATTAGGAACGAATTTTATATTTATGGCCATACTTCAGACTAAATAAGAAAAGGAAGTGTCCATAATGTAGCATAAAAGATAATTCGTGGCCATGATTTTGTCCGCATGTCACCATTAGGGATGCTCCGATCGATCGGCCGCCGATCGGTATCGGCCGATAATGGCATTAAATGACTCGATCGGTTCTTGCTAAATCTGCCGATCTCATAAACCGATCTTTCTGTTTACTTTTGTCATCAAAAGGATCCTGAATGCGGTTGCAATTAAAGACATTTTTTACGTAGCGCGAGCATTTTTACAACCTGTTGCTCATGTGCAGCGTGCAGATTTGTATGTCTCTCTTTGCGTTTACAGAGATTTGCGTATGAGGACGCGCTCCGGTAAACAGCGCGTGGCGTCTTCACATCCCCATCAAACAGCGTATACAACACATATCTATCACGGACAATTGCATCCTCATGCCAAAAGTTTCTTATTTGCATGCGTCTTAAAGTTTTGAGCGTTTAAACTTTTATTTTCCTCACAGCTGCAAGTCTGCGTTCAGCCGCCGCCCACACACACAGCAGCCTGTCATCAGTGCACGTGAACAGAGCGATCTCTCTCTCACGTCTTAAAGCTGCAGTAACCTAATTCATCTCTCATAAAATCACTCTCTGCTCTTGACTAAAGAATTTTTATACTTCATACCAATGCGTGTATATTTAATTAATACAGTAAAGTCTGTAAAGTGTTTTATTTTCAGTACTTTTAGGAGACATAAGCCTTTTTAAAGCCATATTAAATTTCTCTTTGCAGAATAAATATTTGTTGTGCTTATTTATTTGAGTCTCTATTAAAACAATAATATACCTAATTACTGCAAGTAATATAACAAAGGCAACATCCGTGGTATTATTTTATTTAGAAAGATTGTAACAGTTACAGTCATCAAAGAGCTTGCATATCAGCTTTAAAAAAATCGGTATCAGAATCGGTATCGGCCGATCACGAAGATTACTGATCGGTGATCGGTATCGGCTGCAAAAATCCTGATCTGAGCATCCCTAGTCACCATGATCGGATTTATGGCTCCATTCAACACAAGAATTTTACCTAGTAGCTATTTATTTATCATCGAATGGTATGTAACTAGCTTAATTACCTTTTGATGCATTATTACCATGTTTTCGTAGCACATCCTTGTGCTTTCTTGCAATGTGCCGCTTCAGATTCCAGGATTGCTAAACTTTTACAGTCTCTCCGCAGTCCCTTTCAATGTTTTCTTCCTGTCCAATCTTAACTTTGATTTTTACTTTACATTTATGTATAAGGCTTGATTTCCATAACTTATTGCTAGACGTTTCTACAGATTCTCGAACTAGCAAATTATCAAAGGGCGTTCTGGGTTCAACGAGCGGTCCTGAGCGAGCGGAATTTTCGGAAAAAGGCGCTCTGATGGTATTACCGCACCGCTCAACTCTCCGATCCGCTCACGTGCTCTGCCCTGAAACAGCTCTCAACTGAAGGAATACATATGCATACAAATCAAATGCTTTGGTAAAGTCACACAAATTAAACATTGAAGTTCATGTTGCATAAAAATAAACACTGAAGTTTATAATTACTATGTTTAGTTTTTTTACAGTGGGTCATAATATATCATATATTTTAGTTTGTCAGTGCGTTTTGTGGTGTTAGGAAGTGTTTGCGCATTTCTGCACTAACTCAAAATGTGCGTACACCACCTCCTGAGCAGGCGTAGGATTTGAGCGTGCTGTACGCCAACGTCCATATTGATAAATCTCAAAGTCACCGTGGTTTTGGGTGTACGCTGGAATTTTGGTGTACGCACTTTTGATTAATGAGGGCCAATGTGTGTTATGTGAGCTTTAATCCACGCATTCCTAATGTTATGTTCCGAGCCTCCGAATTAAAGTATTTAGCTTCTGTGTTGTTCCCACGCAGTTCTTCACAAACCCAAGACTCCGTTTCCATGGAAACTCTACAATAACAGATCATCGCGTCAAAATAAAAGTCTCTCAGGAAAAATGTATTTAAAAGTTATTTTGGTCACATTTGGCAATCTTTAAGTTACTGCGTTTCACTATTGCTTTGTTAGAAGAGATCGCTTGATATGTCCTGTTGTAACATCCGTGCCTAAACATGTATGTTTGACTGTTTTAATGTACTAAAAACATTAAACGATTAATAAAGGTACAACACTTAACAATACGATTGTAATTTAACGGTAGAAATATACAAAGTTATTGATAAAGAAGGATTTATCAGCCGCAATTTAGATTCTGATGCCCGCTTACTGTGTTTTATACGGTAATTTTAAGCGACACTCAACAAAGCTTATTTTTTATCATATAACTGTGGTATTTAACATTACGTGTATCTAAGAGCAAACTCACAAGCACAATAGAAATATACAAAGTTATTGATAAGGATTTATCAGCCGCAGTTTAGAAACAAAACTCGACGTAACTATACGTATTGTCATTTATGTGTATCATCTTTAGCACCCAGAATATTTTGTGGGTCAAACATGTGTTCGGTTGCTATTTTTACACATTAATGTTTTTATAACATTTCCCCACATGCAATGACGGGTAATGAAGCTGTCCAATCATAGCAGTGGGTGTTTACGTTCAGGTCTTCAATGCGGCCCGCCCCTTCAAACGAAGCTTTTCTCCAGAGAGCCACTAATTATTACAAAATAGCATATAACTTATTGTTTTTGATGTTTTTGAATGTAAAAACCACGCAAACATCATACGTAGACATCAGACAACAGTATAAAACAATAAAATCGACAAATTCACTGCCCCTTTAATGATGGGAGTATTTTAAGTTGATTCTGCAATGATAAGGAGAAAACACGTCAAAACGCGGCGCCGAGTTTTTGGACCCCTGGGGGTTAAAAGCGCACTGCCTGTGTGTGCGTGGCGTGTCATGTGTTTGACAAATGTTGTGTAAGTTATGAAACATTGCTTTGGTGTCCATCTATAAACTAGCCTGCGCGGCCAAAGTAAGCCTATCACCAGAAAGTTTGATAAAGGATCTTTGGTACTGCTAAAACCATACGGTTTGTCTGTCCAGTTATCCCACTAAAGTAGTGCAACAACAGGCTGGCGGAAAGCTGAGACAATGAACTTTAGTTAACTCGCTAAAACATGCGGCTAGCCTGCAAAAGGTCTCTCTCACAAGGCCTACACTTTAGCTGAGGTCTGCCTGGAAGATGGTAAACAAATAAATAACCTAAGTGCATTGAGGCGCGTTCTTACCTTTCAGTAGATGCTACGGTTTGCATGCAGGCTGATGTTGTTGATGATGGATCTTCTTGATGTTTGTTGCATCCACGTGCGCAGCAATCTTTGCAAACAGCTAGTTGTACGATGTCAAAGTGTATCAATTTACATCCGTCACAATCAATCAGTTCATCAAGTAGTTCATTCACCATTCATTGAAGTTGCTCGTCATTATTACGTCAGGCGTCATTTCAATCCACTCTTAAAAGTAATGAGTTTGGGGGTCAGTTCTACTCATAAACTAAGAGTATAAATTATCAATAACTGGGAAACTACTTGAGTGAACTTAAAACTTTTGAGGTGCCTGAACAATATTACAGCTTTGAGTACAGCTCAGCAATTTTATTAAGTTTAGAACACCGTTGGGGAATACAGTGTGGTTTTGGAACAGTGTAAACTGTACAAAAACTGCTATACAAATACACTTGAATTGAACTGAAAGAATTGAATCAGGCCAACATTAATGCTCCTTTGACTATAGGCAATTTCCATACAGTCCTAAAGTGACCTGTGACGTGGAAATAAATTTCAATAGATCTGAGCTATGACCAACCAAACACAAATTAACAAACAAATCATAATAGTGGTGACACAGAATGACTACACCGTAAATAAGTTGTTACCACTCAAATAATTTGAGGAAAGTGATTCTAAAAAAATGTAAGTAATGGGTAAAATAACACAATTATTTGAGTTGCCCTAATGTGGTCTTTTCATTTAATGAACTTCAACATTAGAGTAGATAAATTAAGAAGCATATAGACTTAACTCTAATTTTGCCATTTGTACAGTTATTTTCTTAAAAGTTAACACTTAAAGCTCACGAAACACATGCTGTTTTTGCATTTCTTGATGTTAATCTGGAGTACCTATAGAGTAGTATGACCTCCTTTATATCTCCGAAGAGTCTTTAGTTTAATCAGATTTATAAAAGAAAGATTAGCTTTACCAAATCTTTCCAATAACGTACGAAAAAATGAAGAAGGAGGAGTTACTACCGCGGGTGGAGCGAGTACGAGTCATGCAACACTATACAACACTGTTTTAACTTATGATTTACTACATATTCGTGTCATTTATATAATATGCACGCGCCTATTTCCAACATAAGACAGAAGTCTTACTTACTGCATGCAACCCGTGACCCGGTTGGGAAAATCCAGTGCATCAAAAACACACGCAAAACTCCGCTGTTACCCCGGATAATAAACTATATCCATTGTTTTCATAAGGCTGGATTTCTTCTCCTTACATCCAAAAACACACTTCTTCTTTCGTGCCATGGTTGACTTTTGAAATTAAACAAAGCTGTGTCACGTGATAAGATGTTTGCAAGTTGTAGCGTCTCCCGCTGATTGACGGGTGGGCAGGGTTTTCTGGGGGAAGTGCCCATATAAAGAAGTGATACGTATAGAAAAACCCTGATATGTCAGTTGGACCTGTAATCGAAAAAACATTTCCAAAACTTGTACGAACCCTGGCGAAGTGCATTCGTCACAGAAATACTCTGTAACACGCCCAAATGCTTTTTTGAGACTCTATAACCATGTTAATAAGTCAGAATGCTTGAAATACCATTGAAATAAAAGTAATTTAAACAAGATGTTTTTCAATTCAGCAGCTTTATTTGTGTATATTAACTTTTAATGTTGAAAAATAACAATTATTTAAAGGAACAGTATGTAAGAAATGTATATTAATTAATCATAAAATGGCCCTGATATGTCACTAGATATTAAGAAATCATTTTAATTTCAAATACTTATATCACTAACAACAGTGGTCTGGCCAGGATATTGTCATTTAAAAAGTGGAGTTGCAGCTCTCAACTGATGTTTATGTTGTCATGTTGTGTATTGGCCACCAGTTGTGACTAGTCCTAGACTGAAATAAATGTAAGAGCTGTCCAAACTGAAAACAACTTGCACGGACTTATCTTAAAATACATCAGTGCCCTTTGTTTTGCCTCAAAATGCACATAAGTAATGTTTTTAGTAAGGCATGTTTGTTAAAACTAGTTAAAGGCAGAGTCCATGATGTTTGAAAGCCAATGTTGATATTTGAAATCACGTAAAAAAACACGCCCCTACCCCATTAGAATCTGGACCTTCTGTTGATAGACCCGCCCCACACATACGCAACCCGGCAAGGATGTCGGTTAGTAGACACGCTCCTTACTGCTGATTGGCTTTAAGTGTGTTTTGGTAGTCGGTCCGTCTCCTTTTCCAAAGCGTTTTTCAAACATCGTGGACTCCGCCTTTAAATTTCCAAATTAAACCAAGGCCTAGTCCTGGTTTAAGCTAATCCCTCCCTGCTGAAAAAAACAGCATACCAGCAAGACCAGCATATGTTGTGTTTTGGTGCTGGTTTGCTCGTGAACATGTGTTTATCTACATTAAAGGGATAGTTAACCAAAAACATTAAAATTGAGAATTCATTCATATTTTGAGGAATGTTTGTAACCAAACCGTTCATGGACCCCATTCACTTCTATAGTAGGGAAAAAGAATGAAGTAAATGGGGCTCACAAACGGTTTGGTTCATCTGAGTAACATTAAAAAGGTTTGGTGATTGTGCGACCAAGAAGACTTGATTGTAACTTAAACCCATTTATGCCTGGTCCATCAGTACGAAACAAAACTTTGAAAGGGCAATAAAGTAAAACGAACAGGTGTGTTAAACATTTACATACCTGCGTACTTTAGGTGCATTTATCATGATGACTGTAGATCATATTAATAGCCATTGTGACCCCGTGATGATTCGTAAGCAGTGACTTAAGTGGTGACCCGGAAGCAGTGTTAAATTATACTGTATATGCGGGTGTAGTAGATAAAAGGAGCTTCTCAGTAACGTTACTAAGTTGTATGTGATTTATATGCACCCATCTACAATGATGACCGTCTCTTTTCACCAGATCCCCACCTGCCTGCTGGTGACGCTGTGTGAGGAAAACATGAACTTGAGCAGGAAATTCTGATGTTCTTACAGAAAGTTAGCAACTTATGCGTGTTTATAACCTGCCAATCACTGTAAAAGCCAACTAAGTATAATTTACACACAAATTATTTAGCAAGCTTTCAGCATAACGTTACTGTGTTTCTTAACGAATCTGTTGACTGACTTAGTGCTGCTGCCGAAGTACAAAAGTAAAGGTGTTTATACATTGCAAATAACAATGAAGAAAAGATTATATATGCATATTATTCTCTTACTTATCAATTTCACTCATGACTCTTCTTTTCTGATGCATCTTATTGCCAGTGCCTCAGTCAGGCTTGCTGCTGCGTAAAGAAATAATTGCTGCTAAATGAGTACATTAAACACATCCGTTTAAGTTTTGATGCTAAAAATGTATATTTTTTTAATAATATCAAGTTGTGTTAACCTGATTTCATTAGTACGAACAACATTTGAGGTTTACAGTGTAATAAAATAACACGATGAGCTCTGAATAATTGTTGGATGACACATTTAAAAGCATATAGTGAATGAAAGCAATAAACAATAAAACAAAAATACTGCACAAAAAAAAATCACCACCTGTTTTTATGTTACTTTAACTTAACAAATTAACAATTTACTTGTTTTTATAAGTTATGTCAACTTATCACAAAACTAGAATAGTAGTTTGTGTGGTTTTTTTTACAGTGTGGGTTATGTTTCATGCTGAACTTCATCTCATTCTTCATCTCTTACAAGAATGTAAATGTATTTGGATGTGTTTTCAGGCAGGTCAGCTCAGCCCAGATTTTAATTTACCTCAGAAGTTTATAATGTATAATAGTACTATTCAGTTACAGTGTAATATAAAGGAGTTTAAACATTATGGGGCGGTTTCCCGGACAGGGATTAGCTTAATCCAGGACTAGGCCTTAGTTTAATTAGGAAATATAACTAGTTTTAACAAACATGCCTTACTAAAAATATTACCTGTTTTTATGTTACTTTAACTTAACAAATTAACAATTTACTTGTTTTTATAAGTTATGTCAACTTATCACAAAACTAGAATAGTAGTTTGTGTGGTTTTTTTTACAGTGTGGGTTATGTTTCATGCTGAACTTCATCTCATTCTTCATCTCTTACAAGAATGTAAATGTATTTGGATGTGTTTTCAGGCAGGTCAGCTCAGCCCAGATTTTAATTTAC
Organism: Misgurnus anguillicaudatus; assembly: GCF_027580225.2. Taxonomy (NCBI): domain Eukaryota; kingdom Metazoa; phylum Chordata; class Actinopteri; order Cypriniformes; family Cobitidae; genus Misgurnus; species Misgurnus anguillicaudatus. Next base: position 6,486,585 of record NC_073338.2, on the reverse strand, counting down.
CTCAGAAGTTTATAATGTATAATAGTACTATTCAGTTACAGTGTAATATAAAGGAGTTTAAACATTATATGTGCTTATTATGGTAGAAAATGTATGAAGTAAAATCTAAATCTACTTTACTGTTTCACTTAAAAAGAACATTTATAAAATTGCCAAAGCATCCAATTCCATACAAGCAGTAGGGGATGTGTTAAACTTGTCTAAACAGATTTGACTACACAGCAAAAGATCTGGTCGATATTGCATGTTTTTCTGACCAAGATCCGCCCATCTAGAAATAAAGACCAACTATGCTGCAAGCATCAACGGTTCAAGTTGCAAGTCACTGTGAAAATACAAAGGATTTACAGTACAAAGACAAAACCAGATTTAAGGTAAGAAATATAAACTTCATATCCAGTTTATTATTTAATTTGTAATCACAAATAAATGTTAAATGACAGAACTGGCAGAATATAAGTAAAACACACACACACACACACACACACACACACAAGAAGCCTGTCTGTTTTTAATATGTGAATGTTATCCATTTTAATTAAGTTTTCCAATTGTATTTGCTGTTATAAATTTGTTTTTATTTTCTTATATTCTGCCAGTTCTGTTATTTTAATGAATGGAAGCGGTGATGGTGAATGTCAATTTGGTCTAAGTTGTGCCCTCCTAAAAAACACCAAAATAATTCACATGGTGTAATAGGCTATACAGTTCTTTAAGATACAAGTATGACCACTCTTTTGTGTTTTTACAACTATTTCTTACAATTTGGACTATGTAATATTCCAGTATCTACGATGAAGCACACAGGGGTAGAGGGAACCGCACACTCAGATAAAAAATGCTGGAACCACCGCTCTTATGCCTTGATGCCAACAAGATCTTCAGCAAGCTCTCAATAGACACACTCAGTAAGCAGGTAGTCTGCTCGGCTTCCGACGCGAAAACGCTAAATATGCAGCGCACCTGCTGTCTATTTATACCCACAGGGGGCAGCGTCAGCAAAGCAACCCTGCTGAAATACTGCATGCCAACATTAGTTGGCTCCTTGACATACACTCGAACCAGATTTATCCCTCTAAGTTAGTTCCCAATATGTCAGTCATCGACGTGACATCGAAGTGACTGAACAGCAGTAAGTAAACCAACATCCCTGCTGAAAAAAACAGCATACCAGCAAGACCAGCATATGTTGTGTTTTGGTGCTGGTTTGCTAGTGAACACCAGCTAAACCAGCATCAGCACCAGCTAAACCAGCACCAAAAAAGCATTAGCACCAGCTAAACAAGCACGAAACCAGCATTAGCACCAGCATCCCATGCTGGTCATACCACCAAGACCAGCATATGTTGTGTTTTGGTGCTGGTATGCTGGTGACCACCAGCTAATCCAGCATCAAACCAGCATAGACCAGCATAATTCCCATGCTGGTTTGATGCTGTTTTATTCAGCAGGGATCTAGGCTGCATTCTTCTCACCTTTATACAAATATGTTTTCTGTCATCTATAAAATGACAAAAATGGAAATCAATAAAGCAATTGCTAAGGTTTTAAAGGCCAACCACTATGGTCATACTTTAATATGTAATGTAAGGATGAGTTAGGATGAACCTTTTAGTACAAGAGGTTTTGCTCTCATTTTTGCTCTCAATGAAGATGCTCACAAAACATGAGGACATCATTAGTGCTCTTTTGACTATAGCAATTTTAATAAACAAATCAAGATTCCTACTGTGTCCAGTGACGCGATACAATGTGAAAATGAACTCGGCTATTTGAATATGAAAACTACTGATTTTGTGTCATCACATTTGAAATGAGTTAATGCTATAGTTTCAGATAAATGTTTTAGACATTGGCTTACAGATAATCTTACATGTTATTTATGAAGTTTAAATCGCTCACAGTCGCTGCGGCCAGAAGCCCCTACAACGATCATGTTTTTTCACGTTTTGGTGGTATTATTTATTACATCGCACATTTTTAGTATAGCGGCACTTCAGTATAGCCGGTCTGAACTCTTGTACCTGAACACTGGAGTACATCACCTATCAGCCGGAGATCTCATTCCTCCTGAGATCAGACTATCTACCGGGCTCTCCGCAGGACCAGGCCAATGGAGGAAGCGCTGTGAGCGTCAGCAGAAGAGGGGTAAGGGGGCCGGTGTATGGACCAGGCTAAAGGCTAATCCGTTTAAACCACTGCTACCTACAATCTTTCTCTCAAACGCCTGATCAATCTGCACCAAGATGGATGAGATTCGGTTACATTTAGCAGCAAAAAAGATTATTTACAACTGTTGTTACGTGATTTTTACCGAAACTTGGCTGAATTTATTCAGTGAACATACATTGGCTTAAAGAACAAGTTCGGTATTTTACACTGAAAGTCCTGTTTTCAGATTGTTTATGATGAAATAGAACGGTTTTGACTGAAATTTGGACATATGATGCTGGCGCAAGAATTTTCGGGTGTTTATTGTATCACCTCCCACCACTGTAATGGCTGTATAGGTGCACAGGAACAATCCTCCATTCCTCCTGAGATCAGCAGACTATCTACCAGACTCCCCGCAGGAGCAGGCCGACGGAGGATGCGCTGTGAGTGGCAGCAGAAGAGGGGTAAGCCAGCCAGTGTATGGACCAGGCTAAAGGCTAATCCGTTTAAACCACAGCTAACTACAATCTGCAACAAGAAGGATGAGATTTGGTTACATATACTGTAGCAGCAAAACTGTTGCTGCGTGATTTTTACCGAAACTTGGCTGAACAGCAACACTCCAGATGCTGCTATCGAGCTAGAGGGACGTACCGCCTACCGAGTGAATAGAACCGCGAACTCTGTTAAGAAGATCGGCGGGGGACTTTGCATCTACATTATGCACAAATGTTACTGTCGTGAATAGTTTGTGTAGTCCAGAGGTGGAACTTATGCTGTTGTACTGCAGGCTGTTCTATCTTCCGAGGGAATTTACTGCTGTTTACATCTGTACTGTTTACGTTACACCGCACGCTAATGCTAAGCTAGCGCTTGCACAGGTTCATAAAAGCATTAACAACAGCTTGATAGCACACCCAAACAGTGTTTGTATTGCCGCTGGGGATTTTAACCATGCTGAATTAATAACTGTTCTTCACGGATTCCATTAGAATGTGAAATGTGCTACTAGAGGAAATAAAACACTGGACCTGGGGCGCGTTCAATCTCACACCGGTGCACAACGTTTTGCTACGGTTTCCGGGTTGAACAACATGTTTCCTGGAAGCAGTGTTGCAACGGAATGCAACAGGTTTTAGAAGCGTTTTCTCTTGTTTGGTGGGTGTGTCAGAAATGTCGGCCCAATCAGCGGCAAGATGTATAAAACCATGCGGTAGTAAAGAGACAGCTTCCTCAATGGGTTCAAGTTGGAATGTTGTCTTTCATTCTGGACGGCAAGGTCAGTGACTGTAACGTCGATGGTATTTTACAGTATTAAACACACATTTATAAAGATTTCATCAGGCTTCAGAAACATTTAAATTCTTGCACTCTGAGGCTATTTTAGGGATTTCCGCCTGGATTTGACCTACCCAATTTCAAAAGCTTCCCATACCCACATGCAGAGGTGCAGATACAAAAGTTTGGAATCATTTTACAGGAAACTCTTTGAATATTTAATTTCCGCCTAAACATTTTTGTAGTGTTCCCATAACCACATACATGGGAGTAAATGCAACATCTTTATATCATTTTGCAGAAAACCCTTTTGAAGTTACATAAAAAGCTGCTGTTTGTGACAAATATTGTTATTTATGTTGTTTTTCATATGATGAAACACCAAATTGTCTTTTTTTATGTTGTAAACACTGTCTTTGAAAGTGAATAACTCTGATTCTGTGTGCTCTAGCACAGTGGTTTTCAAACTGGGGGCCGCGAGATGGTGCCAGGGGGGCCCCAGTTTTATGACATTTTATGAAATTTTATGAAATACATAAATTAATCATGAATTCTGTGTAATTCAACCTATAATAAGGCTACTAACCAAAAGCACTACTTTTTTGTATAATTTAATGTTTTTTTTATTAAAATGTTGAGTTTTAGAACAGTTTTTGTCACAAATTTTCTTTGGGGGGCCGCAAAGGAATGCACTGTACACAAGGGGGGCCACACGCTGAAAAAGTTTGGGAACCACTGCTCTAGCAGACTGCAGATAGTTCTGGTTGTTACCAGCAGCAGACCGTAAACACCAAAAAAAAGAATGAAATCTTTAGCATGTAGCATTCAAAAGTTATTCTCATTTTACTGAAGGGTGTGAAAAAACATTTTTCATATAAATATAATTTTTTTGTTTTGCACACATAATAAATAGCAAGGGATTAATTATGCACACAACCAAAGAAAATGCTGTGAATGGACTCATTGTTTAGAGTAGGACCTAAGATAAAAGATGGTGTAACATTTGTGGCTATCTGTGCTATCTGAGGCAGTTCACACTCAAGTTTCCCATATGTTTACAAAAGACGATTTTTTACCTCATTATTCATTCAACGATTGTTGGATAAGTGATGTAAATAGAACAAAAATAACGATGTAGCCTTATTCCTGAGAGTTAGAGCTTTCATTTGATATAAGACTAGACCCGCAGTTCACTCTTGCCTATTGAGTCCCGACCTGCATCTACAACGCAAATGACACTTTAATATTATTACACACATTACATGAAATATTATGCGTTTCACCCGCGGGTACCCCGACCCTGCTGTCTGAAACAGATGAAACAGTCTCAACAGGCTTCTGCCTCAAGTTTTTATTATCAACGTACTTCTCTTCCCATGGGAATAATGTAACTTTCCTTCCAAACAGATTCGACTATTAATGTCTTGCCATATAACTAGTATTTCAGTATTTAGCCTTTTGTTTTTGGACAAATATCTTATCATTTAATGTGAAACTTTGTGAGTGTCGATCTGAAGCACAGAAGATTGAAAGCTGAGCGGGCGGCAGTGTGCTGCGTTTATAGGCTATATTCTGAATAACTAATGGCCTGATAACTTGATAATATGAGTACAGTGATTACATATGCAATGTCCAAAAAACTCATAATATGTTAAATTAAAAGCTTAATCGTGTCTTTTCTCGCAGCCGTGCGCTGCGTCCGTGTATATGCGCTGGTGAACAGCATACGCGTGATGACCTTGCACCTTAAATTTCCCTAAATTTATGGTCATACAGATAAAATTAAAACAACATTCGTAACTGTAAATTGTGTATTTTTATTTGTGTAAACTCACAATAAGAAGAAAACGTTGTGCTTATTTAAAATGATTAAAAACATGACGTGTTGCTGGTGCTTTGGCTTTACAACGCGTTACAAAAAAGAACAGAAACTCAAATACTTTTTTATTCGTTTTGTCTTTCTAATAATTATTTAAGTGTAACATATTTCATGTAGACTTATTTATTTTATTATTATTTCTCAAAACAGAGATGTAATCATCATCTTTTGATTTAAATCTATTTGTGCATGAAACTAAACCCCTGGGGAAAATGAGTGAACAACGCGAATCTAGAAAGGAATTTATTTCTTTAAGACAGCCAGTCTGGCAGGGCTTTATCCTAAATCCTGTGAAATGTTGTGTTTAGAGTTGGGTTTGGATGAAGGATTAGGATAAAAACAGTAGGCTACTCATCTGGCGGGATGCTGTATCCCTTCTATCCACAATCGAAGGCATGGCGGTAAAGTTTTAGGCGTGGCAGGCCGCCACAGTAGAATGTATATAGCGGAAACACTGAAGACTGTGAGAGTCTGGCCAGAGGACGCCATCCCTATGTTACAGGATTGTTTCCACCACACGGACTGGGATGTTTTCAAGGGGCAGGGTATGGATACTTGCAAATTATTGGACGAGTATACCATCACTGTACTGAGTTACATTAATTTCTGTGTGGATAATATTAGGGCTGGGCGATATATATCGGAGGATTCTCATGCGTGTTTCATCAGTAAAGCCGGTTCCTTGATTAGAAGTAAAATCGAGGACATATCGCCTCATATAATTAATGCGATATGGCCCAGCTTGTCAGTAAACTACGGCTCTGTGTAGTAAATGCGGTTCCATCTGAAAGCAGCTGATGGCGATTTACTTCTAATCAAGGGACCGGCTTTACTGATGAAACACGCATGAAAATCCTCCGATATATAGCGCCCAGCCCTAGATAATATTACGTCTTGGAAACATTTCCGGGTGCATCTATGCCCGATATGACAGGGAGAACACAGATCCGATTTTGCCCCCCTCCCCTCCACTGATCCTGCCCCAGTCCTGAGTACTCATGATGTACGATGTGTCCTTTGCGGCATTAACACCAAGAAAGCACCCGGACCGAATGGAGTGCCGGGTCGAGTGCTGAGAGACTGTCCTGCAGAGTTAACTCACGTTTTTTGTGACATCTACAATACATCACTTTCCACTTCATGGGTCCCCGCCTGCTTTAAGGCAGCTACAATAGTTCCAGTCCCCAAGCAGTCCAATGCCACTCATCTGAACGAGAACACCTATGCGAGACTCCTCTTTGTCGACTTTAGCTCAGCCTTTAATACAATCAGGCCATTTAAATCCGAGCCAAACTACATCCTCTTGGCTTTAGCAATTGGATTGTAGCCGCACAGAGTGTTAGAGTAGGCAAGCACTCATCCTCTGCCCTTTTACTAAACACCGGGGCCCCCCAGGGATATGTGCTTAGCCCCTTGCTCTACACTCTATTCACACATGATTGCTCTGCTACTTTCCGTTCCAATCTTATTGTTTAATTTGCAGACGACACAACAGTGCCAGGACTCATTAATAACAACAAGGAGGATTACAGGACTGAAGTCCAACACCTAGCATCATGGTGTGCTAATAATAACCTGAATTTGAATATTAAAAAGACCAAAGAGATCATAGTGGACTTCCGCAAGTGCAGACCCAACCTGAGGCAGCTGAGGAGCGCAAGGATTTCAAGACAGCTGATGGTCAATTTTTACAACTTTGCCATCAGCAGTGTCTTGACATATGGTTTCTTGATGTGGTACTCCAGCTGCACTAAGGCCCATCAGAAAGTGCTCCAATGAGAATCATTGGGATTAATCTCCCAGAGATCAGTACTTTGTTTGATACTTGCTGTCTAACGAGAGTACGCAACATTATGCGGGACCGACACCATCCAGCCCATCATCTGTTTCAGCTACTGCCCTCAGGGAGAAGGTACAGGTCTATTGGTGCCAGTAAAGCCAGACTGGCTAACAGCCTGTATCCTTATGCAGTGACGCTGCTTAACTCTTTCGCAGCCATATCTCGTCAATCAAGAGAAAATGGTTCCCTGCCAATGACAAGTATTTCCGGCTTTCCGCAATACCGCTATTATCCACCAAGTGGCGCCCTTCCACAACTTTTTAAACCCGGAAGTATTGCCCTATGGCAAGCGGCTGAATGTCCATGTCTGTTTTAAAGATCGCTCTGAATGGGATCTCTATGAAAAGTCCGTCACAAAAATGGAATTATCTCTGGTTTTTGCTCAAAATGTGATGTTTTTGCAGAAACCTACCCATATTCAAGAGCTGATTACAAAATAACTATTGAAGGTAGGATGAAAACTGTTTTTGTTTGTTTGAAAGCAGAGGGTCTGTTCATTTGGTATATTGTAAGTTTATATATTTAAAGAAGAACATTTTCTGGAAGGCATTAAACTTTTGTGAAAATCATGAAAAACTCTGGCGCTGGCTGGCAACTTTTTTTAAAAAACGCTGGCGGCGAAAGAGTTAATAGGCACTCTCTCCCTCCCTCATTGGACTTTGCACTGGTGTATTAATTATGTCACTAGATTAACTGTATTACTTTGTGTCCTGGTGTTAGTGCACTTTAATTTATCATGAACTGTTTGTTGTATGCTCCGACATAATTTCGTTGCTGTTCTTTGGAAAGACAATGACAATAAAAATAAATTGAATTAAAACATCCTGCTTTCTGAAAAGTGTCATTTGTTGTGTGTCCAGGTGACTTATATGGAATAAAAGAAAAAGAAACCCGCAAATTAAAAGGAAATGACGCAATTTACGTGTATATTTACAGCTGGTCTATTCGCACACTGGATTAGAATTACCTGAGGTAATTTCTCCGGACCTTTTTACAGAAAGTAAAAGTCGCCGTAATCTTTACTGACATTGCCCGTAATAATTACTGACACAGAGCATTTGGACGGGACTAAGATCACTGAGAAGCTCTGATAAAACTTGCTTTACCCCCCCTCCCTATGTAAAACTAATTCCATCCGAATAGTACTTAAAACATGATGATCTTGTAGTTTATGTCGAAAATATTGTAGTGTTAGAATCACTGCCCACATCTCGAGGTGGTTGATATGTAGCTGAGACAGTCGGTTGTTCCACATACCAAAGGCGGGCTCGCCGTCGCAGAGCCGAGCTCTGTCCCCGAGAGGAAAAGGTGAGGGGATGTCCATCTATAGCGCTTTCACGCAGCTGTTTGTGACTTTGATCGTTAAGTGGCCCAACTGCCATGCTTGGGCGGGACTCTCCCTTTCAACCAAAACTGAACCGGTCTCATGACCAGCATGCCCAACGGTATTAGAAAGGAACAAGTATGCCTGCTTTGAACGATAACACCGTGCGTCCGACCGTGAGCTCGCGTTCCTGTGTCAGCCACGCTCGCATCTCAACAGAGTTGAGCATCATGCCTAAAAATGCAATACGCTGTGTTGGGGTGAGCAAACTCTTTGGAGGTTGATTTTGACCCCTAAATTCTCCAAATGCTGGAGTAGAACGGATCTGTGCGTGAGAATTTCCCTCTCTGACTTGGCCAGGACAAGCCAGTCGTTGAGGTAATTCAATATGCAAATGCCGCTCTGTCTCAGAGGGGCAAGCGCAGCATCTTCACATTTGGTAAATGTGCGTGGTGCCAGAGATAATCCGAAGGTCAGAACTTTGTATTGGTATGCTGTCCCGTCAAACACAAATCTCCAAATCGGTCTGTGGAGAGGGGCTATCGGGATGTGAAAATAAGCGTCTTTCAGATCCACTGATATAAACCAGTCGCCTTTACAAATTAGCGCCATAATTCATCTGGCTGTCAGCATTTTGAACGGCTGCTTGGCGAGAGCACGATTCAAAATATGGAGATCTATTATCGGTCTCAGGCCACCGTCTTTCTTTGGAATGAGAAAATAATGGCTGTGAAAGCCTTACTCACTTTGCGCTGCCAGAAGCATCTCTATAGCGCCTTTTAGTAATAAAGAGCGCCTTTGAGGATCTGCGTATGATCATCATGAGACCGTGGTGTAGAGGATGCCATGAAGCTGGGGTGATCTGTGAGTGAATTGTAGCGAGTAACCGTTTTGAATTAAGTTTAGGATCCAACTCGGCATCCTGGGAATGGATTGCCAAACATTAAGCTTGACGGCAAACGTCAATGTGATTATGGATGGTGAGATGTGTGTGTGTGTGTGTGTGTGTGTGTGCATGGAGGAGGAAATTTGCTATTTTTGTGAAAAAAACAAGGGTGTGTCCAGAGCCCAAGGGGACTGAAACAAACAGAACTTTCGAGGGCGGGCGGGTGGCCAAAGCCCCGGTTTGGCTCGCTGCTGGGGTTGCGCTGGTGTCGGCTTCGGGCGCTCAGCCAGTGGCGGATTTGGACGGCCGGCATCAGACACGGAGGGGGATCGTTTAGGCAGGAAAGCCCAGACAATGACACAGGTGAATCAAGGAGAGCCGATCTGGTGGCGATCTTAGTGGCGCGAAGGGCCAGGTCAGTCGCGCTATGCAGGTCTCTAAAAGATGCCGGGTTTGGGCCTGCCTCGTCCATGTCACGGAGGAGCATCGCTTGATAAGCCTGCAGCACTGCCATTGTATGGAGAACAGATGCGGCGTGGCATCTGTTCTCCATAGTAGGATTTAGACACTAGTGATGACGTCAGATGGCAAGGCTTGGATATATGATTCAGCTTCAGGGGCAGAGGTGGGCAGCTACAGACTCCTCGAGCGGCGGCAGCTTGGAATAGCTGTTAATGATTTGGAATACAATCAGGAGAGACTTTCATTTTAATTATTTTATTGCTATATTTTATTTGCTATTCGAAAGAAGGATTTTACAAAATATTTTTATTTTATATGCTGGAATATGCAGAAATATAAGTTAACAGAAGGAGGACTTTATTTATTTCATTTAAATATTGTGGAATGTGCAGAAAATAGGTTTAAGTGTTCTGCAATTTTCTTCAAGTCTGAGACTGTTGCTTGATTAAATTTTTGCTTGATGCAATGTGAGTGCGTGAAACCAAACGTGTGGCCTTGCCCCAGAACCCAAATGCCGTGACCTTGCGCCAAATGTTTTTATTGGTTTATAAGTACAAACAGGCGAGTTATGAAATATGGCGGGTGAGGGATTTGTTCACTTCACACAAAAAGATCCTGGAAATTGGAATGAGATGGCAAAATGTAGTAGTGTTTAGTCCACTGTCTATAATAGCCTAATTTAGAGATCACTTTTTTTAATGGACAACCGGTAAATTCTGTTTGAATGTTGTATTTAACTTTTTTTTTATAAACTGCTAATTGTTGCTAATAAAAGTTGTTAATATTGTTGTGCATGTTATTTTGTTATTGTTTTAGTATTAGTGTTTGGTGTTCCGTTTCTGAAGGGTTTAGGCAAAAGCCAACATTTTGATGACGCTGTCTGGCCTCCCCCTGACTGGATATCTTGACTACCATTCCCTCACTGACCCCAGACCCTTCCCTATGTCGATCTCAGTATACAAATTGGACACATCCATCGAGAAGAGCTTGGAATTTCTCCCCACCTGTAAAGCCTTGATTTTCCCCAAGAAGTCCCATGTGTCCCTAAGGTAGCTGAGGTGTTTAGCTGCCAGAGGGTTCAGGTGGCTATCCAACCACTCTGCCACCCCATAGCTTTCACTACCACAGTCTGACATGATTGGATGGCCTGGTGGCATATCTGGGAAAGGCCAGGAGTCCCTAGCCTTGTGAATTTTAGGAAGTATAAAAAACCTCCTGGCCCTATGGTGCCCTTGTCCTATCAGGTGCTGGAGCTGTTCTTTGGTAAGAACCTTTTGCTCTACCAAAGCCTGCAGCTCTTCTCTAATCAGTTCAGCAGTCTGTTGATACATGGGTTTCTCTAATTTGTGATAAAACTCCTGGTTCTGGAGCTGTCTTTGCTGTCCCTCCCTTGTCTGCAGGCTTAATAATTACCCTCTTGTCTTTCCCAAGGGATCTTAATGCTCCTATTTCTGCCCTTGATACATTGGGTTTCCCCTTCATCTCCCCCATATTCTGCAGTTTCCGTATCCCTCTGAATGAGGTGCCATATACCCCTCAGGTTCCCAGTCAGATTTCAGGGTAAATCTTCTATCCCTTTTTCCTTCCCGTCATCATCATTATCATCATCATCCTGAAAATAAGCAAATAGTTTGATACGCCTATGGTATTCTGAAAAGTCCCTTCCCACATGCAGTCTGTCCCATTTCACCCCCTGTTTGGGCACAAAATGAAGACTCTTACATAAAAGATTAACTTTGTCTTTATCCAACACAATTGAGTCCGACAAGGTGAGGACCGAGTCCCCCAGCCAATCTCAGCTTACACCCCCCAAAAAATGTTCAGAGTTCCAATCCAACTCTGCCAACCACTCCTGCCACATTGCTTCCGCAGTCTCTTGGGTCCAATGCACTCCGTAGCGGCCAGCCTTAAATTGGTGCGGAGGTAGGGGCTGTAAGACTGATCCCAATAAATGGATATGGTTGTTAATCTTTCTAATCATTCTTTTTCCACCAGATGCCAGAGTCTCGGAAAAGTTCAAGACAGGAATATAGATATGGGCATTAGGGAAAGTGGCCTGGTCTGCCTTGTACCATCTCGTAATTGGTTTTCCACCACTCTGGGGTTACCCTTTCGATCATTAATCCCCACTGAGATGATCAACTTCCATACTATGAGGCTGACAGGGGTTTTTTGTCTAAGAAGAGGACCGGCATGTATTCACCATGCTCCCGGGAAGCTCAACATTTGCACTTTCTCTGCCTGTAACTGATAGGACAAGCGACTAATGTTAGAGTCCCCAATCACTACCAATTCCCTCTGGGGCTCCAGGGACCATTCTCCGGGTGATGTGTGCATAATAGTAAACAAGCTTCCTTGCCTCTTCCTCTTGGTCTGCCTCTTGATTACCTCATCTGCACTCACCTGCGTGCCTATGGACTCTTTCTCCGGCTCAACCCCTTGCTCCATAGAGGAGCCTGCTACTGGGGCATGTTACCCTGATTCTGGAGCCGATTCTGTGATATGGCTGTCCAGGGAGGTTGCTCTAAAGTCTCTCCCCAATCCTCCTGTCCTCCCTCTCCACTTAGTTCCAAGCCCCCATCTGGGAGCAACTTTGCACAGACTAGGCCTCATTTTCGCTCCCCATCCAATCCTAATCCCAGAAACCTAAGCCCGGACCGGGTAGGGCTGCTAATCCTATCCAATCTCATTCTAATCCCCAACATACTTTCCCATGTCACCCGGGCCCATTTTGGAACGTACCCATAGTTGGGCTTTTCAGTATAGAAAAGGTAAGTATAGCCTCCCCCCTTCTTTTCCTCAATAATACACTGGGATTATCCCTATACCTCCATTTCCAAAGGCAACTGGCAAGGTTAGGTTGTTTGTCGTACAGACTTAATTGTATGCTATGCTACGCCCCCAGACTGCCTACAGGGCTGGCGGTTTGATAGGTGGATGCACAGAAGGCACTGGCCGGGGCATGTTAGGGAAGGATTGTTCTGCCCCCCTGCTTTTCCTCCTCGGACCAGAGCGCAGATCTTAAACGTCACTGGTCCCTATACCCCCCGAGCTCCGGCTACCAGTTGTATCCCCCTTGACACATCATCAGTAGTGAACCTCAGAATCATCGGCCGTTTCGGCCTATAACTTTCTGGGGTCAACCGCGACGCTTCACTGCGCAAAGAGACTTAAAATACTTAGCTGATTTTGGTCAAACAAATAGGAGCAATACATCATTCGAAACTCTGAAATGTCTACTTTTATTGTTGTACACTCATAATAACAACAAATCTGTGTGATTTTGTAAAATAAAGAAAATAAACAGAGTATGCTTTCAGCCATTTCAGTCTCCGCGAATCTCTCTTTGAAACCCGTCACTAAAATGAACTGAAAGTCAGCGTATACATAACGCACAGACACGAAAGACATGTCTTTAGATAGCTGAAAGTGTATACTTCTAAATGAAGCAAGTCAGTTCGAAAACAAATAATCACATTTCATGTAATAAGTATGAAACTAGTGAGAGGTCCAGAATTCCCATCTCATCTCATTATCTGATGACCCGTGGCAGACACACCCACACGCTATTCACAAATAAATAGCCTGGCACAAGCCCCCCTGTTGATAACATAGAGACAGAGCGCAGTTATGCACATTTGAAAAACACGCCCACGGGGGGGAATTCAATCCAACCGTCTCCATTGACTTTGTATTGCGAGAGGCCGCCTCCTTGTCATTTCTGGCTTAAAACAAAAACAGAATAATGCCTAAAAGCTGCTGTGTGACAATATGTACAGCTAACAAGCCAAATAGTTGTGTTTAGAGATATATGTTTGTAATGTGATACTGTCTAAACACTAAATTTGTGCTATATTTTGTTTCTTCTTATAGCAGTGTTTCCCAACCCTGATTCGACTAGTGGGAACGGGGTCTAATATACAGGACGATGATTTGGATGATGTGACTAGTTAAGAGAGCTCATCTATTGTAGTAGGTTTAAATCAATCAATATGTTCGTATGGTAATCTGGTGTTAAGTGAACTAATGGGTAGAGTGGTGGCTGCTTGGGTAGCTACAATGTTTTCCCTAATAGCCGTAATTTTGTTAGAAAAGAAGTTAATGAAGTCGTTACTATTTTGTTGAAGTTTACTATTGGTTTCTGTTTGTTCTTTGTTTCTAGTCAGTTTCGCAACTGTGCTAAAGAGGAAACAAGGGTTGTTATGATTTTCTTTAATAAGCGTACTAAGATAGGTAGATTTGGCGGTTTTAATTAGGGATGCACCGAATCCAGGATTCGGATTCGGCCGAATACTGGGCTTTTTGACGGGGTTCGGGTTCGGCCGAATCCTAGATTTTTTTTCCACCGAACCCTTGGCTTGCGCTACTCTGGTCGAGATCACGCGGCCGTTGATTACACACATCGGGTGCTGACGTGGAGATGAGCTTTTTCTTTCGGTGAGCCTGGACACACCAAAACTTTTAAACACGGCTAAAAACGCCTTGAGGACGTCAAATGCCAGCTGTTTTTCAGCCGAGCGCTTGGTAGCTGTGATGCTTCAGCTGTGAGCCGGTTGGTTGCTGTGGTAATGTCCCGCCCATCCTCCACTGTAATTGGACGGCTGTGTGAAAACTGACATTGACGAGCGGAGCTTCTCACTCAAAGTTAAATATAGTTTTCAGCGCGGAGCTGCTTGCTTATTGGAAAAACGAGCGTGTCGCAACGCATTGCTTTCATTATGCATAGGCTTATGGTAATTGTCAAAATAGTTTTCCAACTTGTCATCCTGGCATAATGTAAAGTTAAAATAAATAAAATGAAAAATACACTGCTGTGGACGTTGTTTACTTCATTAATGTGTTTTACTGTGTTAATGGGATAAGGATGCGAGTAGGATTCGGTATTCGGCCGAATCTTAAACGGTGGATTCGGGATTCGGCCGAACCTAAAAAATCTGGATTCAGTGCATCCCTAGTTTTAATAGCCCGTCTGTAGTGTTTAACACTCTCTTTCCATGCTGCACGCCATACCTCTAATTTTGTGCTTCTATAATTTCTTTCAATTTTTCTAGCTGCCTTTTTAAGGGCTGCGGTGTAATGGTCATACCATGGAGCTGGCGGTTTTTCTTTGATTCTCTTTTTTCGAATGGGAGCAACGGCATCCAATGTGTTAGTACAGACATTGTTTAGGTTTTCTATTACAATACCTAGATCGTCACAGTTATCTGCTACATGTTTCATTTGGGAAAGGTCTGGAAGAGTGCTAATAAAGCTATCTTTAGTGGTGGAAATGATAGCTTTAGCGTAGCGTTGCGCAAGTTCTACCAGGAAACTCGAATGTTACGTCATTCATTTCACAAGGGGCAATCAATCACCACTGATACTGAGAGTATATAAGCCTCGTACTCACCTGTCTTTGCGTTCGCAGATACTGATGCCAGCATTTACACGCTCGATATCCAGTGAATATGCTAATGCTAACTAAAGCGTTAGTTACCCGAATTACGCCGATTCAAATGTTGAGTGATTTTATCGGGCATTCGAACTGGTTTCCTGGGATTTTATCATCTCGTTTCGTTTCACCTGCAACATCGCGAGGAGCTCTCACAAAAGGTTAAAGACTTAAAAAGGGAAGTCTGCAAGCTTCCTTAAGTGTGTAACCCTGCTGTACACAGAGAAGGATACCACATGCGTTTCTTTTTATGAACAGTGCAGGAACATTTGGATGATCTGTAAAGTGTAATATTAATATTGACTGTCGCACACTCTGAACGCCCGCAGCAGATGTCAGTAATCATCATTGATTGGCGAAGCGCTGCACCTGCACGGGTTTGGAAGAATGCCGAAGCTTGTTATCTCCCTCATCACAGGATCTTTGTCTTTCGTCTACAATACCAAATGCTCCGCTTATCACTGGTTTTAAACTGTACGCGAATGTTTTGTGAAGCAAAGACATGGAATCGACTTGGATGAACGACTATTGCTCGCGAAAATTTCACACATTAAATACGGCGTGTATGCAGTGCATGACATGCTGCAAACAGGCAAATGACGCGGTCTAATGTTCGTGTGTTTCATTGGAATAAGGAATGCGCAAAGTATACGAGCTTCATCTGAACTGTCCCTTTCAGTGTTTCCCTAAAACATCATGTAACAGGTCTTGCAACGTCCTACCTGCTACGGTACTACAATGCAAGTTGCTTAATGCCTAACAGTATTCATGCAAACTGTTCATATCAAATGCAAATATTTACGTTAGATTTTCACTCACCTGATCCTAATTACAGACTTTAAGGATACGGGGATACGCTATTTTCGAACTTTAAATCTTATGGTAATATAGTTTTCAAGCATACATTTTGTTGCTGAGCAAATCGTAAGTGTGTGTGTGGTCGAATGGCAATAGTAATGCATATTGTCAATTTTATTGAGCACGGGGTTCAGCATAAATGTTTCCATCTAAAGCTTTGTGCTTTAAGATCTTCAGTTATGCACATGTATAAAGTACGAGAATGCATCAACTTTTAATTGTACTTTTCAAATGAGACTTTATTCCAGATCTCAGTCAACTTCTTATCCGAGCTCGGTTGCGTTGAACATCCCATCTATTTATCTGGATTATCTTCTCCTACGGTAAGCTCTCTTATTCATTATACTGGATTGGCTGATAGTGCACAGTACATGCTTTTACAACCGAAAGATGGCAATGACTATGTTTTACAGGCAATATGGAGACGGAGCTGAGGTTGTGTGGTGTGTTTAATACAATTAAAACGTGCATTTGTGTTATTCCTGAGGGCTTGCCGTTGTTTTGATCGGTGTGCACTGCATTCTGCGGATGTCTCAACAAAGGTTGAGCCTGTACACCATGTTGAGTGTGTTTGTTATGCAGTAGACTTCAGTTGAAAAACGCGCGCCTTGCTGCTTTAAGAACACAACAGGTTGCATCAGTTTGAACCATTTAAGCGCATTGTGCTTTGTTTACGATGCAGGCACCCAGAGCATGCGCATGGGTAGGCTACAGCGGATGTCTGGACACTGGTTTGAAGATGTAATGTGACTGCTAGCTTTTATATCACAGCACGTAATCCCAATTTAAAGTGCTGTTGAACGTTGGTAACGTATGTTTCGCCGGAAATGGTGGTGCCACCAGCTATGAACACAGAATACAAACACAATTTCCTTGTTTTAACATGGAACCCAATGGGCATAATGTCTAAATATTTCTTCAAGTGGTGTGATGTTTGAATATGGTGGTGTTCGATTATCTTATGTGTTTCAACTATTGAATTTCAATTGTATCATGCTGTTTTAATGAAGTCCAACATGACTGGAGAATTGGAATGCATCTGAAATAACTTGTTTCTAATTTAATTCTATGTTCTGTTTAAAGCCTGGAATACACCACAGGATTTTTGCACTCCGACAAGATTGTAACAGCAAATGCATTGTGCGGTGATCATGCTGAATTTCTGACACTGTCAGAAAACTATTGTAGGCTATCTTGGACACAAGACCAGGAAAACGTCCATCTTTGAACTTCTCCCATGCACCGTACGACACTTTACCACCGAAGAGCCACGATCATAGAAATCGTGATGATTGTTTCACGATGCAAATCTTCGTCTGGGAAAGCCAAAAATCATGCAGTTATGATTCTAAATGATAACTTTACAAGGAACTTTGTCTGGAATTAGGTGCGTACAATCCACTTACTCTGCATCCTCAAGTAAATAGCGAAACATGCATCAACTTTCCATATAACCACTTTACACCGGCTGCTAGGATTTAAAACATTATAACAGCGCGGCTGCATACATGAGGCAAGCTATTTTAAAACTATATACATGTTTTTACTCAGACTACGGACATGCAGTTCTATAAGTGCTTTATTTTCAGTGCCTGCATTACCATCAGGCCTCCTTATCGACTTCCAGGAACTCTTATTACAAACGGCTGCAAGGATTTGACATGCATAATTGCTACATGTACAAGAAATTAGCTTTCGTTAGTATTTGGCCGTGCACACTTGCCGCGTGCACGCAGGTTGTCACGTTTCACGTCCGCAGTCGTGTATGGTGCGGCTTCGATTGTTGCTGGATTGCCAGTGTGGCGGAGGATCTTTCAACAAATAATTCAGAACTTCTTAAGTGCATATCATGTAAGACTATTTGCACAAAATTGTTACGTTTAATCATGCTATTATGGTTAGTCAAAATTTAAGCTGTAAACTTTCATCTAGAAGGCTATTACGTTCGGAGTACGTCCATCTATCAACTGCACAACCCTACTGGTACCGCGCCTCAGTTTTTGGGGGGTCTTAATTTACATCGTAAACGGAGAATTGTATATAATCATCTGTGTGTCATGGCCAAGCAAGCAAGACAAGGCAATGGGTTATTTCTTAAAACCAAAAGTGCACAAAGCAGAACCAGAATGAAGACCAGAATACAGGACTTAAAAGTGATTGACAGCTAACATAATCGACAAAGGACAACTGAAACACAAGGACTGTATATATTCACGTTGGGTAAACAAGATATCAAGACACACCTGGAAAACAATCTAGAACAAGGACCAAAGAACTACAGTCATGGATGACATTACAGAACTTCAAATAAAGAGTACAAGACTGGGGAAACCCAAGACACGACAGACACCATGCAATCTTTAGCATCAGTCAGATTTGTTTGTAACCATCTAATCTTCTCCCTACTTTTATAATGACAATATAAAAGCATGTATACATCAATTGTCTCTCTTCATCAGGAGCCGCGCTCCTAATTTCACCGTATGCAGGAAAACACTATGACATTCAATTCAATAATGGCAAGCAATAATCAAGGTATGTTTAAGCAAATTACTGGTGATGGTGGTGTATTTAACCTTGCTAAATAATGTCCTTTGCCATTTATATCATTTTTTACTCTGGCATATCGTTGCCTTTCAAAGGTCTACGCGGCCTTTTCTCATTAGGCATATCGTTGCTTTCTATGGTCTACGCGGCCAATCTCTATCTGGCATATCGTTGCCTTCAAAAGCCTACGCGGCATTTTTCTACTAGGCATATTGTTGCCTTCGACGGCCTACGCGGCCTATCTCTATCTGGCATATCGCTGCCTGCTATGGCCTACGCGGCCTATTTCTCTGGCATATCGTTGCCTTCCAAAGGCCTATGCGGCCTTTTCCCACTAGGCATATCGTTGCCTTCTGTGGCCTGTGCGGCCTATCTCTGTCTGGCATATCGTTGCCTTCTAAAGCCTATGTGGCTTTTTTCACTAGGCATATCGTTGCCTTCTACGGCCTATCTCTCTAGCCTATCTCTCTGGGGCATATCGCTGCCTTCTATGGCCTAAGCGGCAATCCCATGGCCTCTTATGGCATCCTTCAATGTCAGTAGATAACAATTTCTCTTATCTGTTTCAGGAACCTCAAAGAAACACTGGTGGGTACCGATCATTGCGATCAATTTTTGGGGATTAGATTCTGGCCTGTCTTCATCTTCAGACAGGAACCGCAAGAATCTGTGACCCCCGGATTTGAACTATGGTCGGGGCCTACGCCAAAGAACTATACTGTGTTACATTCTAACCTTGGTTGTTAACTACTGTTAAATAAACTCATATATTAAGTCTTAACCTATCTTCGAGTCTTTCCGGTAGAAATGATAGCTTTAGCGTAGCGTTGCGCAAGTTCTACCAGGAAACTCGAATGTTACGTCATTAATTTCACAAGGGGCAATCAATCACCACTGATACTGAGAGTATATAAGCCTCGTACTCACCTGTCTTTGCGTTCGCAGATACTGATGCCAGCATTTACAAACCCACCCTCCCTACCACCCTCACCAGGTCGGTTCCGTCCATACTCAAGGGGGATTAGATTCTGGCCTGTCTTCATCTTCAGACAGGAACCGCAAGAATCCGTGACCCCCGGATTTGAACTATGGTCGGGGCCTACGCCAAAGAACTATACTGTGTTACATTCTAACCTTGGTTGTTAACTACTGTTAAATAAACTCATATATTAAGTCTTAACCTATATTCGAGTCTTTCTGGTAGAAATTATTGTTCTGGCTAGTCTGTAGCATGTTGTGGATTGAGTGATCCTATCTAGAAGTATCATGTATGACACAAGGTAATGGTCAGAAACTGCATCACTCTGAGGTGATATTTCAATGTCATTAATATTGAGTCCGAGTGACAGAATTAAGTCTAATGTGTGCTTACGAGTATGCGTTGGCCCTGTCAGGTTTTGTCTAATATTGAGAGAATTTAGAACATCCATAAACGCACGTCCTAATGCATCTTTTTGGGTTATCCACGCGGATATTAAAATCACCAACGATAAGAGCTTTATCTACAGTGACTACAAGCTCAGACAGGAAATCTGCTGTTTCTTTAAGGAAATCTGCATGGTGGCCCGGAGGTCTATAGATTGTAGCTAAGGCAAAAGAAAGCTGTTTATGGTTATGATCAGTTATTTCCATATTTAACCCTGTTACTGTCACCGTTCCTCCTGAGGAACACCTGACTTTACTTCAATATTTTGGATTTAAATGTTTATCGAATCGTGACAAACTATATATCTTTGGAAAGGTCTAAGCCTCTAGAATACAGATTTTTCAGTGTTTTATAAAAGAAATTATGTGGTCGCTATGAAGACGGGACATGAAAACCCTATTGTCATCATTGTTTCTCCTTTGGTCGCACTTATGGTGGACCAAGTTAAAGAAGCAGCTGAAATGGGTATCACGGCGATGCAACTCGGCGTGCATGACGAGATGGATATAATTAGCGGTCGTTGCCAGCGTCTTTTCGGAAGCCCGGAATCGTGGCTGCTGAATAAGTGGAGGGACATGCTAGGCTCCCATATTTTTTGAAGCCAACGTAATGGGTATCGTCGTGGATGAAGTTCACCTAACGTACAAATGGTAAGAGATTTATGACTTAATGTTGTGATATAAATGAAATGTTGTAAACATAGTAGGTGTTGATGTACGTCCGCTAACTCAGACTTAGTATAATCACAATGTTAGTGTCATTGTAGCAAAATAACTAGAAGTTCGGTCAGGCTGCTAAAGACGCCATTTCAACATACGTCACACACTCCGTTGCTCTGATTGGTCGTAGGTCTATCCAATTGAGTGCAGAGGCATTTTTTCGGTTGAGACACGCCCCATAATCATAGCCCAATGGAGCAGTATCAGACTCAAATTCTAGAATTGAGTATAGACTAGAATTGAGTATGACAACATCAGGCTAAATATTTAACATTTATAATTTTGTTTACATAATAAAATCTCATAATAAAAGTATATGCATTACAAAAACGTACAAAAACTACTTATATGTATGCTAACAATTGTTTGTTTATTTTTAGGAATGTGGCTGCATCGCCCTCGCCAGCAACTCGCACAGGAGTACACAGGTCTCGTTCAGTTTTTAGTCCAATTGAGAATCATACTAAGTACACAGACATAATATTTAGCATTTATAATTTTGTTGACATTCTCATAATAAAAGTATATGCATTACAAAAACTTAACAAAACTACTTAGAAATATGCATGCTAACAATTGTTAATTTATTTATTTTTAGGAATGTGGCTGCATCGCCCTCGCCAGCAACTCGCACAGGAGTACACAGTAAGTACACAGACATAATATTTAGCATTTGTCATTTCTTTTACCTTGTCATAATTCAAGTATATGACATTTACGAAAACTTGTTGTCTTTATGCTTACATTACTGATATAATGAGTATAATGATCTACACAAAGATGATGAAAATATGCTTTCCTTTATTGTGTTAACAGCATTCTCATGGTTTTAAAGGTGGAGTGCACAATGTTTGAAAAACGCTTTGGAAAAGGGAGTCGGGCCGATTACCAAAACACACTTGTAGCCAGTCAGCAGTAAGGGGCGTGTCTAATAACCGTCATCCTTGCCTGGGTTGCGTATGTGTGGGGCGGGTCTATCAAAAGAAGGTCCAGATTCTATTGGGGTAGGGGCCTGTTTGTTTAGGTGATTCCAAATATCAACATTGGCTTTCAAACATTGTGCACTCCGCTTTTAATTTTTTTTCATCAACAGATTCCACGATGACAATGACCAGCCACCTGTTCCAAGGAGAGCAAATACAAGCAAGCAAGCTACAAAAAGACAGTCAACTTTGTCATGGAAATCAGAGACTGATAATGACATGGATCCACAGACTCTGCGATTCCTGCCCACACGGAAACCTGGACCACAACTGAGGTCTGCTGACTCACATTCTCCAATGAGTGTATTCAAACAGTTTTTCTCAGAGAGTGCTGTGTCAACTCTGTGCCACAACACCAACATCCAAGTGGCCAAGGCAACTGCAAACGGTTGCAAATATCAATGGAAAGATTTCAGCACCAGCGAGATGTACAATTACATTGGGCTCATTTTTTACATGGCCATGGTGAAGTTGTCCTCCATCAGAGACTACTGGCGACAAAGCAGTGTTTTCTCTGTGCCTTTTCCAGCTACAGTCATGTCAAGGGACAGATATCAGACAATTTCATGGAATGTGCACATGAGCCACCCAGATGCAGACAAGGAGAATGACAGAAAGAAGGGCACAGCTGAACATGACCATCTGTTCAGGGTTAAACTTCTTATGAACGCCATCCGTGATGCTTGCAAAGCAGTCTATCATCCTAGAAGAAACTTGGTTGTGGATGAGAGAATGGTGGCATGCAAAGCAAACAAGGGAATGACACAGTACATGAAAGCCAAGACAACCAAGTGGGGCTTCAAGTTGTTTGTTCTTGCGGATTCATCAAATGGATACACTGTGGAGTGTGGACATTTCTGTGTATACAGGAAAGAACAACTTTCCCACAGGTCAAGGACTGTCATATGATGATGTGACATCTCTTTTAGTTTGTAAAGTTTTGGGCTTTGGGTACCATGTGTACATGGACAATTTTATATTTTTATAAGAGTTTATGGAACAGTTTGTCATAGAGCTTTGTGGTTTGTCACAGACAGCAGCACCAAAACCCTCCAGAATTGACCATATTCCGGTTCCAGGAGCTGAGCTGACTGCAGATGCTCAGAAAATTAGCCACTACTGGTTGCCGGGATTGTGTGCATTGCAAATCAGTGCATGGTAAGAGACAACAAACACAGTTGAAATGCCAAGCATGCAACGTTCCCTTATCTCTTCAGCTGACCAGGAACTGTTTTCAAGAGTGGCACAATAATTTGTAATTTCAAGTTTATGTTATAGGTTTTGGTCTTGCTCCATTTTTTTTTGCACTGTGCTTTACAAAGCATACACCTTTATTATATCTTGTCTTCTGTATAATTTTATGTTAAATTCAAGTTTGTTATAGGTTTTGATATTGCTACATTTTTTTTCACTAGGTGTACGACTGTGCTTTACAAAGCATACAGCTTTATTCTATCTTGTCTGCTGTATAGTTATATGTGTAAATTCAAGTTTATGTTATAGGTTTTGATCTTGCTCCATTTTTTTGCACTAGGTGTATGACTGGGCTTTATACACATGAAATTACACAGAAGACAAAATATAATTAAAATGAATGCTTTCTAATTAAATTCAAGTTTGTTATAGGTTTTGGTCTTGCTCCATTTTTTTGCACTAGGTGTATGACTGGGCTTTACAAAGCACACAACTTGATTATATACTGTCTTCTGTATAACTACATATTTCATGTGTAAATTCAATTTTTTTATTTTAAAATCAAATTTATGTCTTAGGTTTTATGTAAAGTAAAAGTCTGATTACTGTTTCAGGAGGTTTTTGTGTACAAGTTTATAGTTTATACAAGTTAAATTTTTGACTAGGGTTTGTTTCAATAAACTGAAAATGTCCCACTGACCTTCTTTTCTATTTTGATTTATGTTGTTTACTTGATCTTAATAAACCACAAACAAACATGTATATACTTCTTTAGTCCCCACATTCTTTACTGTAGTTCCCTTTCACATTCCTGCCTAATGGCTCAAGGCCTATGACAGCTGGGGAAACAAAAGGCTCGCATAATGAGCTGCAATCAATCCTTCTCGCATACCCCTCTTACCATTTCTAAATCAATATATTGTTTTATGTGAATGAGTAGGCAGAATGATTTTCACATCATTTTGAAGAAAAACTCTAGGCTACTAGATTCTGTTTTGACAAGTCTTGGGACAACATGTTTAGGATGAGTTTTGTGGACTTATATCAGTGACTTAAAAATTTTGCTTTTACAACAACCACGCATAAACATTTTTCTCTCAAAAATACAAACATGCACATACATGTTGATCATATAATATTGTAGCCCAGTTTGTGCTGAACACAGTGTTATGAGAATGTTGCTATTATTATGTTTATAAGCAACTGAAAAAAGCACAAATGTCAGTGCAGGTCAAAACTTCTCCAGGGCCCTAAAATCCCCAGAGGGTTAAATCACTAGACGCCCTCCCCTGAGGCGGCCCGCACCAGGTAATCAGTCTGGGCGTGTGTCTTTCCATCCCCCATCTCGGGCTACCCACCTTATAAGTATAGAGGTTTGGAACTAAAAAAAGTTCCTCATAGAAGGAATCATACAAGTTATTCACTAATGTTTCCTCTTATTATAACAGATCAACGTACAGTGATGATGAAACATCAGCGAGGAGCTGTGACAACAGTTATAAACATGACTTTGTTTGTGTTGCTTCTGCTGTCAGGTTGGTGTCACATCATTTAAATCGGTTTTCAAAAGTATATGTGTGCACATGTATATATTTAAGCATGTTCATTTTAGCAGGACTTCTGTGCAGCACTTCTGGTCTTTGGCGGGAGTATCAGTACATAAACATAAGTATGACATGGACAGAAGCTCAGAGTTACTGTAGAGAGATATACACTGATCTGGCTACTGTAGACTCGATGGATGATGTGAACCGGATGATAAATACAGTGAATGATGGGAACAGAGGATTATTGTGGATTGGACTGCAGACGGCAAACCAGAGCCGTTGGGTTTGGTCAAATGGAGATGATAACATTTCATACAGTCAATGGGCCACAGGAGAACCTTATGGAAGAGGGGATTGTAACCTTTTTTGCTATGATGCTACGTACGATTATGGGTGTGAAACCCCATTATCGTTTGTGTGTTACAATGGTAAGTAGTTTATTTAGTGTGTTAACATTCCCTTCAACTGAGAAGAAGAGTTGGGATCTGATTTTTTTGCATCTCTTAATAGAAAGTACTGGATATGTCATAATAGATGATTTGAAAAACTGGACAGATGCACAGAGTTACTGCAGACAAAATTACACTGATCTGGCCACCGTCCACAACTCTCAAGAGCAGCAACAGCTATATGCAACTGTTAAAGATTTTGGGTCATGGATCTGGATGGGTCTCTTCAAGGACTCTTGGCAATGGTCTGATCAATGGAATCTCGCCTTTAGAAACTGGGCACCAGAAGAACAATTCCAGAGGCTTGGTGACTGTGCTGCCATGTCTACAACTGACTCTGGGAAATGGGTTCAGTACAGCTGTGACCAACAGTACCATTTCCTCTGCTATGGAGGTGAGTTTAACAAATGAATTACTTTGCTATCTGTGTTCACTGTGATTTGAACCCATGACGGTTGTGCTGCAATTTAAATCATGTTTAACTTAAATACAATGCACAAATGCTTTTAATAAAATGCATACCGTAAATCTTATAACCTGATATCATATATAAATTTTTCTTTGTATTTATGTAGAGGGCAAGTTAGTTAAAAGACAAACTGTCAGACTGAAGTTGTCCAATGATGGGAAATACAACTTGACTGATCCTTTACTGCAGACTGCCATTATGAATGAGGTTTGTCAGATTTGTGTTAACGTGTTGAATGTCCATCACATCATCATTAAGTTACTGACATTCGTGAAACCGTACAGTAAGCACTCAATTGTTTTATATTATGTCTATATCTATTAAATTTAAAATCAACATTCAGTATAACAGCAGTCATGTTATTGGTTATGATAGCCAGATAAATACCATATGTACGCTGATAGCAGCCTTACAAATATGTGGGTGGGTTAATAATTAAAATGTTTCAAAATGAGTGCTAGAGATGATTATTGGTGCTTGCAAAAACAATTATTACTCATATTATTTATCAGAATTCTACTTCTGCTCATAACCTCAAAAGAAAATGAAACTATTTTAACAATTAGACTTAAAGAAATCATATTTATTTACAAGAGAAAAGCTATCTCTGCATCATGTCGATACATTGCGGTTTATTTTAAGTTTTAATATTAGGCAATAGGAACCCCTCAACAGCAGAAAATACTTAACCACACCATTCAACTTGATTTTTATTTTGCAATTTTCGACCGCTGTATTAATATATCTGAAAATTGGTGTCACCGGCACCATTCTTTTTAATGTATTTCTATTAGTAATAATCCCTGCAAGCAAGCATACGATGGCCCATTCAGGCTTCTGACTACAAATGATCTATACAAATATAAAAATAACACAACAAAAAATAACAAACCATTACTTGGAGCTTTGCCATTGAATACTTATATAGAACACCACAACATATTTTCAACAGAGGTCACTCTTCTTCCAAGGTTTTTTGGGTGTGTTTAATTAGGGTTGGAACTAAACTCTGCAGGACAGTGGCCCTCCAGGATTAGGGTTCCCCAGCCCTGGGCTAAAGAATGGCCAATCAATGTTACTACTCTCCTAGTGCAGGGGTGTCCAAACTCAGTCCTTGATCTAGTCTGTATAGAAAGGTCTTGATTAGCTGGATCTGGTGTGTTCAATTAGGGTTGGATCAAAACTCTACAGAGACAACGTCCCTTCTGGAGCAGAATTGGACACCCATGTCTTAGTGGCAACATGGGCTTTACACCCACCAATGTTTTTTTCTTTATTCTGGAAAATAAACTGTACTCTTTTTGTAACATTTACAAACTATATAAAATAATATAAATATATTTTCAGCCTAATTTCTAAATGCATTTGAACAGACTTAAAGGACAAGTTTGGTATTTTACACTTAAAGCCCTGTTTTTAGATTGTTTATGATGAAACAGAACGGTTTTGACTGAAATTTCGACATATGCGGCTGCCCCGAGAATTTTCGGGTATTTGTTGTTTCACCTCCCACCTCTACAATGGCTGTATAGGTGCACTGGAACAATTAAACTTTCGTTTACAAAGACGTGAAACCCACCGAGTGATCAGGGGTGCCCACCGATACGCCCACACAAAAATCGCCGCAAAAGACGCCCTCCAACAGGCATTGTAAACTTGTGGATCTATTTTTCCAAACGCCTCACGTTGCAAGTTGAGAGCTTGAATAATAGACACTCCAGCCCAGGTGGGGCGATAATCCACCTTTGCCAATTGCAAGAATACAAACAAGGTTCCCGGCGCGGAGTAATACCGTACCTAGGGCTGGGCGGTATATCGGATTTAGGGGATATATCGATATGGGTTCCCGACGTGATGCGGAATAAGCCAATACCGTTCATATCGATATGGTTTAATGCGACTCACGCGCGCATACACGCTCCCTGCGCGAGTCCACCCGTCGCAACAAGTACGCGACATGGAGAAGCACGCAGAAACTCTGTGACGCTTGGATGCGCCTCATGAATGTGGACATTCAAAAACTG
Source organism: Misgurnus anguillicaudatus (assembly GCF_027580225.2). Classification (NCBI taxonomy): domain Eukaryota; kingdom Metazoa; phylum Chordata; class Actinopteri; order Cypriniformes; family Cobitidae; genus Misgurnus; species Misgurnus anguillicaudatus. The sequence goes on along the minus strand of NC_073338.2, from coordinate 6,459,115 downwards.
CGGCTGCATATGCACTCAGAGCATTGTAATAAAATTGAGTTCAAGACTAAAATAAAATGTCTCCTCAACCTGCTTTTACAGAGAGATCATTGGAATTAAGTTACCGCTGCATAGGTGTGCTTTTATCCCAACAACAACATGTCTGACGCTCCATCACACATATTTATCTAATACGCTATTGCAGTTATTCCTCATCACTATTATAGCAATGTCAGATGAGTGACATTGCGTTTATACCTCAGTTTGACGAGAGAAGTGCGTAGATAAAACAGAAACTCCTAAGGAATTTTATTTTGTGGTGAACTTTTTCCTCAGATTCAAAGCCCAGCATAACAGCCACAAACAAGTCTCCGTTATTTAATTTTAAAACATCACTTTAGAATTAGTAACGAATGATTGTGCTGCTTCAGTGAAGCTATTAGTGTGAATTAATGAGATTATTAGTGAGAAATAGTAAGGAAGGATGTGTGTGAATAAAACAGAGACAGTTTAAACATGCTGAATGTGCGTGCGTTGTAGTTTCAGTTTGCACGTAGCCAATCAGATTCCAGAACCACATCTGTTGTATAAACTTTCTTATTTTGGATCATATGTTTTTAAAGTTTTGTCAATGTTTGTGACTGGAATACACTGTAAGGACAAAAGGAGTCTCTAATGAAGAGGACTGACTCCTTTAGTAAATTCTGTGAACACAAATCTTAATGGTACAGACAGTTCAGTATATTAATGAGAATTGTGTGTTTCTATTTTTATGGATATAATAATTTCAATAGTATGGGCAGGACACTTTTCTATAATTATAATTATATTATAGATTAAAGATCATATTACATGATAATGCCAATGTGCACAAAGCAAAGTTAAAAAAAGAAATGATTAAGAACTTCACTGGTTTGTATATAAAGTCAACTAAACCCAGCTAAACAACTTTGGTATGACAAACATTCCCCATGATGGGTCAAGGACATGAGCATTTCAGGTAAGATAAAGGCTCTAACAAAGATGATTTTTATATGGTACTATAGCATTAATTTTGATTATAAGTGGACTTGAAGTGGAATAGATAGTTTATTAGGGAGTGTTTACAACTTTATGGTACAACTTCAGCCACAAAGATTATGCAAACTGTTTAAAAATAGGCTTTGACTTTCAAGTAACATTTTTATCCTTTTTGTAAGAAATACCGGATATATATCGGATACCGCCATTCCTAAAAAAAATACTGGGATATGAATTTTTGCTCATACCGCCCAGCCCTAACCGTACCTCACAGCACATCTAATACAATAATCTGAAAACAGGGCTTTAAGTGTAAAATACAGAACTTGTCCTTTAATCATGCAGTGAAAGAACACAGGCCCTGTCCCAAATGGCGCACTTCATGTGGACTTTCGGTCTCGTGGCCTTAAATTGCGCGTTCTCGTTTAGTCTACGAGTCCATAGGGTGTCCCATCTGTCATTTTTATGCTTTAAAGTGTGCTCATCAGCGCCTCCTTTGCCCCCTTGATGCGGTCTTCAGCGGAACCCGCACTGCAGCAGGCTTCGCGCAGTTTACCAACCCCGAAGTCCTTGCGAAAGGGCAATCAGACCAATCAGACGACGGAAGGGAGGAGTTCACACTGACGGGCAACTTCTCTACCTATTTCCGGTGTGATGCTCGAGTCTGTCCCAAAATATAACACTGGTGCACCCACGTGGAATCGCATCAAGGGTCCCTAAAGTCTGGACTACGTGATGTCATCAAAGTGTGGACTCTGAGGAGGACCACAAGTCCGGAGTGTGCCATTTGGGACAGGGCCAGACTCTGTCTTAAACGGCACACTTGTTCATGGGTTTTTAAGGAATTATGCATTGTCTTGTAGACACAATCCCATGGAAAAGATGAATTTATAAAGTCTTATCGAATTTCACATAAAATTTTAAAAAGGAGCCAACCTGCATGTCCCAAAGGTCCAAAACTTGCTCTAGACCTGAACGGGCTGGCACATACAGGGCCATCATGGAAATAATGCTCACAGAAAGCCAGAGTTGAGCCCAAAGCTGTGGGCTTCCCCTGGGCAAGGCCACACTGGGTCTGTTTATGTTTGATGTGGGCTGGTCCTAGCCTACTCTGCCTACAAAAAGCCAACATAGGCCCCGCAGTGGCAATATTTTTCAGTACAACTTAATGTGCAACAATTTTTAAATGAACATAACAAACTATAGCCTCTCAAGTAATATAAAGTCTAAGAATCTGTTTCATTTCACAGGAATGCTAAAAACACGATTTAAAATAGCATGGCAAAAATAAAGTTTAACATGATGGCACATGTAAGGGATCACAGGTTTTTGGGTGAAAAAAAAACAAAACTAAGATTCCTGGGTTTCGGCAGCGAAACTGTAAGGGTAAATTCGCTACAGTGGTTCCGGATGCAGGAATGCTGAAATGATTAAAGAAATGTTAACTCATTCACCGCCATTGACGAGTTATCTCGTCATTTATGAGTTCATATTTAACTAATAAATATGCCTTTTTGGACGAATTTCAAGTGAAAGTGTAATACCGCTTTTATCCACCAGATGGCGCCAAATCGAATGTATCAAAAACGGAAGTTAAAAAGAGTTAATGGTTTATTTTAACTGCCTTTATGTTTGATAGTCATTTGAGTCTGATCTCTAACATAAATTCCTTTACAAAAACGCAATTTTTTAAGCTTTTTGCTCAAAATGTTGTATTTTTGAAGAGAAATATCCATATTTCAGTGGTTAAATTAAGTAGAAAAAGTAAATATATAATGTGTTCTTTAATTTGATATAATTTGTATGTTTATATATTTATAGAAAATGATATTTCCTGCAAGGAATTTTGTGAAAATTTTGTAAAAATCACAAAAATGCAGGTGGGCAACTTTTCTCAAAAAGGCTGGCGGTGAATGAGTTAACTGCAAGATGGTGTAAAACTGTATTTATTGTCATTAACCATTTTTCGGCAACTTAAACTAATGACGGAAATAAGCGAAGTTATGATAGCAAGATATGTGGGACAGTATTGTTAGAATATAAATATATTGTATTGCAATAGGTAGCTTTTAAGTGTTAACGTCAAACCAAAATAAACAACAGATTTATAAAGGTTTAATAACAGCACTGACTTAAAGTTACAAATGAAATGGTTACACTATAAATGCATGAAATGTTAAATAATACAATTAACTGTTGAGAACAGAGAAAGAAAAAAGTGTAGCATAAAGAGAGGGACCATTGAGAACTGGAATCTTGGCCTAATGGCCTGATCCCCAGAGCTCAGGTAAAAAAGAAAACCATAAAGAATAAACAGAATCCAAGAGCTCAAGGAGACCAGCCCCAAGAAACCCCACTTTAAATGCATCTAGTTTCTTCATTTTTTTTAAAGGAAAGACATCTAATGATTTTTACAGGGTTACATGTGTCTGTGAAGTTTCAGCTAAAAAACCCCATTAATCATTTATTATAGCATGTCCAAAATGCCCCTATATTGATGGTTTCCTCATATGTTTAAGTAAATCAACTAATCATTGAGACTTATATAAGTTGTTTAAACAAAAATCTTGTTAAGCTTATTTGATTCTGTTAGGAATCCTCTGTGTGCAGTATTTAAGTAGAGTTTACTTGTTCATTTAATTTTAAGAGGAACCAATGTACACTATTGAATCACATAAATCCAAAGGGTTATTATTATTTTTTTTTATATTGTAGTAGTAGTAGTAGTAGTAGTAGTAGTAGTAGTAGTAGTAGTAGTAGTAGTAGTAGTAGTAGTAGTAGTAGTAGTAGTAGTAGTAGTAGTAGTAGAAGGTGTAATCTAATGTGTCATGATTATTCAAATTTAGATTTTTTTTCTTGCTGGTCTTCAGATTAATATAAAGCTAAAGAACCTTGGACTGGAGAACGCACATATAAACTGGAGAAAGGATGAAGATGGAGAGGTGTTTCATCTGAGCGAACGTACAGTGAATTCAAGACCTCCATGTAATATGAATCCCTGAACTTAAACTCTGCTTAATGTTTACACTGTTCTTTTTTAATACATAGAGATCGATGTGATCATGAGGTTAATTAAATCTCCAGTACACTATTTTTTTCTGATTTTCTAAGCTACAACTTTAAAAAATGTTTTTATAGATTCCTTTTCAAGTCTTTTTATTCATGCCCAAGCAATAATAGGGACAAAATTAAAATGTAAAATTTAGTTTTAATTTTATGTTCTGTTTTTCTTTTTCATTTTTGTGTTCATTTTTATTTTCAACTTGTATGCAAATTCGATGTTTATCTGTGAGTGGGGCTTTCTTGCTAAAAAAAAGGGGATTGGCTGAAGCAGTGTTGCCAACTCAGCGAATGTGTTGCCAACTTAGCGACCTTATTGCTACATCTAGCGACTTTTAGACCCATTTAGCCAAACTTAGCGACTGTTTGGATGAATCTTAGCTTCACATCTGTACAGACTGGCTACTGTGTCGATTGTACTGGCCCACGAGTGCCAGGTGTTGCTGTCCCAGGTGAAATGTGTGTTTACCCTCTGTGCATGGAGCTCGGCAGCGAGTAACATTTAGACCGTACAAGCTGACGCGTGGATGAAATTTGTGTACATTGTTTACATTTCACAGGAGGAACAAACACTAAAAAGTGGCTGGTCCGCTGTTATGTATGTGCATATTTTTACAAATCTGATCCGGTGAGGCGTCAGTTCAATGAATTGCAGACATACACAAACAGTCACTTACATTTAAATGAACGTTATCTGTGCTGTCTGTACCACCCCACAAGTATCACCCCTATGTGAGTCTTTCGGGGTCTACTCTGTACACTGCACTGGACACAACATATGCTGCAGTTCTGACCATAGCTGAAGTGTGAAAGACGAGTTACGCACATAAATGCGGTGCGGTGATGTCACGGCATATAGAAATATATATTATTAAAACAACAAATTATATTAGCAATAACAACTTGAAATAAGATATAAGATTACTGCTTTCCTGGGGTGGGTTGTTGTGCTGTTAACAGCCTACCACGTGATTTTGTTGCTTCTTCACCATGGTAAAACAAAATCCCGTACGATCACAGCCCACAAATCAGCGTTACAAATGAGGACCACTTACAAATATGCAGGGTTTAAAAATTGGGCCGAAGCTGAAGCCCGTCACAAAGGCTGAAGTCTGCTCTGGTGTGCCCGCTGCAAAAGTAAGTTACTGGTCGCTGTGTATGTCCATTCTCATGAAATGCATACAAATAACATGCAGTGTGATTGTCGTGTTATACGCCAAATTTCAATTTTGCGAGCATATGATACACCAGTCCTTCCCGTATTTCGGCCCATATATTATCACACTGCATGATACTGTATGTGTATGCATATGAGAGTGACTGACGCCTCACCGGATCAGATGTGTAAAAATACGCACATACATAACAGCGTAACAGCTTTTTTTAATGTTTGTTCCTCCTTTGAAATGTAAACAATGTACGCGAATCTCATCCACGCGTCAGCTCCTACAGTCTAAATGTTGCTCACTGCCCAGCTCCATGCATAGAGGGTAGACGCACATTTCACCGGGACAGCGACACCCGGAACTCGTGGGCCAGTACAATCGACACAGTAGCCTATCTGTACAGATGTGAAGCTAAGATTTATCCAAATAGTCGCTAAGTTTGGCTAAGTGGGTCTAAAAGTCGCTGGATGTAGCAATAAGGTCGTTAAGTTGGCAAGCAACACAGTCACTGAGTTGGCAACACTGCTTCAGCCAATCACCTTTTTTTAAGCAAGTAAGCCCCACACACTGATTAACATTGAATTTGCATACAAGTTGGAAATAAAAATGAAGACGAAAATGAAAATGAAAAAGAAAAACAGAACATAAAATTAAAACTAAACTTTACATATAAATGTTGTCCCTATTTTTGCTTGGGCATGAATAAAAAGCCTTTTAAAAAATGTATTTACAGATTCCTTTTCAAGTTTGCCTTTTTATTTTAATATTGGCTGTCTTGCCTCAAGATTATATGGACAATGAAATGTCAAATCATCAAATTTAATTTAATTTTTCAATTTGGCCAGAATTATGCTTCATCAAGTTGAAAATTAAAAGGAAATTATTTAATTTAATGTTAACATTTTTATTTTAGCATTTAATTTTCAAATTTGGGACATATTTTGCGATTTAATTTTTTATTTTATAGTTTAATTAATTAACTTAAAAAAGACCAAAAATACCTTCCATACTTTATGCCACTGTTAATGCTTTTAATTTATACAGTAGCTTTTAAACGTATTGACTTATATAAGATAAAGTTTATTGTTATTATTATTATTACATTATTCTCATAATGTAATTGTCAGGAACAATGTGAATGCTTGATATGAATGTAGCCACTGTATATTTATATTTAGAGTAGGAATTTTACAAAGTTATATCTTCCTTGAAAACCAGTTTCTTGCGTATGGAAATATCTCTCTCTCTGTTGCTTCTGGGAAAAAATGAAAATAAAAGGAAGCTGTTAACTGAGTCTGTCAGCTGTCTGTCTCTCATTATTGGTTTATAAAAGGTGAATGACTGGTCTTGTCAATCAAATATTGAGGCATGAGCGCTCTTTTGCTGTTAATATTAGCAGAAATTTTAAAAAGAGGGTGCTTGCTCTGACCTTGTTTGAGGGTGAGAGGTGCACAAACACGCAGGAGAGAGTGAGCGAGTGGAGTCCGGTTCTTCAAAGCAACTGTAAACTTCCCTCACCACAACGTAAGGCCCGCCTCTCCCCTCATTCGATTGGACAATGAAAGACGCGAATGACGTCGGGCGCTTCTCCGCTCTCAGCGTTCCTTCAAAAACACGTGCGCGGCAGGCGGCAAAAAACCGCAAGGCGCTCGCCGCGCATAAACAGCGCGCAAACACACCCTGTCCATAGAATATCATTCAAAAAAGGCCCCTGCAACTGCCATAAATGCTTTTGGTGTGACTGGCCCCTAACTCAACATTTTCTAGTGACTGGTAACATTGAATTTTTTCACGTGGGCCAATAGATTTTCTGTGAATTGAATTTTATCAATTGTGGCAACGATCTGTAAACATTAGCTCAATGGGAAATAACAGGTTGAGCCAATTAAAAATAAGAAACCATGTTTTTGCCCAATTAACTTTTTAAAGGGGACATTCCAGAAGACGTTTTTAAGATATTAAATAAATCTTTGATGTCCCTAGAGTACATATGTGAAGTTTTAGCTCAAAATACCATATAGGTAATTTATTGTGGCATGTTAAAATAAGCACTTTATGGGGCTGAGCAAAAACTGCACCGTTTTTGTGTGTATCCCTTTAAATCCTAACGAGCTGCTCAGGTGGGCGGACTCTCAAGCGCTGGCGCTGCAGACCGAGCATCGAGGGAGATTCTCTCACGAAAGAAGTTAGTGAGCGTTGTTAAGCATTATATATTTGAAGTTTAAAAAGTCAATCATCTGGTTTATGCATACTAAATACATGTTTATCAGCAGATGGGGAACATTGTGAAATAAAAATAAAGACTTTTAGGTTTCATGCTACCTGTGTTTTAAACAGGGATAATGAGTTTCAGCATGTTACAATAAAATACACGTCCACAAATATTCAGAAGTTTACTTTTTGACCAAACCACATGCACATTTAAATGATCTGTAATAAAACAACACGTTTAATGCTTAAACTTTAGAGAAACAGATCAAATGACATGTTTAAGTTTATTGTGTACACATATTGAACACATTCGCGTTTCTGTCAGTCTCTCATCTTTTTTGTAAATCCTCATTCATTTGAAACTTCAGAGAAACATTAAACAACATATTTAATTATTGGGTATGATAGTGAATACACATTGTGTATGATAGTGAATACGCGTTGTTCACTCACTCTGTCTCGTGCAGTGCATTAATCCTCGTGTTCATTTATATAAACTTCAGAGAAACATATTAAACAACATAACTTACTTGAAAGCAAACCGTCGCGTTGCTCTCTCTCTCTCGTTCGCTCACTCGCTCTCTCTCTTGCACTAAGGTAACGTTAATCCTTTAGAACGTTAATTCAATCTTTAGAAAGATTATTAAAACTACAAGTTATAAGATTGTAGGTTCCTGTTTGTGTTTGATGGAATACAAACGCGTCGTGCTGTCAGTCATTCTTTCTCTCGTTCACTCGCACTCGAGGTAGCATCATGGTTGGATAGCGCAGTTGAAGGGGCGGTATCATTATAATAAGATCCCTTAGCTACGTCATGCGGGGAGCGAAATCCGCATGACCTATTTATTCACATGCTTTCACAGAGAGCCTTACCAAAACAAAGTTACAGGGTTGCTATTTTTCATGTTTTCTGGGTTGGTAGAAGCACTGGGGACCCGATTATAGCACTTAAACATGGAAAAAGTCTGATTTTCATGGAATGTCCCCTTTAAATTGTGGTAGCGTTCTTTTTTAAATCTGAAAATGTATATTGGTTAAAATTATATTGGTAAGCAACCATTTATTTCCTGTTGCCCTAATAGAAAAAGAAACTCTCAAACTATTTTGTAAATTTTTATTTATTCATTTATTTGTAATACGTTAAAATTGTAAACATACAGAAACGGTCTGCATACAATTGCACAGTAGACATTAGAAAACAGGGCTTATTCTAGTTCCAGACTAAAAAGCATGTTTTAGCTGTCTTAATTTAAAATCATCTTGCACCGACACATCTTAACATATATCAGTGCCATTGTTTTGCACACCAATAATGTTTTTATAAGGTTGGTTTATAATTAAATGTCCTAATATATCTAAGGCCTAGTCCTGGATTAATCTAAACCCTGTATGGGAAAACGGCCAAGTGTTCAGTAAAGCTTCACATAGATTTTATAATTTTTACTTAAAGCTTACATAAATTACTCAATGCTCATGGAACTGCCACTTAACTATTCAAACATTAAACATTTTACAAATATCTCCAAAAACACCAATGTAAAAGTGGGGAGGGTTCCCCACCCAATGTTAATCACAATTTCACTTGAATTTAACATTCTCACACTAAGTAAGAGCTTATGAAACTACTTCTTTAAACATCTTACAAATACTTTTTTATGCAAGACAACACTCCATCACATGCATCAAAGTACTCAACTGCATGGCTGGCCAGTAAAGGCCTTAAAGATGAAAAACTAATGACATGGCCCCCTTCTTCTCCTGACTTAAACACTATTGAGAACTTTTGATCCCTTCTTATGCAGGACATTTACAGTGAAGGTAAACAGTACACCTCTCTGAACAGTGTCTGGGAGGCTGTGGTTATTTGTAAATGTAGAGTTTGTTTATTATTCTCACTTTAACGCAGTGGGGAAGCTACCACCCACTTTGAGTTGTGGCCCACCCAATCAGAAGGCCATTTTTCCAGACAAATGTGTAAAAAATAATTTAACAAAAATAAATAATAGTACTACGAATAGACGTCTTATCACACTATAATTTCATATATGTAATTAAATTATAAATGTAATTAAAATATAAAATATAAGTGCAAGTTTGCATGTTCAGGCAGTTTCACAGTTTTCTTTTATCCTATAGGTGCACACGCTTATCAACATGAAACATTGAATATGATTCGTCAGTCATTGTTAGTTCCGCCTATGCGCGATTGAACTGAATTGAAAATAGCGACGCAAATCATCAAGTTTAACAGCCTTTCCACAATGACATCTGCTGTGGTCTATTTACTTTTGAAGAGAGAGACTATTACATCACTCATGGAATTGTTGGATTACTTGAGGACATCTTTTCAAATGTCAACAAAATGAAACAAGCACTTATTACTTTGATAATGATTTCATGCTGTGTTAAAAGACTGTTCTCCACAACATATTGTATAAAAAACATATAACGTTACGCTCATCGATGATAAATGCTTGTCTGAGAAATGTATGTCCAGAGCTGCCAACTTCTGAGTTCAGCTTGGAGTGAGATTTTTTTTTTTTTGGGGGGGGGGTAATTTTTTATATAAGTCCTAACCATTTGCAATAGATAATAGTGTGGATTTTAGCTATTTCTGTGTTAAATAGTTGGAAAAGACTGCGTTAAAATGGTTCACAATACAAATCGAATCATATTTTAGAAATTAAATTGAAATAAAAGCTTTTACTGAGTTTAAATGCCTGAGATTAGAGTCTTTACCATTATTTTATACAATTCTATTATGCTTTCCTTCTGATAAAAGTTCCTTCCAAAAAAGTTCTTAAAATCTAATGAATAGGCTACTGGTCTCTGTAAAATATATAACTGCAGATAACAGCAGCTTTGATTCAGTTTATCCATTGAGAAAGAGAAGCGTAAAGTGATGATTTGTGATTGGTGATAGAGAGACTGTCACAATCAAATAAACCAAATGAGTAGTTTATATTAAACTTAAGCAACAGATAATGTGTATGTCAAGACCATATAATTATATTTCGTATATATTATTGTTTATAGATGTCAAATATCAATTGACTTTTTTCCCTTTTATTAAAACCTGTCACAGCAAACATCATGCAGGCTTGTACTGCTTGCAAACATCCACACGCGAGTGATGGTTGATTAAAATAGCTGTTTTCTGAGGGTATCTGCGTGCGTGGAATCCGGGCAATTCTCTGCTTTTCATCCAGACCTTGACGCTTTGTGTGTTGGACTGGTGCGGAGCTGACTGATCGGCGTATGACATCAGAGTAACGCGAGAGCAAAGGTAAAGGCGGACCCTTTTGTAACATTTCGCATTGCTCTCGCGGTAGTCTGATGTCCTCGCTGCCGAACTTCCTGCGAAGCGCCACATAAAGTAAAATGCTCTTTGACTCTTTGCAGCAAAGTACCAGCAACATGAGAAGTGGTGGCACCTAAGACAGTGAAGGTTCGTTAAATATAAAAGTGTCAGTAGGCTACTGCGAGCACTGGTTTAGCTACTTACATCATGCATTGCTCTTTCACCATCCTGCAGCTGCGCACTCGCTCTCTGTAGTTTGTAGCTGCCGCTTCGGCATCTGTAAACAATAACTCCACCTTCTTTGATTTGATTGGCCTTCGCATCATTTTGACTTTGACGAGCGCTTTATGCTGTTTGAGGCACGCCAGATAGAGATAGGCGTTTTACAGTATTTACAGTTAGGTATACAGTATTAGGCAATTATTTCATGTCTTTTGTTAAACTCAATGGGAATCTCAATGGTGGGCACGAGCCTGCGTGAGAAAATGGATGTGTGGCGTGAGAGCGTGAGAATGGGGTCAATTGTGTGAGTCTCACGGTGAATGCGTGAGAGTTGGCAGCTATGTATGTCTGCTTTTCTTTGCACGAAGGGACATATAATAACAAAGTCCAATATCTTTGATCATAATAAGACTTTTTCCATCTTTAACCAGAAGCTGTATTAGTCTCCTTCTTTAAAGGCGCAAAAGAGGATGTTTTTCGCCGACTGAGAATCTAAAAACGGTTACTGAGTTTTTTAAATGAGCGCATGCGTCAGAACAGCCTCCCTCCTTCACAGCTCATTTCTAGGGAACGCCTTCCAAAACTCGTGCACGAATATTTGAACGAGTGTTTGTTTACCACCGCCATATGCTGTGTCGCATCAGTGGATTCATTATGTGAAATGATATGATAATAAACACATAAGATGTTAAAACGTTAGATCAGTTGACGCTAACGTACTCCCATTTCAACTAGCATGTAGCAGACTGGTCACTGCCTTACAACTACAGTACAAGAACAACGTCAATATACCTGAATAACAGTACAACAATAATTACTCCACAAAGAAAGAATAATCACTGTTACCCGTTGAGGAGAATTTTTGCCAAATGCGCGTCTGTCTTGACACCTCTCTGTTCCTTCATTGCGCTCCAGCGTTGAAATGTTTCTCCATTAACGACTCTGGTTAGATTAAGTTACGCTCTTCTGACAATTTTCTCCTATTCAGTGCACCTAATAAATAGTCTTTTATCATTTAGTAAAGACAGTTTCTAGTAATATCGCAAAAATTTATAAAACAAACATCCTCTTTTGCGCCTTTAACTGTATTAGTCTGAGACTAATACAGTAGGACATGTTAAGGTGAGTTCAGACATTTTCTTAATGTTTATAGTGGTGTCATATTTATTTAAAGTGTATAGTCAAGAGTATTACTCCAGTGAACTATTTAGGGGGGCAGACTCTTTGTCGTGTCATAGGCTGTATGATTTACTGTTGTTGGAATAAAAAAAATTTTTATTAACACATGCAATTTTGTATTGTGCCATGTTGTTTGATGGCCATTTTTTCATTAACTAACAATCTCTCAAACGAGTTCTTTAGTAAAATCACTACCTGTTGAATCTGTCGTAGCCTTTGACGCTTTCACGTCATGCATTTTGCTGACGAGGAATGACATATCATTGTTCGGAACTATATGTTCACGTAACATAAATAACGTAAAAACTAATTCCGTTACTAATTCAGTTTATATTGAGTTCTGTGTTTTCAAGTGGATTAATAATTTGGTGTGGCACTGCCCATAGACTGTATAAAACAGGCACAGCCCCACCTGCCCATATACTGTAGACAAGCTACTGTTGGTTATTTATACGTTGTTTTATAATTTTCCCCTTGAAACATTGTGCTGCATGGCATCAAGGTAACTTGGCTTAGGTAGCGTGCCCCACAAAGCTTTTAAACGTGGCTGCGGCTGGAGGACACCGAAATTCCAGCTGTTTTTCAGCTGAGCCCTTTGGTTGCTGTGATACTTGAGCTGTGAGCCGGTTGGTATAGTAGTTTTTGTTGGCTATATTACTGATCATATGCTGTATTAATATTATATTAGGCCTAAGGCTATAAGACACCCAGTTAAACTTTCGTTTTCTCAGTTAACTTTCGTTTCCTAATTAAAAGAGTCCAGGTACGATCCTGCGACTATACCCCGATTGTTCTCGCCATGATTATCTTGAGAAGCAAGGTCAAAACAACCGATAAACAAGAGTACATCATTTTAGATTAGAGAATTCGTCCAGCTGTACTTCGCTACATTAACAATAAGGTATCTGTGCAAGCTAGGCCAAGGCCATGAGAACCAATAAGCAGAATATATCATTTTAGATATGAGGAAGGATCGGCCTCGGGCGTAAAAGCTTTGTTGTGCACGCCCCCAGTTTATGTTCATTCTATGCTTTGCCCACCCTGTTTCATAAAGGTCCACCCACTTGAACATTTCTGGCTTCGCCACTGCTTTAACAGGTGAAAAAATAAGTGAGATGGGAAAATCTTTGTTTTTCATTTAGTTGCCTAATAATTCTGTACACTAATAGTTGCCTAATAATGGTGTACATAGAAATATTCTCTTAAGAGAGCCAAAATTTCACTTTTACTACTTGTTCAGGTTTGAGGGTTGTTAACATTTTGAATTGACCAAGAGCATTGTAGTTGTACAATAACAAAAGTAATCCTCAAAAAATATAACTTGCCTAATAATTGTGCACACGGTGTATAGTAGGGGTGTGACGAGATCTCACGAGATTAAATATGTCACAAGATTTCTCGTGGAGGTTAAATGCTGGCCGTACCTCAAACAAAAGACGGCATCCTTTGGACTGTCTTATTACAAAATATTTACAATTATAAGTTTACTATTATATTTAGTTAATCGTAAATAGTTGTAATATGCTTATGACTTGTGAATGAAATGCACAGTTAACTGAAATAAACCAGCCTGCATATGTGACCTCCGGAGGATCGGCTTTCCATTTGAGAAACGGACACTTTCCAGATATCAGCATGAAGTTGAGTTTGTGGCAAAACCTTTTACAGTCCAATGTGCATCCATTATATTCTGTCTTTTACTGCATTGTTTGGGTTTCCAATAATGTTCATCTGAGACGCATTGTGTTTTTCTGTAATGTTAGATCAGTGCAGATGTGAAGCATCTCAGTAGATTAAACCTTCACTCTGAGTTTACATTATTTATCTCACAATTTTCCGTGACTGTCTTTTTCCGTGGCAGTCTCATGGATTGGTTACTACTTTTTCCTATTTTCAAACCATTGTCGTTTCGGTTTAGGGTTAGATTTGGTGTTTGCGTTAGTATGTCACTTTAAGTATTGGTTTATACTATTTTTTCTGCTTTACTCTTTTAAATTTTCTAAACTTTAATTAGTCGCCTACGTTGGGGTTAGAGTTGGGTTTGGGTAAGGATGTCATTTTATGTAAATCTAACCCTAATCCGAAGCGACAATGGTAAGAAAATAGGACAAAACAGTTGAGTAACCAATGCCATGGAAAAATGAGCAAAAAATTCTGTTACTATCATACATCTTGCTCAAGAATGATATTGGCTTCATCATTTCTGTTGTAAAAGAATTAGACAATGTTTGGCAGGCATTTGTTATAATACATAATGCTGGTTTATATTACTGTAATGTGTTTACTTGTTTTGATACTTTATTTGAACCACTTATTATTGCATCATCATTATTTTGTAATTTTGCTCAGTTCTATTTTTATTACAAAAATGTAATATCAATGTTATCATTGAGGATTTCTTGTGTTAAAATCTCTTCTCGTTAGGCTTGTTGCGATAGTCGGTGTTACCGGTGATACACGGTGATTAACCCACCTACCGGTCATAGCACTTGACCACCGGCAACGTCCCCATCGTGTTGAAGTTTTAGCCTATAGCAATAAAGCACTTAATTCAGTTTGTGACTACATGCCTTCGTAATTTAGCGTAAGCGGAACAAGCGCCGCAGTGAAGCAGCAGGTGTCCGATTTCATTTATCATGTGAGGAGAGTGAGGCGAGCTAACTGGCAAAGGATGGCGGAAGATCTGGTTTCAAAGCGAAATGCAAAAGCACCTACAGTGCCCTCTACAATTATTGGCACCCCTGTTTAATATGTGGTCGTGGACTTCTAAAAAATCTCCTTTTTAGTTAAACAACACACAACCCAAATGCAAAAAAAAGACAAAAATCCTACCTTTGATTTAAGTACATTACTTTGGTGGTAAAGAATTTACACGTTTAGAAAAAAAAAGAACTTGAAATCATGCGTTCCAAAATCATTGGCACCCTGATATGAATACTTTGTACAACCCCCTTTTGCCAACACGACAGCACTTAATCTCCTCCTATAACATTTCACAAGATTGGAGAACACAGAGAGAGGGATCTTTGACCATTCTTCTTTGCACAATCTTTCTAGATCATCCAGTGTCCTGGGTCCTCTCTTCTTTAGCTCGCCCCACAGGTTTTCGATTGGGTTGAGGTCTGGGAACTGAGATGGCCATGGGAGGACCTTGAGTTTGTGACTGCTGAACCATTTTTGTGTAGATTTTGCCACATATTGTTGATCATTATCCTGCTGAAAGCCCCAATGACGACCCATCTTCGTTTACGTTTGTCAGAAAAGGCTTTTTCCTTGCATGCCTCCCAAACAGCTTGTTGGCATGTATAGAGGTTCTGTTAATTGTTATGGAGACTTTGTAACCCCAAGATGCCACTCTTTGATGCAATTCTGTGACAGTAAGCTTAGGAAAAAAAATTTACTTCTCTAACCATACTCCTCACTGTGCGTTGTGGCAAGATAAACTTGGGACCTCTTCCAGCCTTGTTTGTCACTGTTCCAGTTGTTTTAAACTTCTTAATGATTCCTCTTACTGTAAATACAGGAAAGTTAAAGCGATTGGCTATTTTCTTGTAGCCATTCCCTGACTTATGAAGGTCGACACACATCTGCCTTACTTGAATGGTGTGTTCTATTGTCTTTGCCATGATGACAAATGGGGAGAATTAGACCTCTTTGTCACGTCATATTTAGAAATGGTAATACATAAAGACATAAAGAAATAATGTCTTTTAATACTGTTGAAAAGCAATCTTTCAGAGACCTTATAACCACACTTGACAGCCAATATGAACTGCCAGGGTGTTACTATTTCACCAAAACAGCTGTCCCACATGCCTACAACTGTGTCCGGAATGAGTTGCAGTTATTTCAACTGTTGAGCATTTTTCACTCACCACGGACATGTGGTCGAGCACAAAGATGACCCCTTATATGTCTCTGACTGTCCATTTTATTGATACTGAATGGGGACTACATTCAAAATGCCTACAAACTATTTTTTTGCCAGAGGATCACACTGCAGCTAACTTGGCTGACGCTTTGCAGGAGGCCCTAAGTGATTGGGGATTAGACAAGAATAAAATATCTTGTATCACAACGGACAGTGGAGCTAATGTAAAAGCAGCTGTTCGTAATTTAGGCTGGCCCTGGATAAGCTGCTTTGGGCACAACCTAAACCTAGCTGTGTCCAACACAATCGACAGCTGTGTGTCGTGCAATAAACGGCATGTTCTCCCACAGCTGAAGAAGGGAACTGCAAAAAGCCCAAGCCGAGCTTGGCCTTCCTGAACACTCGCTGGTGACGGTAAGTTTATTGTAGCCTCAAATAGTTTGTGACAAAAGCATCTGTTAAAAAAACATTAAAACAATGATAATAAATAATTATAATAAACCATGTTTTTAATTGTTAATATTTGTATATGTTTTAATAGTGATTTGTAATATTGCATTTTTTTTAAACGACTGGTTATAACGACTGGCTATAACAAATGTTTTTATTTTCTCCCCTGAGGACTGTGCAACTCGCTGGGGATATAAGCAGAAAATGATTGATAGGATGTTAGAGCAGAGGACAGCCATCAATCGAGTACCTGCAAATGACCGTAAAGCAAATGTGAGCATCACATGGCAAGACGAGGATGTTTTGCAATCGGTAAATAAAGCGTTGAAACCAGTAAGCGAGTTCTGTCCGGCGAGAACTATGTTACCGTGTCATCGCTTCTGCCTATGCTGCATCTTATTAAAGAGGACACTTTGGCCCCATCAAATGAGGATGAGCAACTGACAGCCAGCCTAAAAGCCGGCATCATAGCTATTTTAGATGAGAAATATGAAGCGCTGCCTAAAGAAAGCAAGAAGCTATGCGCAAGGTGACTTTCCTGGACCCGCGCTACCGGGGTAACTACGATCCAAATGTTGATGAGACTAGGAGGATAATTGAGGAAGAAGCGGTCCTTTTGGGTAGGAGAGAACAGTCAGCGCAACCTGTGACAGAACAGGAAGGGGGAAATAAGGATGAAAGCGCAGAGGAGCCACCGCACAAGAGGAAAACACTAGCAAGTTTATTAAAAAGAAAACAGGTGCTGCATCAGCACTGACTATTCCTGAAAGAGTGGTCACAGAAATCGCAATTCATGTTCAGGAGCCCGAGTCCTCCATTAATGCTGAGACGGATCCTCTGGTGTGGTGGAAAGAAAATCAAAATAGGCTCCCCGTTTTGGCAAAAGTAGCCAAAAAATATCTTTGTGTTTGTGCAACAAGCTGCGCATCTGAGCGAGTGTTCAGCATGATAGGAAACAATCACCCCAACAAGATCTCTTTTGAAACCAGAAATGGTAAATATGTTGGCTTTTCTGGCCAGGAATATGTAAAAATGTATGCAACAAGCAGTGCGATCACGTTTTGTTCCCTGTTGCAATTTAAAATGAAGGTTTTTCATTTATTGTTTCTCATTAAGCCTATTAATAATTTTTTGCACGGTGTATGCAGTTAATAGGCCTACCTCTTTTTTTTACAGCTTACCGTGAGTTTAATTTTTATATTAGTTTTTTTTTTTGCATTTAAGTTTTTGATGTTCGTTCGTTTCATATTCAATGGTTGTGAGGTGTTTTTTTTTTTTTGCTGAAAAAGGCAGGCACTTTATTTAACGAATAGTGAATATAATATATATAAATTCTTGTTTGATACTTGCACGATGTGTGCAATGGTTCGTTTTGTTAATAAATGCACTTTAAAGGTGTTTCATAAGTGCTTTTGTTTGGTTTTTGCATGGTGTGTTAAGTTATTATTCATTTTGCAATAAAGATGTGTGTAATACAAGCGAGTGTCTTATTGTTTTGTTTATTTTTATTAAGAATAAAATATATGAACCCATGATTAATTCAAACAAATGCTACGGAATTGCCGCTAATTAAAGTGAAAGTAAATTAAGATGTCTGCACAACTGCATATTCGGCCACCCGAAATCCCCGACACGCAACCCCGGTGACACCGGGACTACCGTTTTTTACACGTCGATCAACCGGTGGAAAAAATCCATCAACGCAACATCCCTACTTCTTGTGAACCCAATCTTGTGTCTTGTCTCACTCGTGGATTAAGTGTCTTGTCACACCCCAATATATAGATGTTATATTGGTGAGTACAAATGAATGGTGGTATGTTGAGTAATGGCATATTCTATCATTCAGAAGAAAAAGCCATTTGAATGAACTAATAAAATAATTTTATGTTTTAAAGTAGGCAGTGGACAAAGAAAAAACCCTTGATTGCCCCAGGGCACTATAGTGTATACTGCAAAAATTCTTAGGTCTTCATCCAACAATGGGAAGAATGTGATATACATTATTCCTCTTTTAGAAAAAATTTATACCACCCCACTGCCGTATGATGCTCCAGAGTTTGAAAGAATACCAAAAAACCCATGCATAACATGTGGCAAATTGATTCCTCTGCCCTTGATTCAGATTCACCTTATGTCATGTGGAGATAATGTAAATTGTGATATAAATGTATAATTCCATTGTAGTTCACTGTTCAGCAAGTCTCTGTTATAAAGAGTTTGTCCATTGTGTTTTCTGTTCTAAGAAAGATGAATTGGAAGAGGAACCAGAACAGATAGTAAACCAGACTGGAGAACAAGAGATCTTATATGTTTGGTAAGTGATTAATTTTTTATTTTTTATATAACTTTTATTTAACCAGGAAAGAAATCCCATTGAGATTCAGAATCTCTTTTTCAAGGGAGTCCTGGCCAAGACAGCAGAATTAAAGTTTCATAATTAAAATATACAGCAAAAACAGATAACATAGAGAAAAAAAGTTGCCAAATTAACATAATCTCCACATAATCACCAGCAGAACTCAGTATCAGCACATATGCATATAGTCCTCAAGTAATCCTTTATCCTAATTTTAAACTGCATCAGTGTTGGTAGATGTTCTAATTTAAGATGTTTCTGCAGTTTGTACCAGGATGATGGGGAAAAAAATTTAAAGGCACTTTCACCGAAAACAGTTTGTGTTTGGGGAATGTCATACATGATTTGTCCATTTAATCTAAGATTCCCAGTAGTGACTTTAGGAATCAGGAGAGAACATAAATAAGAATGCAGTTTATACATTATGGCCTTATAAAGAAAAACATACCAATGCTCCAATCTGCGATTATGCAAAGAAGGCCAACCAACACAATCATACAAGTTACAGTAGCCATGTTTCCATCCACATGTTTTTATCCGAATTAAGTGATATCGAATGAAAAATGCGTTATGGAAACAGTAAAATTCGATTGAATTTCATGAATATCGACTCAAAAGAAATACGTTCGATCTCATCGGATTTTATCTTGATCGATATATGGCTTATGCGATAAACGCTGATGGAAACGTTATTTGCCGAATAAATAATGATTTGCGATTAAGGTTTAGGTCCTTTTATGGTTGCAACCCACACACAAAACAAGAAGAAAAAGTTTTAGGTCATTTCCGCTCTGGTGGCACAAATGGCGTGTGTCAACAAAGTCAAATGTAAGTGGACAAACGACGAGACGAGATTCATTTTAAATTTAATTTAGCAGAGAAAATAACGGCTTTATAGAGCTGAAGATCTTTGCCCGAACCCAACGGGTTCGGTTCGGTCGGATTCGGGCTTCATTTCTAACATTTTACACGGGCTCATGCTCCTCCTTTGGACGGTAAATGAGCGGTCAAGTTCATGCTGCTGAATGCCCTATCAGTAAGCGCAGGACCACGCTGAAGCCATTTACAGTGAATTTAATAATTTCCTCAACAAAAATGCCTAATCTTGGTGAGTAAAGGTTTTTTAATGTATAACTAAATATTACTTAGTCTTAAATACATAATTAGACAGAGGATATAGACTAATGTTGGCATTAATGTAAAGAAAGTGCTGAAGCAAATACCACAGAACCTTTATCCTAATTTCGTTATTCCATCTTATTCAGAATGTATTATCTTAATTTAATTCGTTAAGAAATAATTGTTTTTATTGGCATGTTGGCCTATAATGTATTGCATATGCCTATTTAGAACGAGATGTTACGATGTTACAGATGACTTATTTTTTTTCTTTGTTTCAACTTCCAAGTGACGTGTAGCCCAGTTAGTCATTAATAAATAATGTTAAAACCTGTGTAAATTACTCATTCTTGATGAAAGCTGTTTGCGTGCGCAAATTTAAATAATGTATGGCTGTAAACGGGTTCGGGCTTTTAAAAAGCTGTCAATCTAAATATACTTTCGGGTTCGATTACAGCTCTATTTTAGATAGCAAAAATCTAAGAAATGCCATAATTTATCAGGAACTCGCGAAGGAAATGTCCAACAATGGTTATGACAAGACGTGGGACGTCCTCCGGAGTAAATGATGCGCTCAAACAGCGATACGTGTTTCAAAAAAGAGAGTTATCTCGCAACGGTGCCGGAGGGAAAATAAAAGCAAATTCGACCTTGATGAGATGGATCCTCGGCCAAAGAATCCTCGTAGCTTTATTGGCTTATTAACAACTCTAAAGATATTTTTTCGTTCTCATTTACGTTAAGAATTGATCCGGACTATCATTTCACGTTAATGCCTCCGTTGTCGTTGGGCATTTACATGCATCTGCATCATCATAGCAATTTGATGTTAACGTAATTTTCTTATTATTATAGCTTGATATGTCGCTATCAGCTCAGCTGGCACAGCACTTATAACTTGTGAAATGCCGCAAATTTGTCTAGCAAAACTTTGTTCGCAAATGTTTGCTTGAATATTGTGCGATTCAGTGCGAAAATGAATGGAAACACCTTCAAATGTCTCAAATAAATTCGATATACCAATTTGATCGCAAACCAGCATGTGACGTCATTACGCACAGGTTTTTATTCGCTTTAAAGCCGTTGGATGGAAACACACTTTCACCAGCTTTATTCGCATAAGTATTTTAACCTAACTTCAGATAATTCGATTGACAAGTGGATGGAAACTTAGCTAGTGATGCATACGAAAGCTGGAAATAGTTACAAATCTTAGTGCTGCATGGTATACTGAGTCCAGCATTTTCAAAGAAGATTTCTTGGCATGCATGTATAAAATATCACCATAATCTAACTTCGACAAAAATGTAGCTTGTTTAAGTGTTTTTTCGCACTAAAAGAAAAAAACAGCCTTTATTTCTATAATAGAAACCCAACTTCACTCTAAGTTTTTTTGTTAGACGTTCTATATGCTGCTTAAAAGACAAACTTTCTTCTAGGAAAAAGCCAAGATATTTGTAGACTGATAATCGTTCAATTACTCTCTCATCTAGAGTAACAATCTTACAAGCATTGTCTGTGTTCCTTGATTTAGAGAAACACATAATTTTAGTTTTGTCAGATTTTAATACCAGTTTCAATTTTTTAAGATTCTTCTGAATAATGTTAAAAGCAGATTGCAGGTCCTCTAAGGCCCTTGATAAGGAAGAGGCAGAACAATACAAAATGGTGTCATCTGCATAAAAATGACACTTTGCTGTTGTTACATTCTGACACAAGTCATTTATATAAATAGTAAATAAAATGGGCCCCAAAATTGACCCCTGAGGAACACCATTTTGTGTAAATAATATGTTTGAGGACACACCATCCATTTGAACTCTTTGGGGCGGTTTCCGGACAGGGATTAGCTTAATCCAGGACTAGGCCTTGGTTTAATTAGGAAAATAACTAGTTTTAACAAACATGCCTTATGAAAACATTACCTGTGTGCATTTTGAGTCAAAACAAAGGGCACTGGTGTATTTTAAGATATGTCAGTTCAAGTTGTTTTCAGTTTGGACAGTTCTTAAAAATGTTTTAGTCTAGGACTAGTCTAATCCCTGTCCGGGAAACCGCCCGTTTGTGTTCGGCCACTTAAATAGCCACCAAACCATTTGACTGCTTTTAAAGACATTCCAATATCCACCAATCTCTGAGACAAGACAGAGTGGTCAACTGTGTCAAATGACTTTGACAGATCCAAAAACAGCGCAGCACAATATTCTTTTATTCTTTAGAATCAATAGCACTTTTGTAGTAGCAGTGACAGTGCTGTGTTTTTTTTACGAAAACCAGACTGCATATCATTTAAAATGTTTTTTTGTTTCTAAATAATCTTTCAACTGATCACTTATAAGCCCTTCTAAAATCTTGGCTAAAACCAATAGATTTGATATTGGACTATAATTATTTGGATTTGTTCGGTCACTGCCCTTAAATAACGGAGTGACATATGCTGACTTCCATACACTAGGTATTAGTCCAGTTTCAATAGTCAGGTTAAAAATGTGTGTCAAAGGTTCTGCAATATGTTCCACAGCATTTTTTCAAAAATACGGATCCAATCCATCAGGACCAGAGGATTTCCTAACATTTAACCTTGCAAGAGCATCATATACCTCCTGTGCTGCTATAGGAACAAGATCAAAATTGAAAGTGTGATGACTGTGTAATGCTGCTATAGATGATTATCAGTCACATGACCTTTTACGTCATCCCCTCTTGAGTACCTACCGAGTAACTTACCAGACACCTACTCTATGCATCTACTGACAAGCATTAGCTAGCTTGCTACAATTTACGGATTTTTTACTGTTTATGATACATACCAATACAGTAAATGGCTCGCAGCGTGAATGAGGTGTTTAGTGCGGCACGGTAGACACGAAATCGCACATGAATGGCACGAATTGACTGTTGCCATGGAAAATGCGCGAGCTGAAAATTTTGAACTTTGTCGGAAAAATGCACTGCATTTATCAGTAACTTGCTCTAGGAGTGACTTGATTACAGGAAATGAATGGAATAGCAGAAGCCCCTCCCATGACGCGAATATCCGTGTGAATATCCAAGTCTCGATGACTTGAATTTCACACGCAGCTTTCATGCGTGAATGAAGCGAGTAAACTCAAAATGCTCAAGCGGCAAACTAGACGCGGTAGACGCGAATTTGACACCTCAAACGTGGCTGATGTGAACCCACAGTCAAAGCGTACAAAAGCATAGAAGCAAATATAGACCCCTTGCACGTGACGTCACGCTCTACTCGCGCGAATTATGGACGCCATGATGGACGGCGGAAGTGCTATGTTGTAAACGGACGGCAAGCCGAACAAGTCCGTGTTTTTGTTCGTTAGGGTCATAAAATGGTTATTTCGTGTTGCTATGATGCACCTACCATTACAGAAAAGTGGCATAAATACATTATTTTTACATGTTATTGTTTAATGCTGCAGTGACACCTCATAGCTGCCAACCCTCACGCATTCACCGTAAGACCCACGCAATTGACCCCATTCTCACGCCACACATCCATTTTCACGATGTAAGTAGCTAAACCAGTGCTCGCAGTACTGACACTTTTATATTTTAGCGTACCTTCACTGTCTTTTGCGTGCCACCACTTCTCATGTTGCTGGTACTTTGCTGCAAAGAGTCAAAGAGCATTTCAATTTATGTGGCGCTGCGCAGGAAGTTCGGCAGCGAGGACATCAGAGTACCGCGAGAGCAAGTCGAAATGTTACAAAAGGGTCTGCCTTTACCTTTGCTCTCGCGTTACTCTGATGTCATACGCCGATCAGTCAGCTCCGCACCAGTCGAACACACAATGCGTCAAGGTCTGGATGAAAAGCAGAGACCTGCCCGGATTCCACGCACGCAGATACCCTCAGAAAAGAGCAATTTTAATCAACCATCACTCGCGTGTGCATGTTTGCAAGCAGTACAAGCCTGCGTGATGTTTGCGGTGACAGGTTTTAATAAAAGAGAAAAAAGTCAATTGATATTTGACATCTATAAACAATAATATATACGAAATATAATTATATGGTCTTGACATACACATTATCTGTTGCTTTAGTTTAATATTAAACTACTCATTTGGTTTATTTGATTGTGACAGTCCCTCTATCACCAATCACAAATCATCACTTTACGCTTCTCTTTCTCACTGAATCAAAGCTGCTGTTATCTGCAGTTATACATTTTACAGAGACCAGTAGCCTATTCATTAGATTTTAACTGAACTTTTTTGGCACTTTTATCAGAAGGAAAGCATAATAGAAGTGTATAAAATAATAGTAAAGACTCTAATCCCAGGCATTTAAACTCAGTAAAAGCTTTTATTTCAATTTCATTTCTAAAATATGATTCGATTTGTATTGTGAACTATTTTAACGCAGTCTTTCCCAACTATTTAACACAGAAATAGCTAAAATCCACACTATTATCAATTGGCAAATGGTTAGGACTTATATAAAAAATTATTACCACAAACCCCACCCCCCAAAAAAAATCTCACTCCAAGCTGAACTCAGAAGTTGGCAGCTCTGCAGACTTTTAAAAGCCTTAAGATCAGCACCAGTGTATGGGGATATCCCGTTTACCACATAGTGGTACAAATCATGCGGGCTGAAGTCGGGCAGACTCAGCGTTTAATGAGGTCCGTGAAAATTGAAGGAGGAAGAAGGTAAGGGTCGGTATCCAGTCCCGCTATCTCTAACTTCTCTAAATAGCGCTTTTTGTGAGGACCTACCAAATGCCCTACTTCGACCGATAACGGCACAACAACTTCCTTAATATAAGAAGCCATGTATTTTAGTGTAATATATATTTAAACTGTTTAAAACTAATAAAAAATCCCGCTCGTCTATTACTAATCAACCTAGTGCGTCAGTGATTTTGCCGTCCAGCATGGCGTCGTCACGTGGTCTAGGTCACGTGTTTGCAAAGGGTCTATAGGTATTTTGTTGCGGGCTGGGTCCTTGATTTTCTCATGAATGGAAAGGTAAGTGTTCTTTTAAGTCAACTGTGCTTAGCTGCTAGCAGCTAGCCTAACCCCTCAAGGCTAGACTAACTTCGAGCGACAGAACTAGTTACATTCTTTCCTAACGTTACTGTCATCAAAATTATATTTGCATAGACTATTTTGGACCTTGTTGAAATTCAAATAGCACTTAATAAGTAGGTTTGTTGTAAATTTTGAAATAACCTAATATAAGAGGGGTCTAAAGGCATATTTGTTCAACATGCCCTTAGTTCATTAAATGCTTCTTTTGCGTTATGGTTTGTATAATATCGTTTTTTCCCCTTTAGGCTATTGATTAAATTGACATTGCTGTTTATTGTTCCTCTTCTCTTTATTATAGTCTGACCAACATATTAAATTGTTCCCTGCCCAACATGCATGATCATCAACACAACAGTGCCATGGATCAATGCATTGCCGGATGGAATTATTACCTGTGCTTGCCACGGTAGAGGTGTGCTTGAAATAAAATGCCTGTTAACTCTTAAAGATCAGTCCATCATGAATAGTTACAATTCTAATACATTCACAGTATTAGATATTTTGCTTCTTTAATTTGTATATATTTACTGGTATTTTGGTGGGGAGGTTCCTCCTATTGACTTTCATTTGGTTTGGAGTGTGCAAATCAGATTTCAGTGCCCTGTTTAGCATCCTGCCAAATTGTATATCTTTAAATATATCCTATTACACACAATTCCATATCCTTCTAGGTTACTGGTCTTGATCTTCTGTTTTTAAGAAATTTGACATGTAAATAAATAAAATATTTGTACTATATCAGCCATAATCAGTTTCCTGTGTGTTTTATTAATGTCACATAAACACAATTTTTGCTTACACTTACAAAGTGGCAATTTCAACATGCTATAATAAATTATCTACATGGTATTTTGAGCTAGAGCTTCACATATGCACTCTGGGGACACCAAAGATTTATTTGACATCTTAAAGTCTTGTGAAATGTCCCCTTTAATAACTCCTTGTACAATGTCGCCATCTAGTGGACATGCATACTAATGAAAAGTAAAATACGTCAAAATGGCATGATGGCCAAATACACCACAATTTACAAATATAAAGGTTTAAAAATAGACATCTTACACTATACAAAGAAACTTTGTTTTATTGAGTCTGGTGATACAACCGGAGGGCAAAGGTTACAGAGGGCACAGCACACTTTCACCATCTTGTTCAGAGGTGTAAGTCCATCTGGGGTTGAGAAGCAGTGTTATCAGTATACATGTAGTTCCTTGCAAAATAGTGTTTTTATTCCAGACTAGACCTATAACTCTCTTCACATGGATGCGCACTGCTGCCAGTCCCCGCATGGCTCAACCTCAGCTGGGTGAAGCTGCTGTTTTCCTTTAGTAAATGCTGGTATTTTGAATCGAACATTAACAAGACCCAAAGATTCTGCAACTTAAACCCCCTGTCTGCAAGAACAACATCCCCAAGGGACAATAACTCAAGAAATCCACTGTTCTCAGTCACATGCTTGTCACTTGTCCTCCCGCCCAAACCTTTCGAAAAAAAAGCTGATGACCCCTTGTGGAGTTTTGGAGATGAGGAACTTAACTGTTGTTATGATGCTTATTTGTGCTCTTGCTCTCATTTCCTTTGGTCTTTCGATGAATATTTCAAAGCAATCAATAATACTGGTACATTTTTTAAGCTGTTTCTATAACACATTAGGAGACTACAAAGGATCTGATCTCTGCACTTTATGATATTACACAGCCTGATATTTATAACATTCAATGTGTTGTTGAAAACCCGACCAGCAGTTGACGTTGACACATGAAACACATGACCTAAACAGAAAAAGCCATTCTCAGGTGCATTAATGTCAACAGAAACTGCTGAAAAGGGGACAAAGAGGATTTCATTTTTAGGAATGGTGAGATAAGAGAGAAAACAACAATTAGTTTAACATATGAAGGCAGGCCAGTTAATTTATGTACTTTATCATCTTTGTCCTTCAAACTTTCTTGGTTGAAAGACAATGAATTTACTTGACCCTTCTGCTTCGAACTTTCTGTCTGCAATCTTATGCACTCCTAATTTAATTGTTTCATTGTGGCTTCACAAGAGTAATTTCCACAGGAACGGCCCAGTCAGAGCTAGGCCTATATCACTGCTCATCTCCAATGCAGGCTCCTCACTGTCAATCTGTCCATCTTCTTCATCTAACCCATGTCTGTCTTCTCTATCAAACTCTTGCCTGTCATTTTTATCCATCTCCACTCTCTCTTCTTTTTTTCAGTATCTTCTCTGTCAGAACTAACTAGTCTTTTTCTTTTCAGTTCCTGTGTTTGTTTAAATCGTGTCATTTGATTAATCCTCTTCCTTTTGTTGGGGAAGCTGAGGTATGAAAATAGTGTTGGTACAAATGAATGGCTCAAAGGGTTCTGGCTCTTCACACCTGGAGAGACAAAGATTTTGTCACAGGTCGGAGCAGACCACAGATATCGTGAGTCTCGGCCCTCCCTAGTTACCACCTTGAGGAGGTCCCAAGAACACCACAATGACCAGACACATGAGGAGGTAAGTTTACTTAAAACAAACTTTATTTAAATTATTTAAAATGTAAATAGGGGAGGGGAAAGGGGGAGCTAAAAACAAACTCTCGGACCGGAGAGTATAAACCAAGGATGCTTGTACTTAGTCACGGGAGCGCTCGGGTAAGCTCGGATGCACTTTTCTCACAAATGACTTTCATCCACTGTTTCCAGCTGACACTGCTTTCTGTCTTACAGGTGGACTGCCCGTGGCGCCTTTCCGTCTTCCTGAGGCAAAGCGAGAGACACGGTAAGTAACTCGTGGACTGAGTTAAGTACCTTGTACTGCGGCGTCTACTTCGGGGGCAATTGGAGTCTCCAAGGCCAACTGGACTTCCTTTAAGACGCAGAGATTGGTTAGTGGTTGGCTCTCAATGTATACGCAGAAAGGTAACTATTTCTTCGTCGTGGATATGCAAGTAGGTGTCCCAGGCAAGTAGCTTGAATGTACAGAAATGGATGCACAGGGGTGGCTGGATCTTCACTCTAGACATACAAGAAGGTACTCACAGGTAAGTGGTTCCATCTTTAGGCATACAAGGGCGTACTCTCAGGTAAGTGGCTTTTAGCTCGGGCCTACAGAGGCGTACTCTCAGGTAAGTGGTTTGCAGCTGGGGGCATATAGGTATGTGTACAGAATAGATAGCTGGGTCTTCTCTCTCTCTGGACATACAGGGGCGTGTTCACAGGTAAGTCGCTCTTAGCTGTAGGGCATATAGGTACGTATTCACAAGTAAGTGGCTTTTAGCTTTGGGACATACAGGTGCGTATTCACAGGTAAGTGGCTCTTTACTTTGGGCATACAAGGGCGTACTCTCAGGTAAGTGGTTTGCAGCTGTGGGCATACAGGTACGTGTGCAGAATAGATAGCTGGGTCTTCTTTCTCTCTAGACATACAGGGGTGTATTCACCGGCAAGTGGCTCTTAGCTTTGGGGCATACAGGTACGAATTCAGAGGTAAGTGACTCTTAGTCTGGCTCTACAGTGAATACACAAGAACACAGAAGCATTCAACTCACAGTCCCTGAAGAGACGGACGACAGGCCTTAGCCTCGTTGGAGCTGGAGAGACTGGAGAGGATCTGTTACACCCAACACTTATGACTTTTACCGGGGCAGACTTCCCGGGCCACGTTAAACTTGGTCACCTTTAACCATTGACGATACTCCCACGACGACTCGCAGCCTTTAGCCCGACACTGCAAAGCTAGTAGTAAACAGACTCACAGCATTACTTCACAATGCATATTAGAGGCTGACATTTTTTCGGGAATCCCGCGGGTCACAGGAATTCCACGGGATCGGAAACAAAATCACTATTAATAATCACGGGATTGGGACGGGACAGGAAAAATGTAAGCTGGAGTGGGCGGGACCGGGATCGTAATAAAACTATGATACCCAACTTTATACACAAATATGCAGTTTCTATAAATAAACTTAGTTAATATATTGTGTGCGTCCGTGCCTGTGTGTGTGTTTGCATGTGTAAGAAAGGTTGCATGAATGTTCACGGATGTGCATAATGAAGCGCTCCAACACAGCCTGAGCGCTTATGAGAAAAGGGAACAGCAGCAAAGAGTATAGCGGCTCTGATCAAACGGAGAGATAAGTGTGTGACAAGAGTTGTGTTGCGAAGAGATTTCCTGCTGTTTGGATAGTTTCTGTGGTTTATTGTGTGCGTCAGTGCCGATGCCGAATAGTACGTTTTTTCTACTTGTCTTTAAATTAGCAGCAAAGATTACCGCGTCTTTTATGTTATATTGTCAGTTATCATTCATAATGTAAATGAAGCTGTTAGATAGCGCGAATCTTCTCATTAATAGTCATGGTACCCAGTTTATATTTGTGTTAGTTTATCTTGTACATATTTATTCAGTATTATTTCCTTATATTGGAGATTGTATAGTTCTAGTACTTATACAGTTATTTAACAATTCTAACAAATATAGTTATTTACTGTATGTGTTATCTGATACATGTGCTAGTCACATTTTAGAACATATGACACCATTTCGCGGTATGTTGTATATTTTTGCATATTTTGAACTTAATTACAGCTGTTAATGCTGGTTATTTAAACAAATGTATATTAATGTTCTTTCATAAGGATTTTATTCTTGTTTATCATTTGTTGTTGCAGAACCACACAAACACAGATACTTAAGTGCATATTACAGTTTTTCTCAATTGCTAAAACCCTAAAACCCATTGGCTGAACAAAGTTATCAGTTGCCTGAACTCATTTATCTAATTGTGCAGTCTGTTGTCAATACCTTAAACCATTTCACATCATAAAACACAATTTGCAGATCTCACTTAGACTTTTTAGCAAAACTCCAAACACATACTCATTCTCAAAACACAATCTGCACTCAAATTTACATGTCATGCATATTGCTAAACACAAGCAGCAACAATCAAATACAAATATCATCACACATGTCATTGATTAAACACAACCACTCAAAATGGATTTAACCTGTTTCAAATGATGTGACACAACCAATATTAGCCAGTTCACTGTTGTATACAGAAGTACAGTGCATTTTAGGCTGTATACTGTACAATGAACAAATTGTATGAACCTGAACTTTCCTTTTGTTAAACAGTACTGACTGTACTGTTTTACAGTATCACAGAAACAAAGGACAAGTTTGTGAGATGCAGGGTACAAGTCTGAGTTCATCTCTCAAAAGTAAATTTTTACATTAGTGAACATGTCAGTTCCATCAAAATGGCAAGTCTGTGTGTCATTGTTCATGAACAAGACAGTCAAAATGTTGCCATGTTGTCAATATACCAAGTGTACACAATTATATGTGTCAGTATTTTTTAATGTAAACTGTGGATGAATTTACATTATGATTTTGAAAAAAAATTACAGTGAAAATAATTTTTTTTTTAAATGACTCCAAATTTCAGGATTCACTTGACAGGAATTTATCAATTCAATTCACATTTACAAAAAAAAAAAAAAACATAGAAAACATGCTTCATGCTTACAGTAACAGATTATGACACACATGGTCAACAATTTCATGCTGTGCACGATGAACTAATTCCTAAATGTTTTGAGGTGTAAGACCATTCAACAGAAACCAGTATAATGTATTTTCATGAAAATTAAATTGAAAATGCAAACAGAAGACATTTGTACATAATCATCTGCTTGATTGTATCAAAGCATTTGCAATTTGTCCAAAACAATGAGAGTTACACTGTAAATATGTAAACATTTACTCCCTGAGTTTGAACCATGTGTTTTCTATTTTTTTGGTGTAGTGTTTACTCACTGTTTGATAGTGTATATAATTTTGATCACTTTGTTTATGAATTGAAAGCAGTGTTTGATTTTGAACACAGGTATAACTGTTTTGAGAGCAGTGTTTGATTTTACACACAGGTAAAACTGTTTTGGGGCGAAAGTTTCATTTTGCAAGAGAAGTCAGAGGTTTTGCAAATAGTGCTTGAAGATGAGGTTTTGTGTTTAATGTTTTCAGAAAAAGGAGCAAGGTTTCAGAAATTGTGTTTTAGCAATTGAGAAAAACTGCAATGGAAGGTTGTATGCCCATACTGCAACTGTGAATTAAACACCCATAATCCAATTATTCGTCTGGTTCTTGTGTTCTGGACTCCAGACTTTGGGTTTATTAAACTATTGTAGACATGGAGTGAACTATGTACTGTTTTTCTTTTATTTGCTGTATTCCATTTTCTGGAGAAAATCTAGAAACCGGCTCAGCAGCTGGTCCAAAACAGGATGGAGAGCAGATTAAATCAAATTCTTTGTATGAACTAAACACTAGTTGAAGAAAATAAAATATGGGAGCAGTACAGGAGCGGAAGTCAGTTTAAAAAGGAGCGGGATGGGAGTGGGAGTCAATTTACCAGGAGCGGGATGGGATGGGATTATTTTTTAAACTTTGGTCTGGGAGTGGGACGGGACAATATTTATTTCTATGGCAGTGGGACGGGACAGGAGTGAAAATCCACTCCCGTGTCATCCTCTAATGCATATACTTCAGTGAATTCAGAGAGAAAAGATACACCACCTCTTGGCTTCGAACAAGGGTAGGTGGGGGGGGGTATGGATTGAACACTGCTGCTTGTTGGACCTACCACGGCCAGGCCGCCGCCACCAGACTGGGTGGGTTCAGGTCAGTTGTTTACACCAGGCCCGTATGTAGACAAATACCGGAGTCGAACGTTTCCCTCTCTTCTCTTCCAACCCATGGGACAAGAGATCTAGACAGGGGCGAACTTCTAGAAGTACTCCACAGTATGTCAACATACACAGAGGTCACACAGTTGTTACTTCGTATAGCAGGTAATACTTCCCAACATTAACGTCCTTTCCCACACTATTCAGTGTTCCTTACTTGTTGATGTTGTCTCACCACCTCCGGGTGGGGAAAAAAGGGTCAGGAGTTATAAGCAGACGTACATAAAAGAGGTGTTCACTGCTAGCACAGCATACGTTCTTCTTACCAGGATTTCCTTCTCGGCCTAAAGGGTAAATGCAGACAACAGGGACATGGCACAGCACTGCACTCTTCAGGTGTACACATGTCAACAACAGACTCACCCACTGCACTTCACACACTCTAGTGAATTAAGGTCGGCACTCTACGTTTGGACCGAGGGTTCGTCCAGAGAAGAATCAAAACTCGCTGACACAGCGAATGGCCCAGAGTAAACGTTTGCAGCCACAGCAAAAAAACGTCCTCACAATCCAACTGATATTCGGCTCGTCCACAAATCCTTCCCACAGTGGGGCCGCTTACACACTGTTTCACAACTCAAAGAAAATGCTGGTATTCCATATTCAAGGTAAGACACATAGACGTGATGGTAATTCAGTGTACTCACAACTCCGTTGATGCTATTTTCCTCTCTTTTCCTTCAGCTACTCACACAAGAGCGATATCCGCTTGACACCATTTCCTCTAGCAGCTCTTCGGGGTAAGCGACCCTTTTCACAAAGGCAGCACATATCAACAAAGCCCTTTATCCAACCAGTGTTCCGTTCTCAAACCTGTATATTCCTGTCGGCCCAATTCTTCCGTTCACTTTGTTTGTTTCCAAGTCCACAATACATCCGTCTCTGTTTCCTCTCCAAACGCCCCAATTGCTCTGTTCCACCCGCAGTATCTGCTGGAAATCAACTTCGTCCTCCTGTGCTTCTGATGCCCTCTTTATACGTCTCCTTCCTGTTGAATCGGCCAATCGATGATCTCCACACTCAGCGACACACCTGTTGCCGATAATGCTCAAATTTTGGTCTCCTGGAGTTCCCGGAAGTGACTGGTGATCGGGGAATAACGTCCGGGCGGAACTAATCCTTCACCACTTTCGGTTTTGCCCCTTCAAAAAGTCACTCCGTGACAATTTCACGGTTGAATTTAGATTATGAATAACTCAAAAGTCAACATGTGAACAATATGTTAATGTATAGGAAAAAGTTGTTGCGCTCGCAATTAACTATATATTTCTCTTCAGGTGCGTAGAGCCAAAAAGGGTATGTAGAATGAGTTAGAAAGATGGCTGACCGCACACTGAATCCAGGAAGACTCAAAAGGTCTAGAAAGTACAAAATTTATTTATTAAAGTGCATAGTGCAAAAATGTGACTTAAAAACATCGAAACCTGAGCAAACGTTTCAGCAGCTTGCTATCCTCAGTGCTCCTGAGCTGAAACGTTTGCTAAGGTTTCGATGTTTTTAAGTCACATTTTTGCACTATGCACTTTAATAAATAAATTTTGTACTTTCTAGACCTTTTGACTCTTCCTGGATTCAGTGTGCGGTCAGCCATCTTTCTAACTCATTCAACAATATGTTAATGGAAAGATATCTACATTGGGGGTAAAATAAATAATACTAATATGTGAAGTTAATAAGGAGTAAAGAACTCGTATGTGCTATGTTTTTTCTAAACAGTAACTACAAACAATGCTCCAGGCTGCCAACGTTATGTAAACAGATTACCTAACCACTTGCTAATGTCACCAGTCTTAGGAGAGCTTGAATAATATTCGTGAGATATGTTGTAAACAACGTTATAGGACAGAGCGCCAAGGGGAGGCTACATTAAGTCTTTTACACTAAAACCACTGAAAGCACACATGCACAAAAAGAGATGGTGGTGTTTTGAGCTATAATCTTAAACTGATTCTAGCTTGAACAAATATCCTCAGCTAACGTTATTGACTGATGTGATGTCTCTACCAGATATTGTAACACATTTTTTTATAAAACAATAAACTGACATTTGACACTAGACGCTGTTATAAGACACAGTATACCAATTCACACTGATTGCTTAATTAACCCTCTGGGGTCCGACCATTTTGGGACACTCTCAGAGGTTCTGACATGCTCTTACATTTGTTCTTTTTTCAGTTGCTTTAAAACATAATAATGGCAAGTGTCTCATACCACCGGCGTTCAGCACAAACTGGGCTAAAATATTATATGAGCTACATGTATGTACATGTTTGTATTTTTGAGAGAAAAATGTTTATGCATGGTTTTTAAAAAAGCAAAATTTTTAAGTCACTGATATAAGTCCACAAAACCCATACTAAACATGTTTTAACAAGACTTTCCTAAACAAAATCTAGTAGTCTAGAGTTTTTTCTTTAAAATGATGTGACAATCACCATGCCTACTTATTCACCTAAAACAATGTATTGATTTAGAAATTGTAAGACACTTTTTGTTTAGAGGGGCCGTATGCGAGAAGGATTGATTGACAGCAAGCAAACAAAGGCTCGCATAATGAGCTGCATAATGAGGCATTATTAAGTTAACAATAAAATCAAAATAGAAATGATGGTTAGTAGAACAAACGAAGTTTATTTGGAAACAAACCCTATTCCTAAAACTTTGTATAAACTAAGAAACTGATACACAACAGAGCTGTAAACTTCATGTGGCTCATGTTACCATATAACTTTGTCCATAAAGTGTTTTTCCACTTCATAGTTTTGTACTGATGAGAGAGATGCAGACCTCTAAGAGAGGTTTAAACAGCTGTTAGCATAAATTGTCCACAGAAATAGCCTTACTTATATAACTGATGGGTAAATGTCACTGATACTAAGTTACATTCATATACTATCTTGTACATAAACTTAATCTCAGATAAACATCTGCAGCAATTAATATAAAAAGCTGTTTTCAGATGACTGTTTTAAGATGCCCATCCCCCTATTGTCTAGCTTCTGTTTTAAACGTGTTTCTGTAAGCGTGTATGAACTTTAAAACACATCGCATGTGCGCGAGCTCGCGTCTCCGTGTAACGCAGCGCTCATAAAAACGGTGTTGCGTGTAAAGCGCAATGTATGGACTTACCTTGCATGTAAACAATATGGAATCATTTTACAGCAAATCCCGCAGTGCAGTATTACTAAAAGTTGCCACGAAGGATATAAGTGAATAACTGTGTTTAACACTGTTACAGCATGCAACAGTGAAATCCGCCATTACGTGAGATCGCGTCCGTTTGTAAACAATGCGAAAGTTTTTCATTCCGAAGCGTACAGTCTGCTGAGGTTGAGGTTGCTTAACGTTACTGTATGTAGGCTGAACTGCACAAGCCATGAGCATATTAAGTTATATGATAGCAAATATAAATGGTATAAATTAACTGTTAACGTTACTTACTTCTAATCCATCTCCAGCGTCTTCCATTGTTCTTCTGAGGTAACGTTAAAGATAAATGCTTCTCTTCCTCAATGTCCAGACATAAATGAAGATATTCCTCACGTGTGTGTAAAGTTTATCTCCCAAACATGCGGTAAAGTCTTTAAATCTGATCAAACTTTACGCTTTGCTTCTTATGGTTGAAGCTGTGGGCGTGACCAAATTAAAGATAATGAAGTCAGCCAGGAAAAATGGCACTCTCTTTACTTCAATGCAGTTTACATAAACAGGCATTATTTGTTTTCGATTATATTTAGCTTGTTTAAAAGTAGACATTTCAGGCTTTCTTTGGATATGTGTATCATGCGTGTGTGACGAGTATTCGCGGAGTTTCAATTGATTTTTGTAACGTGTTTTGAGAGACAGCTGGCGGAGACAGAAATGTCTGGATGCACACCCTGTTTATTTTCTTTATTTGACAAAAACACAAAGATCTGTTGTTATTTGTGAATGAACACATATTAAAGAAGACCCTTTACCGTTTCAAATGATGTAAAACACGTAAGTGTATGATTATTAATGATGGAGTATTTTAAGTTGATTCTACCATGACAAGGAAAAAACACGTCAAAACGCGGCCCCGCGTTTTTGGACCCCAGGGGGTTAATAATGTTTGGAAAAATCTGTATTATCTTTAATAAACTTTTGTGATTAACGACAGCGAACAGCTAGCAGTAGCTCGCTAATAAAATAAGCTATTTACATCCACTCACCACAGACAAAATGAGCACTGCACAGATGAGTGTTTGCCGTTGGTGTCCAGTCTGCCCGTCTGATGGCTCCAAACCACTGATGTCGTCTTTTTTCGTCCTGAGGTAATCTGTGAAATTATATATTGGGGTCTCCTTTTTTGTTGTTGCACCCCACCGCACAACATAATGAAGGCATGGCTTCTACTTCCTTTGCGACCACTTCAGGTACTCAAAATGGCTGAAGACAAGTTTGAGATGTGAGTGACATCAGCTGATATTCATGAATAATAGCATAAACTAGATATTTATATATATGGCTTTGTTTATTCCGTTGGTAGGGTGTTCATATTTGGTTGCTAGGGGCGTAACACCTCTTGGCATCCACTAGTGCTTACCCTCTGAGTCACGAGTAAAACGGCCCAACCACTGTGTCTCTACGATGTTTTGATGCGGAGATATAAGACTTTGTTTATTCCGTTGCTAGGGGCGTGGCTTAGGAGTGGCCAATGATGTGGCCAGTGATTACACTCCGATTCACAAGTAAAATGGTCCAACCCCCGTGTCTCTACGATGTTCTGATGCCGAGATATAACTTTCAAATTATGTTGCTAGGGTGCTCAAAAGTGGTTGCTAGGGGCGTGGCTTAATACCCATGTAAGGATCCTGAGAGACTGATTGGATGTCTGAGTAAAATGAGCCCACCCCTTTGTCTCTACGACATTGTAAAGCGAAGTAAGTCAATGGGAAATTTCGGGTGCCTCTTACACCCCAGGGGTACAGTTTACACCCCAATGTGATGTATGTTCTTACAGAGTCTACCACCCTCTTCAAATTTTGTAACCCACACGTTTCTACAAGATCCTCGAGCGGAGCTATGATAAGTCAATGGGATTTTTCGGGTGGTTTTTCGCCCCCCTTTTGAAAATACTGCACCCGATCGCTTACAAAGTCATAGCACATCTCTCCACACTAATCCCCTCGATTTGAGCCCTCTTTCATGGGACTACGGCAAACCGTGCGGGACGAGTT
The DNA here is from genome assembly GCF_027580225.2 of Misgurnus anguillicaudatus. Lineage (NCBI taxonomy): Eukaryota > Metazoa > Chordata > Actinopteri > Cypriniformes > Cobitidae > Misgurnus > Misgurnus anguillicaudatus. Next base: position 6,422,181 of record NC_073338.2, on the reverse strand, counting down.
ACGCGCCGAAATTTTGTAGAGATTAAGAATAATAACCGAAAGGAATAATAATAGTGATGTTTTGCATAAATGCAAGCGCCACTAATAATATCTGTAAAATGATAAAGCTCAAAGATCACTGCCAGGTTTACAGTGTGCAATACAACATGTGTTGTTATATATATATATATATATATATATATATATATATATATATATATATATATATATATATATATATATATATATATATATATATATATATATATATATATATATATATATAACAACACATGTTGTATTGCACACTGTAAACACAATCAAAGCTTTAAAAACACAGAAAGAACAGGAACTAAGTTGTGCATGCTAAATAGCATATCTGTCAATACCTCTTCATTAAATCTACACACTGGACCTTTAAGATATAGTGCATACAATTAAGATGTTTCTGTGACAGTCTTGATTTTGATTCAAAAGCTTTATGAAGATGAAGAATCCAAAAAGCTATGTATTGGACTCACTGAGGATCAGAGGGCAGCTGTAAATGAATTGGCAATGGCAAGGGATCTCCCTGTACTAAAAGAAACCAACAGGACTTGGCTGCTTCATAATGTGCTTCAACATGCAGTAAGTCCAAAGTTTTAGCAAAAAATATATAAAGGATTGAGTCATTTGGGTGGGCAGTGGACATTTTCATATTTTACACATGCTTTATTCGTTTCACTTTTTTAAATTAAGATATCTTCTGATATTTTCAGGTGCACAGACGAAACTCACGCCAGCTAAAGCAGGGATTGCAGGAATCATTAATTTTGCCACTTTTGACATCTCGACCTGACATGGTTTCATCAGTTTTTCCACGTCAGTCAATGGCTGAATGCAGCGCTGGGGTAGTTCACTTTGTCAGTCTTTTTCAGTTCATTTGAAAATGTGAAACTTTACTGTTTCTTGGTTTGAATAAATAGATTTTGTTTTGTTGCAGTCAGAAATGCAATTTATTGTATTACACATACATTGAAGTGCTACTAATGTGCTTTGGGACCCCCCCTTTTTTTAAATGACTAATAGTGTTTTGTTTATGTCACAGTCCCGCAAAGCTGCATTTGATAGCCTGAGAGCACCATCGATGTATTAAAATATAGTTTAATATAATCATAAGTAAGGGATAATATATATGCAGCCGGTTGTTATCGGGGAAAAGCCCCGACCTGTGTGATCAGGACCCAACATGTAGGGTCTTGTATCACACTAAGGGGACTTATTGTTGGGGTTCTGTCTGTGTGTTTTTTGATGTTATTATTTCCCTCATGCTTTGTTTTATTTTGCTTATTGTTACTTGTGTTCCTTGTTTATTGCATTATGTCCTGTTTATTGATTGGGGTCTTGTCTTTGCTTATTGTTTTTTGATTTACATTATGTCTTGTACCGTTTTGTTCTTACTCTGTCTTTGTATACCTTGTTTTGATTAGTGTCTTACCTGTGCTCCCTGTGTTTATTCTGTCTCCGCCTAGTCATTTGTTACCCTGGTCATTCATTGTTTTCATGCCCCTCCCTTGGTTTGTTGTCTTAGTGATTCATTGTTTCCGCTTACCTATTGGTCATTGTTTTTTTTATATTCACTTCCGTTTCCCCTGTCCTGTACGGTTCATTGTTGCGTGTTCCACGTATGTTACGGTGTTGCCACGAATTGTTTGTTGTTTTGCTTTGTTTTACCTTTTGGATTTGAATAAGTACTGCATATTGGATCTGCTCTCTCCTGTCCTCACTCAATTGTGTGCAGCATCGTGACACTTATTTTGCGATAACAACCGGTTGCAAATAAATTATTACGCTTATAACACGGCTATTTACTTCATAAGTTAGGTAAAGAGCATTAAACAAACAGGAAACTGTTATTGTATATCTGTCCACAAAGATACTTTAACTGAAAAATAATTGTAGCATGCCAATTAAAGGCAATTAAAGTACTTTTGTATAGTTTACAATAGTACTGTTTTATCAATAAGGGAAAAGTTGAAAAAGAAGAAGTCAGGTAATTCTAATCCTGGATTTGGTTTATATTACAAGGGGCAGTTTCTGGGACAGGGTTTAGATTGATCCAGCAAACACACTCAACAAAATAACAATAATGGTGTGCATCTTAAGACAAAACAATTACATTAATATATGTTAAGATATATCAGTGCAAGTTCAGAATCAGAGTTTATAAATTAAAGCATCTCAAACATAGCCTGACGTTGTCATACTCAATTCTAGTCAGAATTTGAGTCTGATACCGCTCCATTGGGTTATGATTATGGGGTGGGTCTGAACCGAAAAATGCCTCTGCACTCAACTGGATAGACCTACGACCATTCAGAGCAACGGAGTGTGTGACGTATGTTGAAATGAAGTCTTTTGCCAGGCTGACCGAACTGCTAGTTATTTCGCTACAATGACACTAACATTGTGATTATACTAAGTCTGAGTTAGCGAATGTACATCAACACCTACTATGTTTACAACATTTCATTTATATCACAACATTAAGTATTTACTAAGTCATACAGTCAGACTATCTCTTACCATTTGTACATTAGGTGAACAGAATATACACAACTGAATTCTACAGCGGCAGCCATTTCGGTGTAAACAGATTCAACACACGCGCTCTATGGTGACGTGGTTGATTACAATACTATTGATCATCTGTCCATCATCGTATAAAGCCCGCCCTGACAATTTGACAATTCTGGCACCCTGGCTAGCTCAAACATGCATTTTAGTTTGGGACTACACTTATGCTTTGTCCGGGAAACTCCTGCCCCCGAAGATTTTGACAAAATAGTTTTACCCTAATCAAGCTATATCACAACTAATACAAAAACCTGCAATTTCTCTGTCTGTGTATCTTCATTACCTCTGATTATGTACACCTTTTCCTACAATGAAACTATTTCTCCGACATCCTCGGGTAGAGAACACAAGTCAGGCCACATCAACATTTGTCACCCTTATGGTCACCACAAACCCTGCAGAATTAATGTAGCAAATCCAAGAATTCATATTTTTGTACAGTTCAATTAAATGGAAACTTATAGCTAATATGAAATACCGTTGATACACAGGACAGTCAGAGGTATAGTTAAGGGTCAAATATATTAATTTAACCCCCTGGGTCTCCTTATCATAGCAGAATCAACTTAAAATACTCCATCATTAATAATCATACACTTACAGTGTTTGAGATCATTTAAAACTGTGAAGGATCTTCTTTAATCTGTGTACATTTACAATAACAACAGATCTTTGTGTTTTTATCAAATGAAGAAAATAAACAAGGTGCGCATTCAGACATTTCTGTCTCCACCAGCTGCCTCTCAAAACACGTTACAAAAATCAATTGACACTTCGCGAATACTCGTCACACAAACATGATACACATATCCAAAGAAAGCCTGTAATGTCTACTTTTAAACAAGCTAAATATAACCGAAAACAAATATTGCCCGTTTAATCTGCTTTGAAGTAAAGAGAGTACTGTTTTTCCTGGCTGAGCTGATTATCTCTAATGCGGTCATGCCCAGAGGCGGTACCCGCTGATCACATGGTAATGAACAGACGAACAGTTCAAACAATAACAAACAAAGCGAACAGTTTGATCAGATTTAAAGACTTTCCCGCATGTTTGGATGACAAACTTTATACACACATGTGAGGAATAACTTCATTTATGTCTAGACATTGAGGAAGAGAAGCATTTATCTTTATGTACATGATAGTTTATTTGAATGTAGTGCTATCAGTGATATTTACCCATCAGTTATGTATGTAAGCTTATGTGGTATTTCTGTGGACAATTTATGCTAACAGCTGTTTATAACTCTCTTACAGGTCTGCATTCCTCTCATCAGTACAAAACTATGAAGTGGAAAAACATATTCACACTTTTTGGACATGAAGTTATATGGTAACATGAGCAGCTCTGTTATGCATCAGTTTATTAGTTTATACAAGTTAAGTTTTTGAATAGGGTTTGTTTCCAAATACCCTGAAACTGACCTTCATTTTGTTGTGGCAAAAAGTCTTAGCTTGAATCTTCATAAGAAAAATAATCAGGAGACAAAGGTTCCAGGTGCCAAACAAAAATTACTTTATTCGCTTGAGCCAACAAAGTGAGACAATCAACACCCCTCAAAGAGGTGCTCAAAGATCATCTGCCCTCCCAATATCTGACTCCATTTTTATACAGTAGAGTCAAACACTTCTTATCTGAGATGACGTACATTATTCTCATTGGTCTCGGTCTGCCACAATTAATTTTATTTGTTTGATGTAGCAGAAGTGCAGCTGAATCCTTCCTCATATCTAAAATTATATATTCTGCTTATTGGTTCTCATGGCCTTGGCCTAGCTTGCACAGATACCTTATTGTTAATGTAGCTAAGTACAGCTGGACGAATTCTCTAATTTAAAATGACGTACTCTTGTTTATCGGTTGTTTCGACCTTGCTTCTCAAGATAGTCGTGGCGAGAACAATCGGGGTGTAGTCGCAGGATCGCACCTGGGCTCTTTTAATTAGGAAACGAAAGTTAACTGAGAAAACGAAAGTTTAACTGGGTGTCTTATAGCCTTGTGTAGAAACAACAGGCCTTAAGCCTAATATAATATTAATACAGCATATGATCAGTAATATACCCAACAAAAACTACTATAATTTCTATTTTGATTATATTGTTAACTTCTTAATAAACCACAAACAAACATGTATACATTTGTGTTGTCCTCACTTTCTTTACTGTAGTTCTCTCTCACATTCCTGCCTTAAGGCTCATTATGCAGCTCATTATGCAAGTCTTTTGTTTCCTTAGCCCTCAATCAATCCTTCTCGCATACGGCCCCTCTAAACAAAAAGTGTCTTACAATTTCTTAATCAATATATTCTTTTATGTGAATGAGTAGGCAGAATGATTTTCAGATCATTTTAAAGAAAAAGCTCTAGACTACTAGATTCTGTTCAGAAATGTCTTGTGAAAACATGTTTAGTATGGGGTTTGTGGACTTTCAGTGACTTAAAAATGTTGCTTTTTAAAAAAAAAACAGTTTTCTCTCAAAAAATACAAACATGTAGATACATGTAGCTCATATAATATTGTAGCCCAGTTTGTGCGGAACACAGGCTTATGAGACACTTACCATTAATATATTTAAAGCAACTCAAAAAAGACCAAATGTAAGAGCATGTCAGAACTTCTGCCAGTGTCCCAAAATGGTCGGACCCCAGAGGGTTAAGGTGGAGAAACTAAAAGGCCCTTGGGTACATTCCCCTCCAGCTGTGGGGAAAGTCCAGACACCAAAACAGAAAGTAGACAGCCCAGTTCCAGTGCCCTGTTGAGCAGCCAGTGGTAGCTCATGCGGTCCTGAGAAGATACTTTGTCTTTTTGAAGGTTTGTTAGAAGGTACGTCACATCACAACATTAGTACATTCATGACACTCTATTGGGGGGTTCACATTAGCAATTTTGGTGCGCACCCAGGTCCATGTTACGTCAGAGTTCCCGTTTGGAAAGTTTGTGTTGACTGCGGTACGTTCCCTGCTGATATAAACACAATCCATCTAAATTACGGAATTGGACCATTATCAATGACGCATGCGATCCACCCCAGAGTCTATTGTTATCTACTGTAGGTGCGAGAATGATGCGCTGTAAACATAATTTCTGTTCATTTTCTGCTTGCTTCTGCAATCGCCGATGGACAGTACAGTTTCTTTTGTAAAATTGGCAGCAGACAGATGCAAGTGGGTTTCTGTATTTGTTCTTTTATAACAAAACCAAAGGTCCAAATAAAGAACAATGAGGATACGTACAACTCCATTTTGGTAATTTCTCTTGCATAGCCTAGCAACATCAGTAAACGGCTGCAGGTTGATGATGCAAGTTACCCCAAAGCTATCGAACCTAACCACCCTAAGAGTGATCTTACATTGTGTACCTATCCAGATAGATCTTATTTAAAGGTGCTGTTTTTCCTGTGTTTTTGAAGCTATGATATTTATGATCTAACAGCAACATTACACACTAACTAAAGTTTGAAAAATAGGATCAGGAAAAACGGCACCTCTAAATGTCAGTACAGATATTTTTCTAGATAGATGGTGGAGGAGCAACATGAAATAGACAACGAAGACCAGAGAGGATAGGAGGAGCGATATGAAATATGAGAGACTGAGATGACACACATGCAGGAGATGGAGATAGAAGCACAGGCTCATGAAGCTCATGAAAGAGGAGAGATGGAGGGACAGAAAGACTATGATGAACTGAGACTGATGGGGACAGAAGTGATGTAGGTAGACAATGAGAGAGAAAAGACAGAGGAAGTGGGTAATAAAGAGACTTAGGCAAAGAAGAAACTAGCAACAAACAGGTAAGTGCCAGCACAGAACAGAAGATGCAGAGCAATAAGAGCAATCTTGACAATGTAGAATTTTAGATACGGAATCTATGTACAAAAAGGAATAGCACGTCACACTACACAGAAGTCAGACTGTATTTCACAAGTTGCTTTTTTAAACTTTATTTTACAACATGGAGTTATTTGTATGGCTGCAGTTTGGCATCCAGTGTGCCATAATCCAAGGTGGCCATGCCCAACAGTAGGTGATCAGAGAAAGCATCAACAGATTGTCCTGCATTGCATGGTACTTGCAAGTATTCACCTGACTTGCAATTTACAAAGGTTTTTGTTTCTGAATACAAGAAGTCAGCTGTCCAAATTTCAAGTAAAATGAAAGGAAATAGAAGACGCCGAAACAAGGATGATGGTAGGGAAAATGCTATAAAGTATTTTTTAATTTAAAATTAAATCAATACTTAATTTGTACCTAATCCTAGTTTAAGGAAAAAAAAACTTTATCCTGTTATGTAATCACGTTTTCATCCACAATGTAATATCTTCGTATTGTTACATTACAGGCCTGATAACAAATATAAAACTATTTGTAAGCAATGAGACGGTAGGGAATCTGAATCAAGTAAAAGTTTATTGCAAATAAACAGCGAGAGCGAAGAGAGTAAGAAAATCCTCAGGACTACTGGAGCTCAGCACTCGATACACAATCCACGAAGGGTCTCAGGAAATCAGCTTTCGATACAAAATCCACAAAGGGTCTCAGGAACTCAGCTTTCGATACACAATCCATGGGCGGTGAGGAGCACCATACACGCCCAATCGGATCTAGTCTAAAAATGAGATACACCGACGAGCAGTGAAGAGAGAGATTAAATGTTCACAGATGTGTACAGTACCGAGTTCAAAGGAGTAGTCAGCCCCAGTCTAAAAATGAAACATGCCGACAGAGGATGAATCCAACTCGTCCACAAGGAATAATCCACAAGATAGAGAATAACAGAGAAATCCAAAACTACCGGGAGAGAGAGAGCAGGAGCCAAGGGTATACACAAATCTCAGGCAAGTCCTGGGGCCTGTTGCACAAAAGTAGAATTAAGATATCAAGGATAAATAACTGAGCTGAGCTTAATGAAGCCAAAACAAGTGCGTCCAGGCTTAATTGGTTGCACAAAGACCAAGCCAGGATGATCAGACACGGATTCATTAAGCCAGGTGAAACCAATCCTGGATAGGTGCGCGCTCACGGATCACTCAAATAGACCCCACCACCGATCACAGATTCACTGATTCACCATGGCAACTAGAGCGGCATTCTTTTCCCCGTCGGAGGGACAAATGCTCATGGAGGCTTACGAAGAGGTAAAGGATATAATAAAGAAGAAAGGCAACACTGCCACAGTAATAAAGCAACGGGAAAAAGCGTGGCAAAGTGTTGCAGACCGCCTGAATGCGTAAGTAGTGCACAATTACACAGTCACCGCTCCGCTAAAACATCACCACTAACTTACAATTAAAATATTTATTTCACATCTCCAAAACCGCAGTTGTACTCTGATTATGAAACCATACAACTTTTTATTGAAATGTACTGCAGATATGAGTAAAATTGTGTAAGGTAAGTTACTACATCACACTGTATATGGCTTTGATAAATTATTTTCAAAGCCTTACATTATTACTACGCTCACTAGTACGGCTTAACCTTAGCCGTTGTGCTTCTTATGTTGTCCACCGGTTTTTTTTGTGTGGGGGGAGAGGGTTGTTCTTTTATTAATATAAAGCTGCTTTGAAACATTGAAACAATTGTGAAAAGCGCTATATGAATAAAATACAATTGAATAAATAGATAATAATAGCTAATATTAATTGTGAATTAAAGTGATTTAGCACCTTTCAAAGGATGCAAGGTCGCTTGCTCACTGCACTGCAAAAAAATGACTTTCTTACTTGGTATTTTTGTCTTGTTTTCAGTAAAAATATAAAAAAAAATCTTACATTTTTAAACAAAAAATATGCCAATACAATAAGAAAACCATTCTTGAAAAGTTTACTCTTTTTCATAAACACTATAATTCAAGAAAATTTTTATTATTTCATTGGCATTTTTTTTGCTTGTTTTAAGCGCAAATTTACTTAAGTTTAATTTAGACAAAAAATATAAAATGTATCTTTTTCTAGGTAATTTTGCTCATCAGGAAAATACATCTTAATTTAAGAATTTTAAGATATTTTTTTACTAAAAACAAGACAAAAGTCATTTTTTTGCAGTGCGACTCCATTAAATGTTCTGTGTGATAAAGAAAGTCTCTCTTTTTGTGTGTGGTGTGTGTGTGATGTAGATTAAACATGACCGGGCCAAAACGGACATGGCAGCAGGTCAAAATCAAATATAAGAACATTCTTCAGAATGGTAAGGGCCCTGACTAATACTTAACAATGCACAAGCATAAATCGTACCCAGAAGGTGCCGTTTCACACAATGTCACTGTTTTAGCAGTGAAAAAGAATACCCACAGCAAAGGCACGGGTGGTGGGTCACCAAAAGCTGACCTCACCCCAGCAGAGGACCTAGCCTTGGAGCTTAATAAAGGCAGGCCCGTGTTGGAGGGGATCCCTGGGGGGAAAGAGACAGACATAGGTCCCTCCCAAGATGCCACCCACTTTATACAAGGTATGTCCTTCCATCTCTACATGGGACACAATCACATTCATATTGAATCTATTTGGACTGTCTTTTGCCTATTGCCTTGCAGCGTCTGGCAGCAGTGTGTTACTGTTAGAGCCACCAGCACGAGCAGCAGATGATGCTGATCCAGTGAGTACTCCATCAAAGGCATACTGTAGGCCTGGCATGTCTTGTCTACTTGCTTCAATATGAATCTGATTAAATGTGATAGGGTGAAGGCCCCAGTGCAGCAGCAACAGCACACAACGTCGACTATAATGATGAGGAGACCATCTCTCTGGATTCCAGAAGGCATGAGGTATCATGTCAAGCCTGTTAAAGTACTATTCATTCTACAATGGTGAGGAGTCCTCATTTGGAGCCCTCACAAAATCTCATTTCTTTTACAGTACCCAGATGCTGTACAGTGGGAAAACCAGCCTGGCAACATAGTGTGTATTAATGGAAGGACACTACATCCTGCCAAATTCCTGCTGCACTAATTGTATTGTTTTCACAGAGCTCACAAGCTGTCAGACAGTTGTATTGCAACCACCTTCGGCACCAAATAGAACTTGCAGAGACAGACATGCAGTACAAGAAGAAAAAGATGGAAAATCTTGCACTGGAAGCCGAAATAAAAAAGAGGACAATTAGGAAACTGGACCTTGAAATAAAAAAACTTGAGCGGGAGGTGACTTATGCCTTTTAATGTACACTGTATGCTAACTGTAACACAAATGTATTCATCATTATTCTCCTTTCCTCCCCCAGCTCCAAGAAGACTAATGGCTCGGTTCCGACATCAGATGCTAATGTAAACATTACAAACAATGTATCGAGCGCACATAGTGTTCCGACATCAGATGCTAATGTAAACATTATAAATACTGTATCGAGCGCGCATTGTGTTTATCATAATACACATGGCTCGGTTCCGACATCAGAGTCAAGTCGGCGGTCTAACTGGGTGACTGTCAGGCAGCATAGTCATATACGGCGTCCATCTAAGACCCATAACGTTACGGTACTTTCTAACAGATTCGATCCCCTAAGGAATACACTAGCTAAAACACCTGTTAAAAGTGCCCTGGTCATTGGAGATTCTATACTCAGGAACACTAACATTGAGGCACCAAACACCCTAGTCGACTGTATACCGGGAGCCAGAACGTCTGACATTAGATCCAAACTTAAAGTGCTGGCTAATGCTAAACGGAAGTTTTCTAAGATTGTTATTCACGCCGGAACAAATGACACCAGACTCCGACAGTCGGAAATCACCAAAGATAATATTAAGGAGATGTGTGAAATTGCAAAAACAATGTCAGACAATGTAATATGCTCTGGTCCCCTCCCCGCCTACCGGGGAGATGAAACACATAGTAGATTAGTGTCTCTCAATGGCTGGATGTCAAAGTGGTGCCCTCAGCATAATGTAGGGTTTATAGACAATTGGAAGCATTTCTGGGGTAGACCATTTCTCCTAACCCGAGATGGCCTTCATCCGACATCAGAAGGAAGTGCTATACTCACCAGAAATCTGATTAATATTCTTAATTCTGATATAGTATGACTATCCAGGGCCCAGGTCAGGAAACAGACGGATCAGCTTAACTGTCCGTCTGTTAGCTGGCATGATATGTCTAGATCACATATATCCCAGAACTTCGAGTCGATCTTACCAGAATATCAACACATTTCAACTGTATCTGTTCCCCGAACAAGCAAATACAGAGCACCGCTTGCCACATCACGTACAAATTTGACCAACATAAAATTAGAAAACAATACATTACAAGATGAACCTCGAATGTTAAAATTCGGCCTTCTTAACATTAGATCGCTTACCAATAAAGAACCTATTGTTAATGAAATAATTAATGACCAAAACTTAGATGCACTCTGTTTAACAGAAACCTGGCTTAAAGCAGACGACTACATTAGTTTAAACGAATCCACCCCACAAGACTATTATTATAAACACGAACCTAGGTTAAAGGGGAGAGGGGGTGGTGTAGCTACAATATACAACAAAATTTTTAAAGTAAACCAAAAATCTGAACTAAAATTTAAATCATTTGAACTAATGTTGTTAAATATGGAAATAACTGATCGTAACCACAAACAGCTCTCTTTTGCCTTAGCTACAATCTATAGACCTCCGGGCCACCATGCAGATTTCCTTAAAGAAATAGCAGATTTTCTGTCTGAGCTTGTAGTCACTGTAGATAAAGCTCTTATCGTTGGTGATTTTAATATTCATGTGGATAACCATAAAGATGCTTTAGGACGTGCGTTTATGGATGTTCTAAATTCTCTCAATATTAGACAAAACGTGACAGGGCCAACGCATACTCGTAAGCACACATTAGACTTAATTCTGTCACTCGGGCCTAATATTAATGACATCAAAATATCACCTCAGAGTGATGCAGTTTCTGACCATTACCTTGTGTCATACACTGTACTTCTAGATAGGATCACTCAATCCACAACATGCTACAGATTAGCCAGAACAATAATTTCCACCACTAAAGATAGCTTTATTAGCACTCTTCCAGACCTGTCCCAAATTAAACATGCAGATAACTGTGATGATCTAGATATTGTAATAGAAAACCTAAACAATGTCTGTTCTAACACATTGGATGCCGTTGCTCCCATTCGAAAAAAGAGAATCAAAGAAAAGCCGCCAGCTCCATGGTATGATCATCACACCGCAGCTCTTAAAAAGGCAACTAGGAAAATGGAAAGAAATTATAGAAGCACAAAATTAGAAGTATGGCGTGCAGCATGGAAAGATAGTGTTAAACACTACAGACAGGCTATTAAAACCGCCAGATCTACCTATCTTAGCAAGCTTATGAATGAGAATCATAATAACCCTCGTTTCCTCTTTGGCACCGTTGCAAAACTGACTAGAAACAAAGAACAAACAGAAACCAATAGTAAACTCCAACACAATAGTAACGACTTCATGAACTTCTTTTCTAACAAAATTACGGCTATAAGGGAAAACATCGTAGCTACACAGGCAGCCACCACTCTACCCGTTAGTTCACTTAACACTAGACTACCACACGAACATCTTGATTCATTTAAACCTACTACAATAGAAGAGCTCTCTAAACTAGTAACGTCATCCAAATCATCGTCCTGTATATTAGACCCCGTTCCCACAAAACTACTTAAAGAGGTATTTCCTGTAGTGTCAACCCCGGTTCTAAATATCTTTAACTCATCGCTAGAAATAGGATACGTTCCAACATCTTTCAAACTAGCAGTTATTAAACCGCTGATTAAAAAACCACAGCTTGATCAGGGAGAGCTTAATAACTTTAGACCAATCTCAAATCTCCCTTTTCTTTCGAAAATATTAGAAAAGGTAGTGGCAAGCCAGTTACGCACATTTTTGACAAATAATAGTACATATGAAAAGTTCCAATCAGGATTCAGGCCCCACCATAGCACAGAGACAGCGTTGCTTAGAGTTACAAATGACCTCCTATTAACATCCGATCGTGGTGAAATCTCAATTCTTATATTATTAGACCTTAGTGCAGCCTTTGACACAATAGATCATACAATCTTACTCAATAGACTAGAAAACTATGTTGGTATCAGTGGTCAGGCGCTAGCATGGTTTAGGTCGTATCTAACCAATCGCTATCACTTTGTTTATGTAAACGAGGAAGAGTCATATCACTCCCTGGTTAAATACGGTGTACCGCAGGGATCGGTTTTAGGTCCTATCCTGTTCTCGTTATACATGTTACCTCTAGGAGACATTATCAGGAAACATAACATAAGTTTTCACTGCTATGCGGATGATACCCAGCTTTACATCTCCTCACATCCCAGCGAAACACACACGTTTTCTAAGCTAACAGACTGCCTTAGCGATGTTAGTGACTGGATGGCACATAACTTTCTTAAGCTGAACTCCAATAAGACAGAGATACTTATTATTGAACCGAATCGCTACAAACATAATATGTCAGATTACACGTTGCACATAGATGGCTGCACTGTGGTGCCATCTTCCACGGTAAGGAACTTAGGTGTGATGTTCGACAGCAACTTATCCTTCGATAGTCATATCACCAACGTCTGCCGTACAGCTTTCTTACACCTTAGAAATATCTCGAAAATACGCCATATACTGTCTACATCTGACGCAGAGAAGCTTATCCATGCTTTTATGACCTCTAGAATAGACTATTGTAACTCGCTACTCGGGGGATGCCATGCAAATCAAGTAAACAAGCTTCAGCTAGTTCAAAACGCTTCCGCAAGGGTACTTACTCGATCTAAAAAGTATGACCACATAAGCCCAATTATGGCATCTTTACACTGGCTACCAGTTAAATATCGCATACAATTTAAAATATCACTACTCACCTACAAAGCTTTAAAGGGCCTAGCACCCTCATACCTTAGAGAATTACTATCAGAATACAATCCATCACGCACACTACGGTCACAAAATTCTGGTCTCTTGATTATCCCTAGACTATCAAAAGTGTCTAAAAGTGGAAGGTCATTTTCCTACTTAGCCCCTAAGCTCTGGAATGATTTACCAACCGATGTCCGAGAATCAGACACAGTCGATAATTTTAAATCTAGACTTAAAACTTTTCTCTTCAACAAAGCATTCGCATAATTTGTCTAGTAAAAGTACTTAACTCGAAATAGTTATTTGTACCGAACAAAGCACTCGCGGTCATAAAACAGACCAACCAAATAAATAAATAAAAACCTTATCTTAACGTATAGTCGGATTGCGATTTTGGAACTTTCGTGTTCTTGTGAATAGTATGCCATACAAACCCGTTTGCCACTGATCGTGCATTAACGGCGTCAGTGGGGCATCCAGCCTTAGTCAAACGGGTTGGCACGTATGGTTGGGTTGGGCTTTTGGCGCTTTCTTTATATTGCGAATACTATGCCATACAGACCCGTTTGCCACTGAACCTGCATTAACGACGACAGTGGGGCTTCCAGCCTTAGTCAAACGGGTTGGCACGTATGGTCGGGTTGCGATTTTGGCGCTTTTTTGTGTCTTGTGAATAGTATGCCATACAGACCCGTTTGCCACTGAACCTGCATTAACGACGACAGTGGGGCCTCCAGCCTTAGTCAAACGGGTTGGCACGTATGGTCAGGTTGCGATGTTGGCGTTTTCTCATGATCTTGTAAATAGCATGCAATATAGACCCGTTTGCCACTGAACCTGCATTAACGACGACAGTGGGGTTACAGGCCTTAGTCAAACGGGTCGACAGGTTTCATTTTCTCTTTCTCTTAAAAATCAGAAGGTGACCCTTAGTTACCATATATACCGTCGCAGTGGGCCCCCAATTTGCAAAATCCTCAACTGTGGATAATACAATTATGCCGCAATAGTTAGTCTGTCTGAAACTAAGCTGATTAAACCACATCACTGTGTGACACTTGCATTACATGTGAACGGCCCCTACGCTAATATGATTTTGTTTTTCTCTCCCTGTCCTGTCCTCGACCCTGAGGACAATGGGACAAACAGACCCAGTTCCGGTAGATGTGAAAGTCGACTCACCTCTGATCTACTGGTCGTCCATCACTGTGATGCCCAGCTGATGCCTGACCAACGACCACCGGCAGAACCCGCTTAAACCCCGCTTAAACCCCGCTTAATCTCCTTATCCGTTTATATGTGTTTATATACATATATATCTCCCAAGGGTTTTTCCCTCCTAGGACTTTTTATTTTTTTTCCTCGGCTCAACAACCCGGGGTTTTTGTTTTTTTTTCTCCTAGGGGGTTTTTTACCCCGGGGAGGTAGCCTGCTTGGGCTTAATTTAGCATCTTCTCCTAGACGTTACATTAGTAATACGCTCGTTCATAATGTCGAGTCATAGCCTCAGCAAATTTGACAGCTTATGCTATTGTGTATTATGTTGTGCTATCTGTCATTTTTCTGTGCTTTTACTGCTTCTATTAATGTAAAGCTGCTTTGAAACAATTGAGTATTGTGAAAAGCGCTATATAAATAAAATTGAATTGAATTGAACAAGTAAAAATAAAAAATATAAGAAATATTCTTGTAAAGTCAAGTGAGCCATGACATATGAGCTCCCTTTGTTAGCACACAGGACCTTTAGTAGAGGTCTTTAGTAGATCTTTAGTAGATAGATTATTTTTTTATTTTCCCCAGCAATCAGTACAAATTAGCATCGTTATAAGGCACCACCCCCATTTGTCCACCCCCCAGTGCCAGGTGTGGCCACTGGCCTATATAAAGGCCCAAAACGGTGTGTTCCTTTCTGCTCTGACAATGGCGTGCCCATTCTTGAGAGATGTGGTGGATGAAGAAGCACTTGTGCTCAGGAGAGCCTTCAGGCGAGAAAGGGTCTTCAGGGACCGGTTGGACCCACTGGCCTTCCCTGATGACCATCTATATGAAAGATACAGGTTTTCTGCAGATGGAATCAGGTATCTGTGCAGACTGCTGGGTCCCAGGATTAAGCACCGCACAGCACGGAGCCATGCATTGAGTGTGGAGCAAATGGTTTGTGTGGCCTTGCGCTTTTTTGCAAGTGGAGCCTTCCTGTACTCAGTGGGGGATGCAGAACAGCTGAACAAGGCCACAATTTGCCGCACAATAAGGAGTGTGTGTCTGGCTATCAATGCTTTAGCAGATGTCTTCATCTCCTTCCCTGGCCACAGAAGACTCTGTGACATCAAAGAGGAGTTCTATAGCAGTGTTTCCCAACCCTGGTCCTCGGGCACCCCCTCCCAGAAAGTTTTAGATGTCTCCTTATTTAAAACACCTGATTCGACTCATCAGCCTCCTTCCAAAATGGTAAACATGTGTCCCCAACAAGCTGATGAGTTAAATCAGGTGTGTTAAATAAGGAGACATCTAAAACTTTCTGGGAGGGGGTGCCCGAGGACCAGGGTTGGGAAACACTGTTCTATAGGATTGTAGGTAAGAGGATCTACAAATTACAGGGCAACTGTTAACCCTCATAGAAGGATACTCATTACTTTGTGTGACAGGTTTCCCCAATGTCATTGGTGCAATAGACTGCACACATATAAGAATAAAGGCCCCCTTAGTGTCCATGAGGCAGATTTTGTGAATAGGAAATCCTTTCACAGCATTAATGTTCAGGTGAACATAACTTTTTAAACTTGTCCATTGAACACTCTGCATTGAAAGTGATGTGCATTGATTGGTTTAATATTCCTCACCTTATAATTTCAGATGGTCTGCAATGCTGACTGTGTGATCAGCAATGTTGTGGCAAAATGGCCTGGCTCAGTCCATGACTCCAGAATCTTTCGGGCCTCTGAAATCTATCAGCGCCTATCACAAGGTGAGCCACACAACCCCTATTAATAACCACTTTTTACATAATGGCTGTGTCAAGAAAATCACTGTGTTTATGAGGTAGTAATGATGAGATTTTGTGTTGACAGGTGAATTCTGTGTTGCTGGGAGACAGGGGGTATGGCTGCCAGCCTTTTCTCCTGACACCTTTTACAGACCCACAGGAAGCACAGCAGGCTTACAACTATGCCCATGCCAGGACCAGGGCCAGAGTTGAAATGACTTTTGGCCTCCTGAAGGCACGCTTTCACTGCCTTCACAAATTAAGGGTCAGTCCTGTAAGGGCATGTGAAATCACTGTGGCTTGTGCTGTCCTTCATAATGTGGCCTGCCTAAGGAAGGAGAGGGCCCCCAGAGTGCCGCCAGCCATGGGCTGGGACAATCTGGTGATCTTCCCTGATGACGACAGTGGTCGGCTTCTGAGGGATCAATGTGTGTTAAATTATTTTAGTATGTGTGCTTTCAATTTTGGTTATGTCCTGCGGTGGCAGAGGAAAAATGCTTTTTTTTGTTCAATTTTTATTGATTTGGCCTCTTGATGTTTGTGCTGTATACTGTGTATAATGTTTGTAGTACAAGTTTGCAGGGAGGCTACTGCATCCATTCATTTGCCTGTTCAGTTGACGTGTATGGATTTTTCCTGCATTTATTTCAGTTTGTAGACTTGCAGGGTGTGTTTTATACAGACCTTTGAATGTGTATGTTTCATTTTGTTGTATAATATGCTTTGATTCTGTGCTTTCCATCTTGTAGAGTCACTGTGTGACCTCGATTTCGAAAAGAGCTGATGGTTTACCTGCTTTGTTTTGTCCTTATTCAATAAAGAAACATAGTTACACTTTGTGCTTTTATATTTATATGGAATGTGCATTTTATACGACAGAGTATAAGGGCCACACCGAGTAAAAGAGAAAGTCATACATTTGAGGCTGGTTCTTTCTGTGGAAAGGTGCATATTGTTTTTACTGTCCTGATACAATTTGATGCTGATGTGTCCTTGTTTCTGAAACCATACTGAAGTACAAATCCCCACAACTGTTATTGTAACAACTGTCCTCCTCTAAAACAAGAAGTTACAATATTACGACTTCATTCTCTGTCTGATTTTTTCCTCTGTGGCCCTAATGTTTTATCATTTTATATATAGCCTTATAGTGTATTGGAAACTGTAAATGATCTAATGATAGCAACATCATCTAAAATCATAATTTATCCAAAATTATTAAAGGGGACATTCCAGAAGACGTTTTTAAGATATTAAATAAATCTTTGATGTCCCCAGAGTACATATGTGAAGTTTTAGCTCAAAATACCATATAGGTAATTTATTGTGGCATGTTAAAATAGGCAATTTATGGGGCTGAGCAAAAATGCACCGTTTTTGTGTGTATCCCTTTAAATCCAAACGAGCTGCTCAGGTGGGCGGAGTCTCAAGCGCTCCCGCTGTAGAGCTGACAGAACATCGAGGGAGATTCTCTCACGAAAGAAGTTTGTGAGCGATGTTAAGCATTATAAAGATGAACAAGTTTAAAAAGTCAATTATCTGTTTTATGCATACTAAATACATGTTAATCAGTAGATGGGGAACATTGTGGAATAAAAATAAAGACTTAAGGTCTCATGTTGCCCTTGTTTTAAACAGGCATAATGAGTTTCAGCATGTTACAATAAAATACACGTCCACAAACACTCAGAAGTTTGCTTTTTGACCAAACCACACGAGCACATTTAAATGATCTGTAATAAAACAACACGTTTAATGCTTAAACTTTAGAGAAACAGATCAAATTACATGTTTAAGTTTATTGTGCACACATATTGAACACATTCGCGTTTCTGTCAGTCTCTCATCTATTTTGTAACTCCTCATTCATTTGAAACTTCAGAGAAACATTAAACAACATATTTACTTATTGTGTATGATAGTGAATACGTGTTGTTCACTCACTCTGTCTCGTGCAGTGCATTAATCCTCGTGTTCATTCATATAAACTTCAGAGAAACATATTAAACAACATAACTTGCTTGAAAGCGAACCGTCGCGTTGCTCTCTCTCTCTCTCTCGTTCGTTCGCTCACTCGCTCTCTCTCTCTTGCACTAAGGTAACGTTAATCCTTTAGAACGTTGATTCTATCTTTAGAAAGATTATTAAAACTACAAGTTATAAGATTGTAGGCTCCTGTTTGTGTTTGATGGAATACAAACGCGTCGTGCTGTCAGTCATTCTTTCTCTCTGTCTATCGCACTCGTGAGGCCGTTCATGGTTGGATAGCGCAGTTGAAGGGGCGGTATCATTATAATTGGAGCCCTTACCTACGTCATGGGGGGAGCGAAATCCGCATGACCTATTTATTCACATGCTTGCAGAGAGAGCCTTACCAAAACAAAGTTACAGGGTTGCTATTTTTCATGTTTTCTGGGTTGGTAGAAGCACTGGGGACCCGATTATAGCACTTAAACATGGAAAAAGTCTGATTTTCATGGAATGTCCCCTTTAAAATTAATGATCAGAAACATTTAAAAAAAATGACAGTGGGTCTAGTTATATGTGATAATGTATATTGGGCAGTGAAATAACTATTGATTTCTGTTTGTGGTGACTGCTGACTGACATAAGGGATGAGATTAAATAGATCCTGGAATTTAGCCTGGTCCGGAGCAGGCTAGCTCCACAGAATAGATCTCCATGGTAATTTATACCATAACATATCCTCCTGGCCCCTATCCAGCTTTAGTGCAACCGGATCACGGATCAGTTGAGCCAGGATCACCAAGATATCCCGGCTAAATCCCTTATCCTAGTTTTGTGCAATAGGCCCCTGGAGGCGAACATAACAGTACATAACAGTACATAACATAACACGATCAAAGACCAACAAGAGTCAGGTACGACATGGCAGTGAACTCCCAGCAGTAACACAACAAACGCGCACAGAACACAGCGCACCCGGACCTAAAATAGAGGGGAACAAACACGCAACAGCTGAAGAAAACAATCAGGGATAATGAGAAGGGAGGAGACAGAGTGCACACATGGGACACAAAAGATAAACAAACAAAAAGTGCAGCCGATCACACAGAGGTCCTGACACTATTAATGTGATACTACATTTCTAAAAAACTCTTTTTGGGGTTTTTGGGGCTTCCGGGTGGTGTATCTTTTGATCTTTTTGGGACATTGTTGATACTTTACAATCAAGAAAATGGCAGAGGCATATTTACATCTACTCTGTGCTATTTGGTGCTCTGGCACTTTGGAATACTGTGATTCTTCTAACATCCTCTGTGGCACATGGACATCTGTTGTTGTATGTGTATTACAATAAACAAAGCTAGAAATTTCATGGCTCCAACACACTTAACAAACCTGGGACAGAGGCATATTTACATCTAAGCTAAATCAAATTTCCTTTTAATATCTTGTTCTAATCTTTATATAAGTTCTGCAATTGGTGTTTTTGTCTCACTCTTGCTTGGTACAAAAGTTCAACTTCTCAACACTCTGTAACTGCCATTTTCTTGATTGTCCTCTAGGTCTAGAAGACAGAGATGGACAGGCAGCAGGACACTGTGTCTATGAAGCCATGCTGTTGTAGCCCATGCAGAATAAGGCCTGGCATTGTCCTGCTGAACTATGCATGATTGTCCTAGTTTTAGACGTCTCCATGATGTCTTTCTAAAATCCAATTCATGCCTCTGCGTCAACGGTCCATTCACACACACAGGGCTGGATTAACATAAGGGCTAGGTGGGGCTGAAGCCCCAGGGCCCGCGGGATTAGAGGCCCCGTGATTGGCTGGAGGAAATGAGATTGTCAAGTCATAGTTGGTTGATGTGTATAATAAAATAACTAGAAGTTATTGGAAAATGTGCCTGACTGATATAATTCACAGAATCAACGTCCAAACAAATTAACTCAAATTAAACGCCTCTTTTCATTATGCTTTTATGTAGAACATTGGTAGGCCTATAAATCGCTCGATTGAATTAAAAAATGATGAAAAAAGTGATAATGGTTCACAAAAAAGGAAAAACAAGCTTCACCCCCTGCCTCGTCCCCGATCCGCGTGTTTTATATGTCGAAAAAGGCAAGCAAGCAGCTGAAGTTAATGAGTTAAGCACTATGTGGATGGTAAACCAGTCATTTCCATACATTGATTTGTGGCGTGCCGCCACAAAATCAAAACTGGCCGGCACTAATACATTTTTCATGATTACCATTACCATTTTTTTATTTTAATATTTAAAATGGCTTCATTCACTGTTGCTAGCGCTCATGCCTTACCTTCCCAGACACGACGATAGGGTGGCCATTCGTGCCAGTTCCGCTGGACACGTCCCGAACATGTTTTTGGGTTCGTTCTCCAGAAGTCGCGTTGCTCGACCGCATACGTCATCACATTTCAGTTAAAATACATTAGAAAATTAAGATTTACTTCTTTTAAGACATAAAATCATTGTAGTTTCATTCTTACCTTGAAATGTAACGGTTGCTTTTCTGAAGTTAAACCCGAAATATTAAACCTTGATGACGTATGCGGTCGACCAACGCGACTTCCAGAGAACGAACCCGAAAACATGTTCGGGACGTGTCCGGCGGAACTGGCACGAATGGCCACCCTACACGACGAACAGCCGGGGCCATCTGGTATCAAACGCATTCGTCTACGTTAGAGGTAAGACTCTTGCTAATACTCATTTCTGATCACACAGTAGCCTTTACATGGGTGATTCTCACGAACCCATTGAAACACCACGGCACTAATGATTTTAGCTTTAAAATGTGTAATATAGTAACATTAAAAAGCATCAGAATTAACACAATACTGTGTTCTACCTTGCACAATGTGTGATTTCAACATAAGAATTTATTATTGTAAATTTGATCTCATTTTCTGCTGAAATTCTCATTACCGCAATGTGTCCGGCTGTGTTTGAACATGCGTTATGTTGTAATTTAATCAAATTAACAAAAAATATTAAGGCAAAAATAAATAAATGGATGTTTTGCTAGACTACTTTAGATGACAGAAAAAATATTTACTGAATATTCATGTATAATAATAATGAAGAAAAATTAGGAAAATGATGTGTCCATGCCTGATGTTCTCATCCTCCGCAACACTTTTTGAAAACAGTTTAAGCACACATACAGAATTTTAATAAAGTTTGATTTTGAGTGACCAAGCACATGGACCAGTTACTTCAAGATGGCTACCAGGTAAGATCATTTTTTTTAACAGTTAATTTGAAATATTGTCTTGTCAGAATGCTTACACGACATTTTGATTATCATTACCGCAACAGATGCTTATTAAATGTTAAGTTAATTAATAGAAGCATAATATTTAGATTTTAAATGCATGTGCAGAATCTCCAAATTATGTTCTTTCAGGTTTGTCATGTCATTTTGAAAATATGTCAGTGTTGATGTTTTCTGACTGTTGCGGTAATGAGATTTTTTAGGACTAATTTTTTTAATTATGTTATTATGTTACAAAAAGGGTTAAATGATAAGTAAAAGTTTTTAAATTAATGTTCCCATTTACTCCAGACTTTGTTTTTCAATGTCTGGTGGGAAAAAAGTAAATTTAAGCAATTTTTACATTTTCATGTTTGACATTTTTAAAACCAAGTTTTCGTGAGAATCACCCACATAGTGATACAGTTGTTAGCAGTAAAGTTAGCAAAGTAACGTTAGATAGACAATGACACATAAGTTGGCTGTTCTCAAAATAAAAGAACTGTTAGCTACAGAGCTACTTCTGGAGTTACGTAAGCACACAAGCCTGTTGCTGTAAAGTTATTCGATGCTTGAGATAACTGCAGATACATTTGCGAGATATACATTATTAATTAAATAATATTTATGCTTGCTACACGTAAATACATTGCATTGCTACATGTAAATACAATGCATACATTGCACGCATTAAAGGCGGAGTCCACGATGTTTGAAAAACGCTTTGGAAAAGGAGACGGGCCGACTACCAAAACACACTTATAGCCAATCAGCAGTAAGGAGCGTGTCTACTAACCGACATCCTTGCCAGGTTGCGGTATGTGTGGGACGGGTCTATCAACAGAAGGTCCAGATTCTATTGGGGTAGGGACGTGTTTGTTTAGGTGATTTCAAATATCAACATTGGATTTCAAACATCGTGGACTCCGCCTTTAAGTAGATTTCCTCTCTTTTTCATTCAGTCTTTTATTCGTGCTCTTGTACAGTAATGTCAATATCAAACATTAGCACATAATGCCATTCAATACAGTGGTGGAGTACGCCGGTTTCACACCGCAAGCGTGAGCAGCGCATATGCGTAGCATGAGGAGAGCGTTTGCTGCGCGTGTCCATTGTGCTTTCACACCGGCTGCGTTTGCAGCACATACTGTGCAGTTTAATAACAGTATAAAAATCTCAAGTTCACATTATTTTATATGCATTAATGAGCAAAATTCTAAATTTATGTTACATTTCGACTACAAATATGACCCACTTTCAACAAAGATTAATGTTCCTATCGATGAAATGGCCCTTTAACTCATCATTAGTTCATAGTATAGTAAAGTGATTATTAATTTATGTATTAGTACATGATTATTCATGTACCATTATTGTAAAGTGTAAAGCTGTTTCTTTAAGCAAATACTCTAATGTAGCAACAATATAACCATTATATTAATATAATATAATATAACCAGAACCACAACCAATGTGAGTTTTAACTTTTTATTAAAAAAACAAACAATTCACACTCATAGCTCATCCAGAGCTTCATCCGTTTCTTTATAGCCGTTATATTGTCCGTGAGGAGCTGGATATCAATGTCTGATGTCCTGAACAACGCAGGCAAGCAAAACAACTCGATGTCATTTCCCCAGTCTTTCGCCTTGCAAAACTCATTTCACAAAATGACGATAGGATGTAAGTCGATATTGTTTAAAAACATTAAGCACGACATTAGCAATGCAAGCTATTTTCACATACAATAGGCTAACATAGGTGTAAATATAACAACAATAGCTCAGCTGACGGACGTGAAAAACAAAATACTCACTTTATAATCGTGCCTTGGTTTCTCCCTGCGGGCTTCAAGAAGAAAATGCGTGCGCTGAAATTCGCGACAGCAATATGACTATCTTTCGGTGTCCATAGGCGCACAGCGAGAGCATGTACACCACCAGACTGGCCCCACCTCGGCTACAGCAGCTGCGGTGGCAGCCTCTTGTTCCTCAATCATCCGTAACTGTTCCTCGTTGTATTGCGGCTCGTACAAGTAACCATGACCATCAGTTTCGAGCAACAGGTCACCAAAATCCCCTCTTGCCATCTCATTTTCAAAACTACACTCTGCCATCGTGGTTTGTCTACTTGGCTTTCTCCACAAAGCCAGATCAAGTTAGCTTAGCGAAGATTAAAGATGGCTAACTCTCGTTTTGGTTTGAGCTTTTCTGAATGGACTCGCAGTCCAACCCCTATGGACGGGGAGAAAACATGTGGAAGTAGCTCCTAATTCTGGCTGTAGTCTTTGCCTCTGGCCAAAAACTCCTCCGATGACTCAAAAATCGTCATTTTGCGTCATCTGAGGACTTTTTTGCACATCCAGAATGCAGATATCTCTCCTCTCATGGGGACATGGAGTGAGGGAAACACTGTCATTCAGAAATACTGCCAGGTTTCTACTGATACAAAGCTGAATGCTAAATTGGTGAAGTATTCCTTTAAACACAACAAGATGAGAAGAGCATCAGTAAAGCTCTGCACGGCATGAGACACACAGGTAGTGTAGCCAAAATCACCTCGTATATCAGCTCTTAATAAACTCAATAAACTCTTCTAAAAAAACCAATCATAACATTTACAGTCTTGTTCAAAATAATAGCAGTACAATGTGACTAACCAGAATAATCAAGGTTTTTAGTATATTTTTTATTGCTACGTGGCAAACAAGTTACCAGTAGGTTCAGTAGATTCTCAGAAAACAAACAAGACCCAGCATTTATGATATGCACGCTCTTAAGGCTGTGCAATTGGGCAATTAGTTGAAAGGGGTGTGTTCAAAAAAATAGCAGTGTGGCATTCAATCACTGAGGTCATCAATTTTGTGAAGAAACAGGTGTGAATCAGGTGGCCCCTATTTAAGGATGAAGCCAACACTTGTTGAACATGCATTTGAAAGCTGAGGAAAATGGGTCGTTCAATACATTGTTCAGAAGAACAGCGTACTTTGATTAAAAAGTTGATTGGAGAGGGGAAAACCTATAAAGAGGTGCAAAAAATGATAGGCTGTTCAGCTAAAATGATCTCCAATGCCTTAAAATGGAGAGCAAAACCAGAGAGACGTGGAAGAAAACGGAAGACAATCATCAAAATGGATAGAAGAATAACCAGAATGGCAAAGGCTCAGCCAATGATCACCTCCAGGATGATCAAAGACAGTCTGGAGTTACCTGTAAGTACTGTGACAGTTAGAAGACGTCTGTGTAAAGCTAATCTATTTTCAAGAATCCCCCGCAAAGTCCCTCTGTTAAAAAAAGGCATGTGCAGAAGAGGTTACAATTTGCCAAAGAACACATCAACTGGCCTAAAGAGAAATGGAGGAGCATTTTGTGGACTGATGAGAGTAAAATTTTTGGGTCCAAGGGCCACAGGCAGTTTGTGAGACGACCCCCAAACTCTGAATTCAAGCCACAGTACACAGTGAAGACAATGAAGCATGGAGGTGCAAGCATCATGATATGGGCATGTTTCTCCTACTATGGTGTTGGGCCTATTTATCGCATACCAGGGATCATGGATCAGTTTGCATATGTTAAAATACTTGAAGAGGTCATGTTGCCCTATGCTGAAGAGGACATGCCCTTGAAATGGTTGTTTCAACAAGACAATGACCCAAAACACACTAGTAAACGGGCAAAGTCTTGGTTCCAAACCAACAAAATTAATGTTATGGAGTGGCCAGCCCAATCTCCAGACCTTAATCCAATTGAGAACTTGTGGGGTGATATCAAAAATGCTGTTTCTGAAGCAAAACCAAGAAATGTGAATGAATTGTGGACTGTTGTTAAAGAATCATGGAGTGGAATAACAGCTGAGAGGTGCCACAAGTTGGTTGACTCCATGCCACACAGATGTCAAGCAGTTTTAAAAAACTGTGGTCATACAACTAAATATTAGTTTAGTGATTCACAGGATTGCTAAATCGCAGAAAAAAAATGTTTGTACAAAATAGTTTTGAGTTTGTACAGTCAAAGGTAGACACTGCTATTTTTTTGAACATACCCCTTTCAACTAATTGCCCAATTGCACAGCCTTAAGAGCGTGCATATAATGAATGCTGGGTCTTGTTTGTTTTCTGAGAATCTACTGAACCTACTGGTAACTTGTTTGCCACGTAGCAATAAAAATATACTAAAAACCTTGATTATTCTGGTTAGTCACATTGTACTGCTATTATTTTTAACAAGACTGTATGTAATTGTAAATGCAGTGTAAATGTAGGCTGTTAATAACCCTCATGCTATCAACATGAGGGTGATGTTATTGAACTATTCTTAAATTATTAATGGTTAAGTACTTATAGAGGAAATATGACTGAAGTATAATTAATGTTTTTGCTGATTTTGGCAACCTTTATGTTTTTGAGTTCATATCTGGAGTAAATGCACTACATGTTTTTGAGTTCATATCTGGAGTAAATGCACTACATGGGGTACAAATGTGTTATCAAGAAAATGTTCCCAAAATCTGTGCAGTAGAGGGTTACTGTGTTTAAATAGCCTGGACTATTTAGTGTGCAAAAATAATAATAAACCATGATAAAGAAAACCATTAATTAAATACACTGATTAATATGAATAAAAAAAGTATTGCAGGCAATCAGATGAAAGGGGGACCTTGGTTTTGCTATAGCCCCAGGGCCCAAAGTCCTCTTAATCCGGGCCTGCACACACATGCAACTCACCCATGCCATCACAGACACAGATGCTGGCTTTTAACACATTTTGCTGATAACAATCTAGATGGTCTTTCATCTTTAGCATAGAGAACTTGAAATCTGTATTTTGTGACTTAAATGTAGACTCATCTGACCACAGCACAAGGTTCAACTCTCTTTCGGTACATCTGAGATGACCTCAGTCCCAAAGAACTTGATGGTGTTTCTGAATACGATTAATGAATGACATCCTCTTTTGAGTTAAATAGTGTACTGTTAAGTGACAATGGTTTTCCAAGGTACGCCCATGTGTGTCACAGAAGCATGATGGTTTCTTGAGCAGTGCCACCCAAGGGCTCGAAGTTCATGCACATTGAACAGTGGTGTCCAACGTTGCGCTTATGCACTGAGGTCTCCAAATTCCCTAAATCTTTTCACAATATTATGTACTGTTGATTTTGAAAGACCTTAAAACGTTCTTTTTGAACTGAATAACAAATTTCTCACAAATTGGGGAGAACCACGACCCATCCTTGCATTTAAAGACTGATGCTACTTTTATGTCAAGTCATTACCTCCTCATCTGTTACCAATTAGCCTGGTTATTGTTGAGTCTTCTAAACAGGTGTTACTTCAAAATTCTCTGCACATTTAATCTCTTTTTAACTCTGTCCCAACTTTTGTTGAATGTTTTGCCGGCATGAAATTCTAACTTTTTTGTATTTACAATATACAGGTCAATGCTGGTCAGTAAATCTATAGAAAATCTTTTCTTTTTGTTTAGATAGATAATTTGTAATAAGATCACATAACAGATTTATTTCTTATTTAATTTTTACCTGGAAATAAATTTGAAGATTACTCTTCACTGTTAATACATTATCTAGCAAGAATTGTGACAATCAGGATCTATTTGATGATTCACAATCTTTCTGGGGCCTTGTTTGTATTACTGTTACATTAAGCTGCAAAGGTTTGTATTTACACAATTTCTTAATTTTTCCTTTAATCTTGCCAGTATCACAGTACACTGGAAATTTTTCCGGTCCAGTATGTATCCCAGACACGAGAAAAAAGGTAAAAGTACCTTTACGCAGAACATTATCTACATCTGTAAGCATCAATTAATATTATGCTACACCAAAAGAACATTGCTGAAATTGTTGCCTTTTGTCAGAAAAGTATAAATAAAAAGAGGGGAAAACTTTTGATGATTATATTATATGGTGACAGATTTTTAGAGGCTGGGATAATAATAACAATATTTCATTCTGATTAAACAGAATAATTAATTCTGAAATAAAAGACTTCTCATACAGACATCTGATATATGACAATATATGTAAAACACATATACAGTAGATATGTCTATGAATGGACTTTACAGATATACAAAATATAGATACTTGTACATATATGCAACATATATTTCAAAATATATAAAAAAGGGCCAGTTTCATACATAACAACGTTACAAATATTTTTCCAAATTCACTTCTAAATTACACATCTATGGATGTATAATACATGTCGATATATAGATACAATACAGTATATGTTGCATTGCATTGTATGTATTATGCTTTTACATAATTGTAGGACATTTTAATATTTGATCATATATGTTGATTACAACTTTATATATAAAAACATATGTAATCGGGAGGATTTAAGGAAAGCAAGCACAAAGGGAAAACACTTAAAATTTTACTACATATTAAGTGAACATTTACAACACATTAAAAACATATAAATTCCAGTAAAATTACACATTTATCATTTTTAATAGTATAGTAGGTTTTTGGGGGGTATATTACTGATCATATACTGTATTAGTATTATATTAGGCCTAAGGCCTATTGTTTCTACACAAGGCTATAAGACACCCAGTTAAACTTTTGTTTTCTCAGTTAACTTTTGTTTCATAATTAAAAGAGCCCAGGTGCGATCCTGCGACTATGGCACGATTGTTCTCGCCACGATTATTTTGAGAACATGTCGAAATAACCGATAAACAAGAGGACGTCATTTTAGATTAGTTAACTTTCGTTTTCCTAATTAAAAGAGACCAGGTGCGATCCTGCGACTATGCCACGATTGTTCCCGCCACGATTATTATGAGAAATAAGGTCGAAACAACCAACAAACAAGAGTACGTCATTTTAGATTAGAGAAGTCATCCAGCTGTAATTCGCTACATTAACAATAAGTTAGTTGTGTCAGAGAAAGCTAAGGCCAATCGAAATAATAAACAGAGTACATCATTTTAAGATTTGAGAAGTCCAGCTGTACTTTGCTATATTAACAATAAGGCATCTGTGCAAGCTAGGCCAAGGCCATAAGAACCAATAAGCCGAAAATATAATTTTACATATGAGGAAGGATTCAGCTGCACTTTTGCTACATCAAACAAATAAATTAATTATATGGCAGACCGAGACCAATGAGAAGAATGTACGTCATCTCAGATAAGAAGTGTTTGATCTTACTGTATAAAAATGGAGTCAGATGTTGGGAGGGCAGATGATCTTTGAGCACTTCTTTGAGGGGTGTGGATTGTCCAAACTTTGTTGGTTCGAGCGAATAAAGTCATTTTTGTTTGGCACCTGAAACCTTTGTCTCCTGAGTATTTTTTCTTATGAAGATTCAAGCTAAGACTTTTTGCCACTACAATAGTAAAAGTGTTCTGTAACTGAGTAAACAAAGTAAATATTTTGTAATTATGTAATTAATCAAATTAACATTTAGTTTTGGCTACTGCCACCCTGAGCTCTGCCATTTTGCAGTTTAGAGCAGTTCCAATCTGTCCTGTTGTTGTCCTTGGGTGTTTCATAATGACACCGTCTGATAAAATACAGAGATAAAAGTTCAAAGCACAATATGTAGTTTAAGGCGTCAAGACAAAGTTTAGTTTTTTAGTATAACAGCATAATATAAAAATAGTAAAAACTTTTATGGTGTTCAGTGTCTTTTTTCAAATTTGCCATATCTTTAAATTTAAATAAGAGTCTGTCATTTCCATATAAGAACTTTGTAAAATAAACCTGACTCATCAATAATTGCCTTAACCTTGACCTCATCAAGAGCTCGACGCCTTTCCCCTTTAACAATTTTTGATTCTCCACCTGAAATGTTGGCAAATAAAAGACACATTTGTTAATAAAAATCAAGTAGCTAAAAGTAAGTCTAGGTTTACAATGATTTTCTAATAGCTAAGTACTGTAAATGTCACTTTTGTCAGGGTTTGGGACGGCAGAAAAGAGAACCCAAGCGCAGACGATGTCGGGGGGTGAACATAGAACATCTATTAACAAAGAACAAGAAAACAAAAGCCCACAAGGGGGCAAAACAACATAAAACATGATCAATACAAAACACTGGCACAGCATGATTAACAATACTCAGATGGAACGCTAAACTAAATAAACAATAAGAAAGCATAACATCACACGTATGAACCAGCACAAGACAAAAGGGAGATTAAATAGGGGAACTAAACGAGGGCAACACAGGTGCGAGGGATAACTAATAATGAATAATTAACAAGGAGAACAAGGGGGCGGGGACAAGGAATGAGACACCAGAGGCACATGACCCAATATACAAGGCCATGAGCCTCCACATGAAACCTGAGGCTGTCAGACCCCTTCCAAAAAATAAATATAAAACAAGACCTTTATGGCAGAGTCCTGACAATTTTATACTACTATAATATAAAAACAATTGTATTATAAAATAGTTATTCCATATACACAACAAAGAATACTATGTTATAAAGGTAGGAACATTTGTGAACCTATGTATATGGCATCTATATTAAACATGACACACATTGTAACACGAGCCTTCTTTCTTTATTCTAATGGACTTACAACGACAACTTGATAAAAAGAGATGACCGTTTCCTCTATGTTTAGTTTCTGGCTGAGTTTCATGCTTGTTGTATAACTTTTTAAGTTAGCGCAACTTGAAAAATATCCTTGTTTTCCAGTTTATGATTTGGTCGTGGGATATTTCAGACAAACACCCAAATCATAATTCACATTAGCAACTTTAAAAACACTAGACACAAGATTGCACAGAATGAAACAACAGTATATTATTTTTTTAATATAATATCTTTAATATCTTTACCATTGACAGAGTAAGACCGTGTTAAAGTTTGAAATCATAATCAAATTAATGATTGAAATCCAACTTTTATGCTGGTTATTTCAGAATTAGATTTTCAGAATTTAGCCTGTTTTATTATACAGACAGGGCCACATTTATATTCTATAGCAATGATACAATTGCTTTCCATTTGTATGTCTGTCAAAAACTCCCATTAGCAAAATATGCGCCATGGCAGTTCCAGTGTTGGCTTGGTTTGCTGCTCTTCACACATTTCTTGGGACCTTCACACCTGTCTCAAGATGAATTTCCTCCTAATAAAAATTGTATTAAAAACAAGAAAAATTTATCTTACATATTTCTAATGATGTGTAGGCTTTTAGTACAAAAATAAAAAATTTGTATAACTATGTATCACGGGTCGGGTCGTCGGATACACTATTTATTTTTTTGCGGTCCGAAAATGTCAGTCGTGTGCCTTGTTATCTCGCCTTTTTACTAACTTTCGTTGTGCTATTTAGAATCGGTGCTTTCACAAGCTAATTTCTCTCAGGAGAGTCAAACCAGAAATGTTTTGGTATTCTTTTTCTTTTGGGAGTATTAACTTCACCATCATCATCCTGGTCTGGTATACAGTGCTTGAGGGTTGTTTCTCTCTCTAAAAATCACAATGAAATTCTAATTTAGTGCTGAATGATATCCATTCTGCAGTTGTTTTCAGTTTGGACAGCTCTTAAAAATGTTTTAGTCTAGGACTAGTCTAATCCCTGTCCGGGAAACCGCCCCTTAGTGTTTATATTAACTTAGATCTAATCGGGAACATTAAATCGATCATACAAGCATTGTAACGTTAATTACTAAGATTGTGGATATTTTGTGCTTGTTTGCTTGCTAGGTTGTTAGCACTTTTAGAACACAGACAGCAAATCATTGCAAATCACTGGAAGAAATACATAAACAAACTTCCAAATTACTAATTCTGCAGTTTAACAACTGATATCATGTAATGAATCTACTGTTACTGCAACGAACTTCGGAAACTGTTGTCTTCGCTCTCCAGGCAGAGAGTGGACACAGAGATGCTGCGGAGAAGGCATATGTATACCTTTAAAGTTAACACAATTATCGTTACAATAAAGAATATTCTGGAAATTTTTAAGCAGTACTTACCTGAAACCTTTTTAATGGTGGCCATGTAGACTGGGAAGCCGTCTTGGGGTCGCTTTACAATTTCCCATTCGACTGCAAAGGTTTCGTCAGATTGAGTCTTACGGTCAAGATAAGATTTTAATAATTCAGATTATGAACTTGGTCTGAATTACTTGTTAACCGAACTCTTTCTGTATTTGAGAATTGTATTTCTAAGGCCCAATCCCAATTCTATTTTATACCCCTTCCCCTTGCCCTTACCCCTATGCCTACCCCCCTTCCCCTTGCCCCTTGAAACAGAGTGTCAAGGGGTAGGGCTGAAAATATTCCCCTAAGAAATGGGACACCACTGCTAGACTGTTACACGTCATCATAAATCGTTGCTAGATCCAACATCATAGATGCGTCGATGTAATAATACAAATAAAATGTAATAATTAGGGCTGTCAAAATAAACGCGTTAATAATGCGTTAACGCTAATTCATTTTAACGGCGATTAACGCAACACGCAATTTCTGTTTGACCTACAGCTGGATGAATTGAGACGCAGCAAGTGACCGGCGCTGTCTAGATGAGTCGGAGCTTTTCATAAAAATAAGAACATTAAGCTCTCGTCTAACGAATCCAATGCTCTAAATGGTCATTAAACATCTAAAATGCACGATTTCTGCAAGTGCAGCTTTCTTTATCTGCACGTTTTCTGTGAGGTGTACCGTCCCAAATCCATATAAAGCAAAGTTGCATCTTTTTTCACTTTTTAGTTTCGTTTTAAAAAGCATTCAGAAATTATAGAAAATAGACCGCAGAACTTTCTTGATGTTAAATAATTATTAAGAGAGATAAAGTTCGGGATCTGATTGATGTTAAAAGAGTTATTAAGAGTGACAAGGCTCAAAAGCGATGTCTGACGCAGACGTCTGAAGCGCATGCACACAAATGCGCGAGTGCGTGACCCTGATATATATAGACATCTAACACAAAATTACAGGTTTAAAAATATATATTTTTGACAAGAATTCACGCAGTTATGACCTATAATCTGTTATATCTGAAGTGAATGTTTGGTTAACTGTTAAGGAAAAGTATCTGTTGTGTCATTATATTAAACCCTTGCATTATCCTACAGTATCTTAAAGTGGTCTGTCTCAATGTCAAAATTAAACAATAAAAGAAAAACATATATGTATATTGATATTGTTTTTGCTCTGCGTTAACAGTTATAGTTCTGTCATGCTTTGTCAGATTCCAACAATTGTTCCAATTGTTTTGAAGTTTTTTAATATAGAATGTTAAAATATAAATGACACATTTTTGAAAATTTGCTCATCCCAACTCAATTTGCCAGCACAGGTCACAAATTATGCAGCAGCAAACAGAAATGGAGAAAAAACAAGGTCTTCTAAAGGCAAAAACATTTATAAAACTATTGCTGATGGTTCTGTTGAAAATGTAAACAGGCTGTTGTAGACATACATTTGCATATTGCATATGTATTATCCAAATCCATGCTGATTAGAGTATTAAAAACTTGAAAAGTGTTACATTTAGGTAAATTTAGAACAGATAAAAATGTGCGATTAATCGCGAGTTAACTCATGAAATCATGCGATTAATCGCGATTAAATATTTTAATCTATTGACAGCCCTAGTAATAATACAATTAAATATGACTAAATATGTTGTGGAACTATCACAAAGTCAATAACATTAGCTATTTTTTTCATAGCGATTTTTACAAATCTTTTTTCAGAGAACACTACCCTATACATGAAAACAAGATTAAAGGCAACATAAAACAAGTGATTATTTGTTATTAAAATACTTTCTAATGTCAAAAAATACTTACATATATGGCCCATATTGGAAATTTATCATACCCCTTCGTCTGAAGTGTGGTCCCGAAAAATCTTCGTTTGAAGGGCTACCTGGCCCTTCCCCTCCAAGCCAAAAGAGAATTGAGACACCCCTACCACTTCACGTGAACGTGCAAAACAAAGGGGAAGGGGGAAGGAGTAGAATTGGGATTGGGCCTAACATTCATTATATGTTTGACTTCATACATATTTTAAGTGTTTTTAAAGTAACTTTATTCAATTGAAGTCTTTGTTTGAATGTTATTGAGGTTTTACATAACATTCCTTGCCTTAGGCATGTGCAGATGTCTCTGATCAAGAGCTGCCTACCTTTCATTTTTTTAATCTGCTGCTGCCTCTTCATGTCTTGCATCAGAAAAGGGTTGTGTGTGTGCATGTTTAGCTGTATGTAGATGTCTGTCACAGTGTAATAGTTTCTTAAATTAATTATTTTCCAGTCTTTCGGTTTTGCCCATGCATCATCTGGACATGACACGGGAACAGCTACACTTTTAAAACAGCAGAACACTACTACATAGGTCTGTTTTAACTTTGTTTAATTAATGTTATAGACTCAATATATTTATAATTTTTTAAATTATGATATTGCATTATAATTATGGACAAGCTGGAATCTTTTTAACGTATTGTTGTGTATGTCTTTGTGCCTTTTACTTTTAGTGTGTCCAATCAACACCGGCAGAAACTGATGATATGGGAACAAATGAGCTGTCACACCATAACATAACATAACTTCAGGGGAGGTGTGTTTTTAACAATGTTACAGATGCACAATTATAAATTCAGTATTATGTAAATGTATAGTTATATTGACCAAATTAATATTTTATTAATATGTGTGTGTGTGTGTGTGTGTGTGTGTGTGTGTGTGTGTGTGTGTGTGTGTGTGTGTGTGTCCCTTTCGTTTTAAGAGCCCCCAATCAACACTGGCAGAAACTGAACATGATATGGGAACAATTGAGCTGTCAAAAACATAACTACAGAGGAGGTTTGATTTTTTCCTGTTTGATCAATGTTTTTGTAAATGTATGGTTATATTGACCAAATTACTATTTTAATTGTGTGTGTGTGTGTGTGTGTGTGTGTGTGTGTGTGTGTGTGCGTGTCCTTTTCATTTTAAGGGCCCACAAACAACTTTGGCAGAAACTGAACATGACATAGAATCAACAGAGTTATTACAATGTATTATTTCGGTTTGGTACTAAAAAGCCAAATTGCAACACATACCTGTCACCCTTTCTTAATGAATGCATTCATTTACATACTGCTGGGTTTGACTGGAGTAGTGCAGATGGAATTTGTGGTAGATCAAAGGTGTTTCCTTTGGTTGCTGTTGATGATTCAGGCCCTGTTTATATTAGAGCATTTGCATTTTAAAACGGCATTTTAAAATGAAAATGATCCTCTTTTATACTGGCATTTAGAAAAAAAACTTCATCCACATTATACACAACCATAAACTCATGAAACATGACCAATCACGTAACTGGGCATGCGCATAAACGTGTAAAATAACTTATTACTCTAATGATAGCTTACCTTTGTGCATTTATGCAGCCTAGGGGTGTGCGATATTGACAAAAATTCATACCTGGACCCTTTGTTGGCAAATACAACAGACACTATTCTTGAACCAATAAAATTGTGTTTGGGAAAGTCTTATATTGTTCTAGCTCCCCCTTAAAACATATTAATATGATTAATAGGTTAATGTTGATGTTATAAACCAAACAGAAAGTTCTTTATGATTTAAAAAAGAAGCATTCAAGTGAACAGTAC
The DNA here is from genome assembly GCF_027580225.2 of Misgurnus anguillicaudatus. NCBI lineage: Eukaryota > Metazoa > Chordata > Actinopteri > Cypriniformes > Cobitidae > Misgurnus > Misgurnus anguillicaudatus. Next base: position 6,386,911 of record NC_073338.2, on the reverse strand, counting down.
TAAACAGTAGTGAATTTTAAGCAAAAATAAATTTCAGCAAATGCAAACTTCAATCAAACATAATACGAGGTGAAGTATAGCTTTAGCCTACAGAAATGCTTATTGCTTTAATGTAGGGAGTTCTTCTTCAGCAATTTCACGCTGTTATATTTATAATAGTTCATTGTTCGCAGTTCATATCTATGTATTTACTGTATTCTTCAGAAAAACACCAAATAACTTATCTTCCCTTACCTGTCGCTGTTCAGTGCGTGTGTTCCCTCACACGCGTTCTCAGCCAAAAAAGTGTGGCCAACTAAAATATTAAAAATTAATATGACGTTAATTTTTAAAAGTTTGCGAGGTCCGTGCACGTCCTCCACTAGCTACACAGAAATATCAATAAGCGCAATCGGCTAAACGGGCATTAAGTATTAATATGACGTTGATTTTATTGTTTTTATTAATTTATATTCACTAAATTATCAACAAAACATTGATTAAAATTAAGACACAAATTATATGAAATTCATTTTAAAGTAGCAAACAAAACTTAAAGGGGCGAAAGAGGATGTTTTCGCCGACTGAGAATCCAAAGACCGTTACTGAGTTTTTGAAATAAGCGCATGCGTAAGAACAGCCCCCCTCCTTCACAGTTTATTTCTAGGGAACGCCTTCCAAAACTCATGCACGAGTATTTGAACACGAGTGTTTGTTTACCACCGGCATATGCTGTGTCGCGTTAGTGGATTCATTATGTGAAATGATATGATAATAAGCACATAAGACGTTAGATCAGTCGACGCAACTCCCATTTCAACTAGCTTGTAGCAGACTGGTCACTGCCTTACAACTACAGTACAAGAACAACGTCAATATACCTGAATAACAGTACAAGAATAATTATTCCACAAAGAAAGAATAATCACTGTTACCTGTCGACATGGGCGTAGATTTAGGGTGGGACGCTAGGGACATGTCCTTACCAATATTCAGGGAAGACTGAATTGTCCCTAGCAATAATTTCGACCAAACAATTAATCTGTATTTATATATAACCACTGATGTCCGTCTTATTCTTGTTTTTTTCTATTTTTTACTTATTATATATTTTTTTCAGGAATCATTTAAACGAGTTTAGAAATCTTTTGCAATCCCGTTCTGTAAAAATAACGCTCTATGTGGTACACAAACGTTTAACAGCTTTCGTTCTCTACAATGCCTGCCCAAGTAACTCACATCGCTAATATGATTGGCTTTGCATTTCTTTAAGTCCCGCCTCTCTAACTCACTTTATGAAGGCTTGTCTTTACTCGCTACGTGTGATAGGATGGTTTCACTTTGTACAAAGCGCCAAAGTTTACTCAACAAGACGCGCGTGATTATTCGGGCTACAGGTAAGTGAGGAAGAAAGTATTATTATACCCACTGTAACTGTTTCATGCACAAGGACAGTGTTTTCACCAATACACGACAATCCCATGTTAACCTGAGGAGTTGCAAACTTGTGTCAACCTTTTATGGGGTGGCAAGGTTATTTAGGGGGTCCCTAATCCATGAAAGAAAATAACCCCAACATGGTAAAAACATGAATTCATGTCATGATTGCTGAATACTTAAATTACTGCACTGTGGTCATTACTTGCACAGATGTAGACATAATGTAAGGTTGCATTTTAAACTTTTTCACACTGATTAACTGTCTGTTAGTGAAAAGAAGATATAATATGAACTACAGAAACGTTAATAAACGTTGTTCAGGAAACAGCATGATATACATACCTCCTTCAACACTGGGATTTTTTTGGCAAAATTAAATTAAGAATTAAATATTAATTGCATATTCTTCAATGTTATAAAGTAAATATGGATTCATATATGTTACAATGTGATTTTCTTTTTTTTTTACAAAGACTTAAACAGTTACTGTTTATTAGGCTCTAGAACATAACGAATTGTTTATTATAGTACATTCAATTTGGGATGGCACCGGGGGTGGCGAGTCAGATGTCACTGAGAAAAGTGCATACTGAGTTGTCTGTTGTTTATGTCAAGTAAACGGTGATAAACAGTTTTTGCAATGCAACCATTTTATTTATGTCCCCACCAATGCCAGGATCAAACCTACGCCCTTGCCTGTCGAGAAGAATTTTTGCGAATTGCGCATCTGTCTTGACACCTCTCTGTTCCTTCATTGCTTTCCAGGGTTGAAATGTTTCTCCAATAACGCCTGGTTACATTACAGTAGGTTCTCTTGACAATTTTCTCCTCTTTTCAGTGACTTCAGAAGTCTTTCTTTTGTGTCCTCCTTCGCAAATTCAAGGAGGAAAGCAGGATCGACAATGAAAACAAACCGAAACTTAGACGGACGTCTCTCACAAAGATCGTATTGGCAGTGATTAACAAGCCAGAGGGCCAATCACTGATGAAGTTTTTAAGGCCCTATCTTGTGCACAGATTATGTATATTAATATTATTACTTTCAGTGTATTTTATCAGTTAGTAAAGACTTAGTAAAAAATGTATAAAACAAACATCCTCTTTAGTACCTTTAAATTAAACTTGAAAATAATGTCTGACCCATTACAATTCTCCCTTCATATTGGCTTTTACAATGCCCTATATGCCGTTTAAAATTACAATCTATATTTCGTAATAAGCTAACTAAATTTATACAAAACATAAACAACATTACAACAATATTCAAACCCAACAATACTCAAACATAAATATAAAACAGGTATTATCTATAAGGATACATGTTAAAACAATCTGATATAGCATTTATAATAGCTGGTTGGTAGATGTTTACTATTTTTGGCAAAACCTTGGTTGCAAACCTCCATTTACCTGAATAAAAATAATTTTTACTTTGAAAATGATGCGCTGTCACATTAACATCAGCTGTTTTAATCTAAAACAGGGGTTTTTAAAGGTAATCGCATTAATGTAAACATAGCCTCCGTTGCAAGACCTATGGTCCAAAACCTAAAGCAGTTTAATGGAGAATTTGGTTGTCATTGTTTACAAAAGGGCACTGTTGTAGAAAAGGGACAAGGTCATGCCAGAGAATTCCCTTTTGAAACAGATACTGAACTAAGAAGTCACAGTCAGACTTTAAGTTATGCCAGTGATGCCTTGAGAACCCAATGTCCTGTTAAAAGTGTAAAAGGACCTTCAGTTCTGTCTTTAATGCTATCTTTTAAACTAATTTAAGGCTGTGTACCATATATGCATGCTTGCCTTCTTGGTATGGCAAGATCAATGAGCACCAAGTGGGTTGGTACTGACAACCATAAAAAACCATGGTACATAGGAAAACATGTATCTTACATTGATGATAAGCTTATGCAAATTAAGCCCCGATCTTGTGTTTCCAGAATGCCAAGATCACTGAATGACAGAAAGTATTGGAAAGCTCATGAATGGTACATGTGGCTTTTGTATTACAGCATACCTACACTTAAAGGGATTTTACCAGACAACTACCTCTTACATTGGGCTAAATTTGCCAAAGGTTTGGCATTTCTCTTATCTGAAAGCATTTCATAACAGCATGTTTCTGAAGTTCTGCTTCAGTTATTTGTATGGTTTACCTAACATGTCTTATAATGTCCATCTCTCCCTACTGAAAAATCCAGCTAAGACCAGCATAAGTTGGTGAGCTGGTTTTAGCTGGTCCCCAGCTTGGTTTTAGCTGGTTTTGCCGGTGTAGCAAGCTGGTCTAAGTGTGTTTTGGTCACATTTTAAGCTGGTCTAGCTGGACTTAGCTGGTCATGCTGGAATACCAGCTGGCCCACCAGCATGACCAGCTTTGTCAGGCTGGGAGGACCAGCATAAACCAGCTAAAACCAGCTACCAGCTTATGCTGGTTTTAGCTGGATTTTTCAGTAGGGCCTCCTTCATTTGGCACCATGTGTAAGAGACTGGGTTCCATTATGGGGTCACTCAGCCTTTACTTTGAGTCGTACAATCAGAACATTCTCAAAATGATCAAGAGTACACAAGGCGTACCCTTGCAAATTGCAAAAATCTTTCAGTTGCAGAAAGCTCTTCCTCTGTATGCAAAAAACTAACAAAAACATTTGCTTGTGCTTCAACTGAATGCATTGCAGCATTTGATGATTTGGTAAGATGACCAATGTGAGAAGCTGTCGATTGAGCGGGAAGACAAGTCTTTGTTCTTGACAGAATTAATCTGCATAGTTTGTTTAATGCAGAGATGTTGTTTCAATAATAACTTGGATAAATCTTTACTGATTTCAGATCAGTGGGAAACCACTCAACTATTATAAATAACAATAAGCCCATTAGACAGGTTGCTTCATACAAATATTTAGGTTTGCTTTTTTGATGATGTAACACAGGCAAGGGCGTAGGTTTGATTCTGGCATTGGTGGGGACATAAATAAAATGGTCGCATTGCAAAACTTTATCACCGTTTACTTCACATAAACAACAGACAACTCAGTATGCACTTTACTCAGTGACATCTGACTCGCCACCCCCGGTGCCATCCCAAATTTAATGTACTATAACAGGGGTTCTCAACCTTTTACAAGCTGGGCCCCCCCCAAAGCAGGTTCATTGCAGTTGGGCCCCCCTCACACAGATAGATAGATAGATAGATAGATAGATAGATAGATAGATAGATAGATAGATAGATAGATAGATAGATAGATAGATAGATAGATAGATAGATAGATAGATAGACAGAGCTTCATACTGTTGTTTGCCAGCACCTCGGCACACACGACATACTGAGGTCTCATTTCAGCCGTGCTTCATCCATTTTTGTTATGTGTTTTCAATATTAAAGTTTAGGCAATATGTAAGTGTTCGTGTGTGTGGCTATGTTGAGAGACGTATCGGGGGACAGGGGCTAATCAGCGGGACTTAGGCACAATCTTTAATAAAACCAACAAAATTATTTTTTTGCAGACAATTCAGATTTAATTTTAATACATAACGATTGTAGTCTTTTGTGTTGCAGTTTTAAAAAAAAATACTGGCTAGAGCTGAGATTTGACCTAATCTTAAAAAAAAATGTGGGATTAGTCTTTAAAAAGACTGTTGGGGTTTTGTTGTAAAGGACGGGAATGGCAGCGGCCATACGCGATTCATTTGCCGCCTGGACGCGGAGGGGTGTGTTTCTCCTCTCTGCTCTGACTGCAGCTTTCCAAGTATGGCCGCGTTCGCCAATATACGCAATTCAAATGATTTCTTATTCAAATTATTAGTCTAACAGGCTGTCAGGGCAGCACTGGTTTGGCGACATTTACAGTACATTGAGAAACTGATGCGGCCGCCTGCGAGTTTTGTACGGGAGGTGCTCACGGCACTCGCAGGTCTAACTGCAGAGTGATTTGTGCTTTCGAGTCACCAAACACCACAAAAGTCTCAAAAACACCAGTAAAAGTCGCTGGATTTGTCGCTTTTGACAAAAAAAGTTATGTTTCTGTTATACTAAGTGCTTGAAATGGGGGAAAAGGTGGCAGTACTCTCTTTGCAGTGTCAAATCATGACATTTTTACAGTGAAAAACAAAACTTGGAGATATTGCTCTTACAACAACAATTTATTGTTATTAATTAACAATATAAATGTATTTAAACATGTTTGTGTGAGCGTGGCTGCATGCGTGCATATTCTTTACAAAGACATTTTCTTTTTAGAAGTTGGTCATTAATAAACTTAATAGTCTTGAGTTAAGATGGTGTACAACAATTGCATCTAGATGTTAAACAACCAAGAAAACAGCTGATCTTGTCTTTCGATATGGTTACAAGACAGGAAACATAGTAAATAACTTCATAAGAAGTAGGCCTACACTTGGGTTTTACAGTTCAAATCACTTACATTTTAGACGAAATATTGACTGTTTTGGTCTATTTTAGCAGCGAAAATAGATCTGATGAATCCAAACAAAAAATCACAGCATAGCGCGTCTCACAGCAACACTCAGGCCCTGTCCCAAATGGCACACTCCAGACTTGTGGTCCTCCTCAGAGTCCACACTTTGATGACATCACGTAGTCCAGACTTTAGGGACCCTTGATGCGAGTCCACGTGGGTGCACCGGAGTTGTATTTTGGGACAGACTCGAGCATCACACCGGAAATAGGTAGAGAAGTTGCCCGTCAGTGTGAACTCCTCCCTTCCATTGCCTGATTGGTCTGATTGCCCTTTTGCAAGGACTTCTGGGTTGGCAAAGTGCGCGAGGCCTGCTGCAGTGCGGCCTTCGCTGAAGACCGCCTCAAGGGGGCAAAGGAGGCGCTGATGACAGATGGGACACCCTACGGACTCGTAGACTAAGCGAGAACGCGCAATTTAAGGCCACAAGACCGAAAGTCCACATGAAGTGCGCCATTTGGGACAGGGCCTCAATCGTGGTTTGAATGATTCAGTGATTTGAACGAATCGGTTGAGTCAAAGATTCAATGACCCATTCACAAACATCCGTCTTATTCTTGATGAATCGGCCATTTGAACGAATCGCTTGAATGAACAACTCAATGACTCGTTTAATAAAACCGCTTATCACCTGTATTTCCGCGCTCACCATTCCAAACACATTTAAAAAAAATTCAGGAGTTATGTATATACAAATTGATAACTTTTGATGACAGTAGTTAGTGATAAAAAATGATTTTTTTTTCAGATTTTATTTTTTGCCTCCCATCCTGTAGTCACTCACGCCCCCTGCGATAGTGTCGGTGCCCCCCCAGGGGGGCGGGCCCCACTGGTTGAGAACCACTGCTTTAGAAAATAACATTCTTACTGCTATACAGTACTATTAAGCATGTAACTAGATCTAGCAGTAAATTGACATCGATTTGCTGAGCATTGAACACAGAAACAATTCAATTGTGAAATGCAAAACCAGTTTTTTAAACTAACGTTACACTACAAAAAACACACAAAACTAACTATACATACAAATAATAAACATAAAACATATATGAGAGAGAAAGGATGGAAAATTATCAGAGAGCAAAATCACTATAGACTTTACTTTTGCACAAACCATCAGAACCTCTAAGAATCGCCTTAATTAAAGGTGCAGTGTGTAATTTTTAGAAGGATCTCTTGACAGAAATGCAAAATAATATACAAAACTATATTATTAGGGGTGTATAAAGACCTTACATAATGAACCGTTATCTGTTTATTAACTTAGAACGAGATCTTTTTATCTACATACACCGAGGATCCCCTTACATGGAAGTCGCCATTTTGTGCCACCATTTTTCTACAGAAGCCCTTAACGGACAAATTTTTTTACCAATATATATATATATATATATATACACACACACACACATACATACATGCACACACAGTATACAGTGCACACCATAAGTATCAGGACAGTAAAGAAAAAGGTTTGCTGTGGAGACCAGAAATTAGTAAGACGAATATCAGTATGTCAGAAGTACAGAAGTCACATTTTATTAACCTTTGATTATGTTTCAACACATACATGCCTTAACAACCAAGAAAAACAGCCTTTAATGCTGACTTGTACAGAGAGGAAGTCTGCCGTGGGGCCCGCGGTTTTGCCGTTTATTAAAAGGGCAGAAAAACTGGGGTATATAAGAAATGTACCAATATTCAGTGCACTGATATAGGACGGGACTGAATAAAGGGAGGTATTGGGGCCTCAGCATCTTATAAACAAATTCGTTCTGCCTCTGATTCCGTCTAAGCCAGAGAGAAATGACCGGGCAGACGAACAGTGAGCTCTACCGAAGTGGTACAGACTCAGGCCGGTTAAGCTCTTATAATAAGTGTTCTTAGTGCTCCAATAGCGACGTGTCCACCTTATCGAGCAGACGAATGAGATCGCGCCGCTCCAGGAGGGGAGGGGCATGAAGCTCTGTATAGACGAATAGTGAGCTCTACCAGAGTGAGACAGACTCAGGCCAGATAAGCTCTTATAATAAGTGTTCTTAGTGCTCCAATAGCGGCGTGTCCGCTCTATCGAGCAGACGAATGAGATCGCGCCGCTCCAGGAGGGGAGGGGCATAAAGCTCTGTAATCGTTGAACACTAGACAGCTGCATGTAGAGGCAGCGAGCCGTAAGACCGCGTGCTAACTCTAAGAAGCCGTTAAAAGACCTCGCCACTGCGGGGAAAGGAGCGAGGGACTCCGCGAGCGTAGAGCACGAGTGGCTGTGCTATGACAGGGAACAGGGGCAGACCCGCCCGTGTTTGCTTGTCCTATGCACCTATCTTAGTTCTATGGCTTCCCCGCTTGTTCATCTCAACAGAGAGGGACGGCAGAGGGGAGCATGCAACACAGATAGAACAGCCATGCATCGTATGAACGGTATCACCCGATGCACTCGGGGGATTCATATGAATGTGCCAGAGATCTCGCCACTGACCTTGAGAAGAGTGAGGGACTCTGTGAGTGTAAAGCATGAACGGGGTTGCATCGTGACAGAACACAGGGGGGGTAGCCCGTGTGTGCTTGTGTATGCATCCATCTAGTCTCATGGCTCGCCGTGTGTTCGTCCCAGCGAGAGAGGAACAGCAGGGGGAGCACGAAACATGGATAGGGCAAACGAAGCATATGAGAGTGGTCCCGGCGTGGGAGGTGCCAGACCGGTGACGCGCTCGGAGGAAATTCATAGCAGAGAGGCTCACTCGAGCCGCTGTGCTGGACGCTATTACAACAACGCCTGCTCTTTTAGCTTATAGCTTTATATTAAAAATATTGATCTTACAGGGCGGACGCAGGGGAGACCTCATCAGGCTTGTGTCCGCTGCACAGGGCTCGTACCACGGCAAGCGAAGGCTATATTCAGTTCTCAGCCGGAAAGCGGCAGGGGAAGACGCTAGACCTGGATTCTGCTATCTTCGGTTCTCAGACGGAAAACGGCAGGGGAAGACGCTAGGCCTAGACTCCGCTGCAGGGCTTTTGTCGACGGCGAGGTAAGGCTTCTTCTTCTTTGGAGCAGCGAGAGGTTCGCGCTGAAGGAGAAAATTAAAGAGCTCTTGACGCTTGACCCGCGCTTATATAAGGACGTGTGCATCCCGCGCGCGGGTTCAAACGTCATTGGTCTGTATTTTTTACAGACATTTACCAATAGCCTTCAATCGGGAGTAAACAGGAGTTTCCCCCATAGCGTCAGCAACTGACGCAATGCGAAGTGAACCGTATTGAAGGGGAACTGAGTATGTTTTTGTTTGGTATAAATGAAAATGTATTTTCCTGTATCATTTTCAGGACATAACAGGAATTGCGCCACTGTTGTATAATTAACTGCAGTCTTTAAGGTAATCGTATTAAAACCCTTTTGATATGCCACATTACCATCTGATGCCGCCTATTAAAAAAGTAGAATTCCTTTTATTTAGAGCGAAGGAGTGGTTGAGTGAATTGTCCTCCATCATTTCATAAGGCCTTCATTTAAATCTCCAGGAAATATGCACGATTGGAGAAAGCTGTCCAGTTGTGTGTTTCCCATTTTATTCACGTGAGTGGATTTTTAAAATCGTAATCACTGACTTGTTTAACTTTTATAGAAGATTAAATCTTGATCAAGTATTAATGTCACAACGGAGAAGAAAGCCTGCTGGCTTCTTGTTTATTGTATGTCTGTTAAAGTATGCCCGAAACAGGCACAGGACGAACACAAGCTCAAATTACATCCGTCGTCTTAGCAAAGCAGCGGTCGCACGATGTAATTATTGAATGGAAATGCAGTTTTGTCAGTTTAAAGTGCACTACCTAATACTAACACTAGATGTAAGTCTTGAGTGTCTAACACTTCTTCTCCATCACTTTACGCCTGATATCCGCTTTTTTTGTTTGCTGGCCGATATAGCTGCATCTGGCAGGAAAAGCTAATTTGGTCCTCTCATACAGTTTGATTCCCTTCCTTATTGAATGTCATGGTCTTAGATCATAATAATAATTAATATTGCTATGGCTTTATTGATTTATTATTTCTGTGTTTAATTTTTGTTTATTATTATAATTTTAATTTTTTACTTTTATGTTTTTTACCTTTCCCTAGTTTTGTTGATATCTCTTGCAAAGGTATCCAATGGCCTGGTGAAGGGATTTCGTGTTATCGTTTTCCTTTAGCGCTTCTAGAAGAATAATTACATTTATTAGATTTCAAATGTATTTCTTTGACCTCTTTCTAATGCTGATCACAATTTTTATTTATCATTATTATATTTATTTAGAATAAGATGTAATTCTGAAGGTGCTTAGGCAGGTCACTACAGCTGGATATAGAGGCATTCTCCTTCTAACTTAAAGTTAGAGGTTTCTCTAAAACACATTGAAAATAAGATGATCCATCTATGTTTTAGGTTGAGGCAATTCTCAATTCAACCTAAAACATGGAGTTTTAACCATTCAACCTAAAACTACAAACAGGCAATTACTCCAGTCATATTTTCAATAGAGGGAATTCAACTAATCTATTTCCCCTTCAGTATATTTATCTTAAACACTGAGAATATAATATAAGACATGATTTTAAAAGTTTTAAAATGAATAAAGATTAACAATTTATTTCGGAAGGCAGGTTACACAGATTTATTCCTTTATGTTTTAATACACATAGAGTGTGGGAGCCTCCCCTAATATTTTGCCAGGTCACCTTTCATACACAGCTTAAGACAAAAAGTCATAAAACAGGGGTGACTGTTGAGCGGTAACTCTTGGCTGCGTGCTCAGGGAAGGGCCTCGTCCGTGGGTTTCACCTGGGTAGCCTAGTCAACAAGTGTAGTGGAAAGAGTTACACTGATTATTAAATGAAAATTCTATTAATATGAAATGACAGATAGCAATAATAGTAATGATAAATTAATAAAAATACTGATTTCATCCGGACTTAGGGGAAGGGTGAAGGATCATGAAGAGGATAAAAATAAATCATATAAATAATAGTAGTAGTAATAGCAATAATAATATTAATTATAAAAAATATTGATATGGTAATCTTAATACATTTAATAATAGTAATGATAATAGTAGTTGTAATAGAAATGATGATAGTAATAATTTTAATAATGATACTATTGACAATGGTATTATAATGGTATAATAATGATAATATTAATGCAGATATTAATAATAAGGTATTATAAAACTGCCTCTGACCCCCCTCATGGCCATGGCATAGGATAGACCCCACCAATGTCATGTTCCAACGAGCTATCAAGGTGAGGTGCTGCGGGACACATGGCCCTAAAATCCATCCCCAGGCCGACCCACACACATGCCCTGCTTACCCGGTCTGTGTTGTTTTTTTCCTTTCATCATTATACTCAAGCATTTGTTTATGTCAACTAGAGTGCAATGCATTAAAAAAGCAAGGGGTGCAGCATGGAACCAACCCGATGTAAATCCGAGGCTGCCACGCCCACGCCTCACTTACCCTATGTGTGTTTTATTTTTTTTAGGTTGTTTTTTTGGTTGTGTGCTTAAAACTTTTTTATTTTTTTAAGCTTCAAATTAATGTGTGTGTGCACTCCATCAAATATGCGATGCATTAAAACGGCGAGACATGTGCTGAGTCAGCCGGAGACAAGAAATTTTATTTAATAACATGTAACCAGTTCTTGAAATAAAAACAAAAGTGAATAAAAGCTACAGCAGAACTACAGCATGTGAAATGAAGTCAAGTAAAGGTTAATTTACAGTCCACACAAACTCCTAAACTAAGGGTTTGTCACTTGCTTTTGCTGCACTCCTGACAACGGAAATGGTTTTCCACATGACAAACCATTAAGTTCATCACACAGAAAATCTCATAATCTTACTAAAAGCCCCCCCCCCCACGGTAGTGCAGACTTTCTACCCTCTGTTATGAGTGTTTAAATGTAAACAACAACAACACAAATAAAAAATTACAATACCATTACATATGGTTTTCAAAAAAGTTGTTCCCTTTACATAAAAAATTAAATAACAAAAAAGTACATAATAAATATATTGTTTTAGAATTACAAAATAACAAAGACAGTGTGTTAACTATTTAATTTGGACTTATGTTTCTAAAAACAGCTTTAATCAATAATTTCTATATGATGGCACATATGCTCATGAGCTCCCAGTATTGTGACCTAAGTATTTCTAGTCTTAAAACTTTTCATAAAGGTTTTTCTTGATTGAAATGATTTTGTTGTGCACAAAGTATTTTATTGCTTTTGAGTCTCTTTCCTTATTCTTAATATGTTTATTTTCATTTAAGAATCGTTCACAGTCAACTTTTCCAGGGACTTTTACTTTAAGTTCTTGAAATGGTGTGCAATGATTTTGCTCTCCTCCTCTAACCAGCCTTTCTGGGTTTTACTGTTAAAATAAATTAAGAAATCAAAAAATCTAATTAAGTGAATAAATTATGAACAAAGTTTCATTAAAGCAGATTGTAAAATAGTGAATAGCCTACAATCAAATCTTTAAATACAGTTCATGATGTTTCATGCTAATATGTATGGTTAGATAACATACCCTTTTGTTTAAATGGCAGTGGGGACAGTAAAACAGTAAAATTATTAAATGAATAGTATATACACTATAATATATGGTATTTTTGCTCCTTTTTAAATTTTAAATTAAATATTTGCTCTAATTAGTTGCAACATTATTAAGTGCACCCCAGTCACACACGCTTACAAAATTGAAACAGTGACGTCTTTAAGATTGTAACCAGTCCATTAACAGCTATATTAACATAATTATCAAAACCCTAAGATAAGTTAATGTCAACAGTCACACAGTAAGCAAGCCAACAGGGCGACAGCAGCAAGGTACCAAAACCCTACTTGATAAACAAAATTGTCGACACATTCTAAAAAACTAAGTACAGAAATTTCTTAGAAATCATTTACCTACTGTTGATGTTTGGTGTTATGCACTCCAGGGATTTTCCTTTGAATTTTCCTATTCCATTTTGCAATGCAAAAAGAATTTGGCTTACTTTTGTCATTTGCATCCGGTAAAACTGCTTATGGACTTCAATATCATGTCTCATAAATGTCGCCACCTGATGTTGTTCATAAGTTTGTAGGTTCAGTAGCTGAGAAACTGTGGCAACATGTTTTCTCAAATTTGTAGATGTAAAGTTTTTTGGAAGTTAAGCATATTTTACAAATATCTCCAAAAACACCAATATAAAAGTGGGGAGGGTTCCTCAGCCAATGTTAATCACAATTTCACTTGAATTTAACATTCTCACACTAAGTAAGAGCTTATGAAACTACTTTAATAACTTTAAACATTTAAACAATGCCTCATAACAGTTTAAACATTAAACACCTAAAACATTCTACAAATTAAAGGCATAAAGTTTCACAAATTTTCCAGCACAACCTGCTCACTGGAAATGAATCTTGACATGGATCAGCAACTGCTCAGAGTTTCACAAATTCCCATTTTCACGTGTGTAAATCTCCAAAGTCTTGGTACTCTGTAAGAAGTAAAAAAGTATCACTGAGTGTACATGTACCAAATGAAGTAATAAATAAAACCAGATCAATCTAAAATATCCTCAAAGTTTGCACTTCTGAACATAGAAAAACGGCTGCTATTAGCTATATTGCTGTTCAACCTTATGAAAATAAAACAGTTTTAATATAGAAGTACAGTTATTTTGGTATTGGAAAATTTCATTACTATAGTTTCACTGAAAATATCCTTTACTATGGTAAATATCTGGTTATATGGTTATCCAATACAAACACAATAGTAAAACTATGGTTAATTTTCTAAGGTCGAATTGTTCAAGCAAACCTATACTAATGTTAAGCGCTACTTCGTGTTGGTTTTATATTCGATTACTTACAGTACAGTCGCGCCGTTGAATATATACGGCAGCTTTACAACACCAGCCGAGAGAGAGCGTCCTTTTCATATCTACCCCTCGTGGATTTCCTGATGCAAGATGACGACGGCAGCATGCGCGGCGCAGATCGATTGGCACATGAGATCAATGTAAAGCCTGTTTCACACATACTCCGTATGCAGTGCATTTGCGGTGCGTAATTTTTAGGGATGCACCGAATCCAGGATTCGGTTTCGGATTCGGCCGAATACTGGGCTTTTTGGCGGGGTTCGGCCGAATCCTAGATTTTTTTTCCACCGAACCCAACCCTAGGCTTGCGCTACGCTGGTCGACGTCACGCAGCCGTTGATTACACACATCGGGTGCTGACGTGGAGATGAGCTTTTTCTTTCGGTCAGCTGGACACACCAAAACTTTTAAACACCGCTGAAAACGCCTTGAGGACCCCAAATGCCAGCTGTTTTTCAGCCGAGCGCTTGGTAGCTGTGATGCTTCAGCTGTGAGCCGGTTGGTTGCTGTGGTAATGTCCTGCCCCTCCTCCACTGTAATTGGACGGCCGTGTGAAGACTGACATTGACGAGCGGAGCTTCTCACTCAAAGTTAAATATAGTTTTCAGCGCGGAGCTGCTTGCTTATTGGAAAAACGAGCGTGTCGCAACGCATCGCTTTCATTATGCATAGGCTTATGGTAATTGTTAAAATAGTTTTTCCAACTTGTCATCCTGGCATAATGTACAGTTAAAATTAAATAAAATGAAAAATACACTGCTGTGGACGTTTTTTACTTCATTAATGTGTTTTACTGTGTTGGAATAAGGATGCGAGTAGGATTCGGTATTCGGTTTCGGCCGAATCTTAAACGGTGGATTCGGGATTCGGCCGAAACTGAAAAATCTGGATTCGGTGCATCCCTAGTAATTTTTTACGTAGCCATGTTAACAGGTTAGAGCTTTCACACAGCATACGTATGCGGTCCGTCTGGTCCGTTGCAGATGCGGTGCGGTGCAGCAGTCTATTTTTGCTGTACTGCACGCAAGCTGCACGCGCTGATTTAAAGTGATGCGCATGTTTTGTGGTTAGAATGAACACGGATTTACACAAAAATGCAGTAATTTCACCCTAAATGGATGTAAATAAAGTTTTCAGTCGTTTTTTTCTGTAATCTTATTTGTTTAATCCCCGTACCACAAGTTGAAAATGATATGTATAACATCTTGTTTACCATGTTTATATACATGCATATACACAAAGTATGCTATTAATTTTACCATTGTTTAATTAATAGTAATTGTTTAATTTAATTTTAGTTTTTATTTGTAGTAAAACAACAGTAGCCTAACCAAATTTACTATAGACGGGTTGCACGGTGACGTCATTAACTGGTTGGCGCGCGCAACCGAGAGGCAGAAAGAAGAGACGTGCATTGTGTTGTAGGCTAGTAGCTGTGTCTGTAAGTCAAAATGCCAAGGAGTTGTTGCGTGGAAAATAGTACCAACAGAGTCAGTGCTGGGTGCTTGATGTTAACATACCAGTAGATGTGACTATTACGTTACTAGCCTAACATTATAATTCATACATGTATCACAAAATAAAGACAGAAAAACAGATCCAACTTAAAACAAGTTTTATATACAAACAATAAAGAACGCTTCAATAATTAATGCCTCCTGGATGCGCCCGCACCCTGTAATGTTTGTAAACTTGCAACCCGTCTATTGTCTCACCACAATAACCATATGGAATTTTAGTTGAACTAAGGTAAAACAAATCATAATCAATCTGGCAAAAAAACTTTTCATTATAATTAAATTATGGTTAATTTTTCTAAGGAGAACTATACAAAATGATCTGTTTGAAAGACGGGGAAGCACAACTGTCAATCAGCGCTATTATAACAGAGCAAGGCAAAGATGAACGTACTCAGTAACCGGAGTAGGCTAATATGGAATAATGCAGTGGTTCCCAAACTTTTTCAGCGTGCGGCCCCCCTTGTGTACGGTGCATTCCTTCGCGGCCCCCCAAAGAAAATTTGTGACAAAAAAACTGTTCTAAAACTCAACATTTTAATAAAAAACCCATTAAATTATACAGAAAAGTAGTGCTTTTGGTTAGTAGCCTTATTTTTGTAGGTTTAATTACATAAACTTCATAAAAAAATTAATGTATTTCATAAAATGTCATAAAACGTTTTGAGAGATAATAATGTTATTTTTTTTCAATAGAAATTGGAAAAAAATGTAGACTTATTGAGCTTATTTAGACTTGTTGCAGTTATAACAGCATGTTTGGCGTATTTACCTCAGAGTTTATTTCAGTAATATTGCTGTTTTTCCGGTAATATTAATACAATTTGCATGTCACTCTTGCTTCCTTGTCTGTTGATTCATGTCATTATGCTGTTATTTTAATTATGTGAGAACATATCTTGCCATATGAGACGTTCATTGCTGTTATATAAATAGTCAGAAATGTATAATGTTACCATGCCTGTCACCTATATTTTCTCTTCAAAAGTTATAATGCTAATTTATATTTATGATATATGTGGAGATAAATAGAGCTTTGATCCATTCATGTGTCCTGACCACTACACAAGAGATTTTAAACATCCTAGTCTTTCAAATAATATCTAAAGTATATTGTTTTGTGAAAAAAACACAGCAGGCTATTATATTGTTTATTGAGGAGGCACTTTTCAACAGAAAGTGTCAATCACATGATCATTTGATACGCAGAAGCAGCGGTTAGCAACGCACTGCAAACGGAGTATACGTGTGAAAGCACAACGGATGCTTGACGGATCCCACCGCAAACGTACTGCAATACGCACCACAATCACACTGCATACGGAGTATGTGTGAAACAGGCGTAACGCGAGATATAAGCTTTTGAATGGCTCTTGCGGAAATGTGATGTCATAGGTTGATTGGTTTGCGCAGTGCTGCATGCAGTTGAATACATGTAAACAACGCGCCCGTTTCGTGACTTCCAGGCCAAATACAGAAGCCCCTACACTCGTAATATATTCATTTATTTAAAGCTCACGTAACACACGCTGTTTCTGCATTTCTGATATTAATCTGGAGTACCTATGGAGTAGTATGACATCCTTTATATCTCTGAAGAGTCTTTAGTTTAATGAATCAGATTTATAAAAGAAAGATTAGGTTTACAGAATCTTTCCGATAACGTACGAAAAAATGAAGAAGGAGGAGTTATAACACGGGAGGAGCGAGTACGAGTCATACAACACTATACAACACTGTTTTAACTTATGATTCACTACATGTTCGTGTCATTTATATAATATACACGCGCCTATTTCCAACATAAGACAGAAGTCTTACTTACCACGTGTAACTCGTCATGACCCAGTTCTGAAAATCCACCGTATCAAACACACACGCAAAACTCCGCTGCTAATCCGGATAATAAACTATATCCATTGTTTCCATAAGGCTGGATGTCTTCTCCTTACATCCAAAAACACACTTCTTGTTGTGCCATTGTTGACTTTTGAAATTAAACAAGGCTGAGTGGCGTGATAAGCTGTTAGCAAGCTCTAGCGTCTCCCGCTGACTGACGGCTGGGCGGGGTTTTCTGGGGGAAGTTTTCCGGCGGAAGCCCATATAAAGAAGTGATACGTATCGAAAACCCCTGAAACGTCAGTTAGAACCGTAATCGAAAAAAATTAGCCGAAACTTGTACGAACCCTGGCGAAGTGCATTCGGCACAGAAATACTCTGAAACACGCCCAACTGCATTTTTGACACTTTGCCTACGTTTAGCATGAGGAAACAACTCTAAAACTGTGTTAATAAGTCAGAATGCTTGAAATACCATTAAACCCCCCCTTTAAAAAACACGGCAATTTCTCTCTAGAAAGGTGCAGGTTGCAAGCAGCCTTTCATGTCTGTGTGTGCACGTGTGTGGGCGTGGCGCAGCAGCTCTTAATAAAAAACGCACCTAAATCTCGAAAAAGCAGTTTTCACACTAATATATTATATAAAAATTCAAATATAATATACTCACTGTGAAAGTTGTAGTGGCCTTGCCATTTCCTCACTAAATGAAGCATTAGCTCGGTGCGTTACACTGAGGAGAAAACATATCATATGCTTTTTGTTTGTATGCTGTAATTATTCCGATTTTCACTCAGTTTAACTAGAAAATTATTTAAAAAATACTTAAAAATGACTTAAATGTAAATATTTAAGTACTTACCATAACTTTTTTGTAGAAAATGTCACTCATCAACTCCCACACACCCACACTGAAGCCAATTAATTTCAGGTGCATTCCCATACTCTTTTCTGGCTCAAACTACGTTGAGTCAACTCAGTTTTTTCATTTGACATGATAAATTGGCTGAGCAGAGTTTAATATGTTCTGTAAATATACATTTTTGTTTTACCCCAATACCATAAGTTTTAATTACCACAATGCATATTTTTGTTTGGGGAGAATTATTTGAAAGCAATATGTTGAGTCAATACGTAACTTTCAGTTTCCACAATTTTTTAAATATACATTTTTTACAGTGTAAAAAATGTAATGTTACAAGATCCTGTTGACATAAAGCCTCTCCCTGTAAAATATATGACACATTGGGGAATAGCGCCATTTTAGTGCTGTTGAGGGAGAAGAGAATTTGTTTGTTAACTCATCGAATCCAGTCATCTTTTTCACCGCTTCAAGTACTGTGTTGAATTTTGAGGGGCTGATCAAGTCCTTCAAAGCAACAATGTCTTTGTCAATTGTTCTTGCCTCTAGAAGAAGTCTAGCAAGTTCTCTCATCTTATTTCTAGTGTCTGCCTGGTGCTGTTCAACTTTACCACTTGAGTTACAATGTCAAAAGTCATGTCTATAAGAACGTCTTTAAGTCCACTGTAAACTGCAGTGTCCATGGGCAACAATTTGCAACGACAAAGCAAAACTTGCAAGGTAGATATTCTATTGCGATTGACTCCGATTTGATTGCCTTTTTGGTATGATTTGCATAAGGCTTCATTCTTCTTGTCATAGACATGCTGATGTTTAGTGTTTGAGGACATTTTCACTTTGATATCATTTTGCTGAGAGCTAAAGCCACTTTCATCCATTTCCATACAAGTCTTCATCAGTGTTTTTTTTGCAGATACCTTTTTTACTTGTCCCTTGGATTTAGTAGTTGTTTCTTCTTCTTCCTGTTTGTCTTCTTCTTCTTCATTTTCCTCTGCTTCTACTTCCTCCTCTTCTGACATTTCAAGGGAAATCTGTTGTTCAGTGTTGTTCTGAAACACAGAAACACACCTTAAATGTATTATCAAATATTATAAATATAATGAATTGTTCCCCAATATATTAAGTCTATGCATTATTCGTCACACATGAACATGTAATTAAAGCTCGAATTACCATTTCACTTTGAAATAATTCCTCTTCACTATCAGATAATGAATCCATCCTGTCACTGCAAATGCTTTCTGCCTTTTCACTGTCTGTACTCTTTAGGATGTCCAACTCATCTGATGTTTGGGCACATAAATTAGCTGTTTGAGTTTTGTCTTGTAAAACATTAAATGTTTATGATTCGCTGTAACAAATACATGATTTAATATCTCTTTGTTAAACCCATCTAAAAGCTGTTTATCTCATATCCTTGTTTTTTTAGATATGCCTTGGTCTATTGCTGACTGGTGTGTGAAACCTGTAAATGCAGAGAGATTGTTAGCCTATACCAAGGCATTTAGGAATTGTTGTATTACGTATTTAAGGATTGCAAAGACTGAAGACATTTCTCAATGGTGGGACGTTCTCCAATCGATTTAGACAGCATTCTGCTAATAATATCTTTTTGTCTTGTCCAACTTTCTTTACACCGAAGTGTGAAGTTACCCATTCTGACATTTTGAGATAGCCCAAATGGATCCCTGGAGTAGGGTGTAGTTGTCTGAAAGGGGTGTTGTCCATCTGTCAGGATGTAATGCACTAAGCATCCTGCTACCTACAATATAGAAATTAAATTTCAAACAATATTCACCTATAATAGTCACCTATCTAGAATGTACAGAACGAATAAAGTAAAATGCTGTTGTGTTCATATGAATCGTGATCCCATTTTCAAACTTTAGTTAGGGGCTGATCACACCAAACGCATTTATGGCATTTGCAGGCACCTTTTTTGAATGATATTCTATGGGCAGGGAGCTTTCCGGTTTTGCCACCAGCCGCAACACACGCTTTTGAAGTAGCGCTGAGAGCGGAAAAGCGCCCAACATCATTCGCGTCTTTCCATTGTCCAATCGAATGAGGGGAGAGGCGACCCTTTGGTTGTGGTGACGGAGGTTTACAGTTGTTTGGATCAAATGAACTACACTCACTCACTGTCTCCTGCGTTTGACAAGACAGCTGACGCGGTGGCTGCCTAGCAATATAAAAAGTGTTTTTATACAGTTTTTTTAAAGCAGCGCCTTGTGTTTCCAAGCTTTTAAAACGCATTTGGTGTGATTAGCCCCTTACCCAGATAGCATGTAGTAATCGGCCCGTGCTCGGCTGCCCCGCGGCGTCTGTGGCCCAGAATCGGCATCAGCATTTGTTAACCGGGCCGAGTGTGGCTCGCAGATCACTCTGGCACATGCAGTTTTGTTACGACTTTAAAGCACTGGGCCGATTCATGTTTACCGTATCTGTCTGTAGAGATCCGGGCCACTTCTGGAAATGACTCAGCTTAAGTTCAAAGGATGGTTTTCAAAGAAGCAATAAATGAACACAAAAAATATTTTAAAAGTGACATAAATTCCTGAACATATCTGATAATGTGCTATCTACTCGTCGAATATCGTGAACTTGTCCAAAACAAAATATCTAGGGTAAAACTTAACATTTTAAATAATAATATTATTGTAAAAGTAATAATATATAGTGTTGTTTTGCACAGTATTCTTTAATATTTATAACCATAGCAAAACATTTTTTGTAATGAAGCATGCATTTACATTATTTTTAACATGTATGCACGCTCAGGTGACATCATCAGTGGGAGGTGCCTCATAGCCTTCCTGTGGTGATCATTAATGTTTTTGCAGCTTGGACGAAAAAACAACAACAATGGATTATTTAGCAAGACATAAGAAAATGGGATCATCTCAGAATAAATGGTTAAGCATCGATGCGGTTTTATTTTTTAGTATTTTATGTAACAGACGCTCTAAAAGGGAATTAGTCATAGATATAATATAGTAACGTTAATGTGGCCGCTATCTTAAACCGACTTAGATTGACTTAGATTACAACTAATAGCGAGCCTATAGCATTTAGCTGGGCTCAAACAATGCACAGCAAATTTCAAATCTTGCATAATGAATGCCGTATTTCCGTGATTGGACGACGGCCATTGAATGGACGATAAAGGTGTACAGGTGTAGCGTACACGCAGAGATTCAGTTTCACAAGTTCAACAACATTTCGACGTTGGATTGCAATCGCAAAGGTAATGTTTTACTACTTGATATGTTGTTGGTCTTAAAGGCGGAGTCGATGATGTTTGAAAGCCAATGTGATATTTGAAATCACCTAAACAAACACGCCCCTACCCCAATAGAATCTGGACCTTCTGTTGATAGACCCGCCCCACACATACGCAACCCAGCATTTGATTTGATTGGCTATAAGTGTGTTTTGGTAGTCGGCCCGTCTCCTTTTCCACAGCGCTTTTTAAACATCGAGGACTCTGCCTTTAAAAGTAACTTAAAATAATTTGAAGCAATTTTAATGGGTTACAGACACATCCATTTTAATTTAATTCCAATTTAACATGGTGTCAACAGTTAATGGTCGGTTAAAGGCGCTCTATGCATTTTCGGCATTTTTGTCAAACAGCGACCCCTAGAGTCGCTGGAGAATACTTACAACTGTCGTAATTTCCCACTCTCACTCTAGTACACCTCCGATAATGACCAGGTAATGTTTCACAATTTCATACAAATATTAGGCTACTGAATAGTCTACTAAACTACAGCTGATGGTAATAGGATAATAAGAAGTTTATTCCAAGTGTAGTGTGCATATAATAATAAAGTAGCCTACTGTGTTTGCTGGCTTATAACGTTTTTACATGATTGCAGCTAAATTACAAGTAAACATTACAAAATGCCATGACAAAGTTAATTGTGTACTTTGCACTATTTCATAACATTGTTCGTTATAATGTCACTATACATGATTATTGCTATTTATCATAATAGTTTGCAAATTGTGCATGTTTACACTATTTACAACCTGTAGGCTTATTTATGTCCTGATAATTATGTGAGATATTAACAACTGTTGTCATGATAATCGCATAACATACTACAAGCAAGCGTAACAACATACAACATAGACCGCAAACAAGTTTACAAATAAGAGATTTACTTACTAGTCCATCAACAAGATCGCCAGATTAGCATCTCTGTTGCATCCAGTGCTGTCTTTTAGCTCACGCCAACGAATAAAAACCTTACCGAGTGAGACTCTTGTCCGGTTCCTAACACGGTCAGATTCTCTTTTCCTACTCTCTTCCAAACGTGCTTTCTTAACTTTTAAATCGTTTAGCCTCATGTCTCAAATTTGCGCGTGCGGTTGTTGTTATAGGCTTGATCGACTTCATGTGGCGCTGCAAGAAACAACAGCCGGATGACGTCAAAGTCCCGTCTCGGATCATTCTCGCGGTACTTTGACGTCATCCGGCGGTCGGTCCTTGCAGCACCGCACAAAGTCGAACAAGCCTAACGTGTGTGACGTCGTTGCCGTAAAGCAAGTCGTGATTCTTGCGTGATTTGTCAGAGGCGGTTCTCTCAAGCTTGCATTGCTGGTTTTTCTAGCGGCGTCCTCCCTGAGCCCTACCATGACTTTGTTTATCACAGAAAAAACTTTGAAACTGTTATATTAAGGTAAAATAACTGCATATTGTGTCTTTAATTGTGTCTGTTAACAGTCCTGAAAAAAATAGTATAACAGATCCAGAGACTTATGTTTTATAATAAAAATGAGAATAGTAATGTTGTTTGAATTCTAGATGGGCTATTGCAAGCCATAAACTGAGTGTTGATGATTTTTCAGGTAACTTTACCCTTTCAATTTAAATTACTGATTGCTTTTAACAACTTTTATCTGTAACTAAGATCATTGAAGTTGCCAAGCTCAGCACCGAAGAGGCCATTATATTTCATTAAGTGCATACATAAGACATGGCTAAAAACTTTTATACTGTGAATTCGAACATTGAAAAAAAGGCAAGGGCAAGTGTTGCTCAGATTTTGAAGTCTGCAAACTCCAGGGTTTCCCGCAGCATATTTCAGTTAAGGCGGCCAACCTAAGCTTGGAAACCCTACCGCCTTAACTAGGTTGTCCAAAAAAATAAATAATAATAATAATTCGCTGCACAAAAGGCCGTCAAGTGCATCTCTGTGAATAGCGTGTAAGCGCATCACACCGGAAGCGGTGACGCGCGCCACACGGCCGAAATGAGAAAGACGTGGTCTGGACCGTCAATGTCTGGAGGATAACTAGCCAGTTGATAAAACATCTCGGAGAATAGCATAGACGCGCTTCACACCGCGAGCGTGCACACGCACCACACGGCCGAAATGAGATAAGACGTGGACCGTAATGTCTGGAGGATAGCCAGTTGATAAAACGCGTGTCCGTGAGAGCTGTAAGTAGAGTCATGTTTTGGGTTTATTTAAGCCTGTTATTGTATTAGTCTATAGTTCTTGCAATTTTAAAGTATGTTAGCAGGTGATTTTGTTGTTTGAGCAACCTGCTAGCTAGGTTTCATGCGCCTGTTGATTCGATATAATTGTTGAGCGCTCTTGCTTACTTTATTTATGTGCATTATTTACATGCTACAGTAGTTAAGACTTCTTTAAGATAATGTAATTAATAGTGGGAAATAATCAGTTTTGACCATTTTACCATTTTTGTGCATCTATCTTAGTTCGGCAGACCTTCTACAACTTCTGCTTTAGTTTGTGTTTATTAACCCTTTAGTTTCACTTCATCATGCAGCTATTCCCGTTAGAGGTAAAAACATTTAATTTATTAATAATTTAGTGTGTTCATTTTTTGTCATAGTTTCTTCAAAATTAAGTTTTATTTGAGTGTTTTAAAAATCAATATTTTATTTATTTATTTTATTAAAATAATTTAATTTTCATCATGACGCATACGCCCCACCACATTGATTGCCACACCCCCTGCACCGACCACCCACCCAACCCTACCACCTTAACTAACAAATTTTCTGCAGGAAACCCTGTATTCATAATTCTAAAACTAGTAATGACACAACTCATAATCAACAGTGTGAAACTGTGAAAACTAGTGAAGCCCTAATCCACCCTAATTTGTATACTCTGTTCTGTGTCTTCTGAACAGATATTAGGGATGGGCATTCGATTAAGTTTTCTTTGTCGATCGTCGGGAGAATTAACGATCGATTAATCATTAATATTTTTATAATAAAATTTGTTATTTAACTTTTATACTTAAAAAATGCAATGAATACAAATATACAGCGTGTTTTTCCTCGATGAGACCTTTATTACAATATCAACTTGTGGCAGACAGTTAAACTATGTTTCAAACATATATGTTCGTGCATGTGCGGTGCTCTAAAGCAGCGGAACCTGCAGCTGCGAGCCAGCGTTCTTAAATAGAGACCTCATTATTAGTTCCAAAATAAAAAACAGATTCATGTTTAACATTAAATTAAACAAAAAACATAATACTTAGATCTGAAAGGTTTTGTCAAAATGTAACTCAAAATTATTCACGCCAGAAGAAAGTGCAAGATATTAGGCATCTTAACATTAGGCTATAACAAATTAGGCTACTTAAAGCCTCGTGAAAATAACTTAACTCGCATAAAACTTCTGCACCAGTCTACTGATTTTTTTTGAGAAATAAAAGCATGTTTTGGGGTCAGACGCGACCGCAATCCATGGTGACCGTCAGTCCAGCCGCCGACGAAAACAGCCGCTCCGAGGAGACTGACCAGGATGCACAGGTACCTCCTCAGCGCTAACTTATTCCGCATACAGAGTATGTGTGAAACAGCGTGCGTTTTGTGAGCCCCATTTACCATTGTATAATTATACTAACATAGTCTTTTAGTTTTTATTTGTTGTAAAACATCAGTAGACATTTACTATGGTCTCCAACTCCACAATATACCATAACCATGGTAGTAAAATTGCGGAAATACAAATCGTTTTTAATCTGCAAAAAAAAAAAACATTTTCACAATGATAAAATCATGGCAAATTTTTCTAAGGTAGTAATTACAAAATTATATATGTTTGAAAGACGGAGATGCGCACCTGTCAATCTATTACATAACAGAGCGAGGGTAAGGCCGGTGACACACTGGATGCGTGGCGTATCTGTTGCATGTCAGTTGCGTTGCGGCTGCGTCGCGTTTTCTGTGTCTGTACATACCAGAAGCCTGCCTGACGCAGCGCTGGCGCGCTGCTGTTGCTATAGGTGACGTATATTTTGCCTGGAAACGCTTCCAACACGCTTGCGTCTCGCGTGAAAAATAGGCGTCGGTTCTATTTCTAGCAAGCACGCGTTTTCCGCGCGGCTCGAGCCGCGCCTGAGACGCGCGTCTCATGCAGGCAGTCTGCAAGCTCTAACCTGTTAACATGGGAGCCTAAATAAAAACGGACACGCCACGCAGCTGAGACGCTCACGCCACGCATCCAGTGTGTCACCGGCCTAAGGGTAGACTTGCAAAGTTACTCTGCTTATTTTTATTTATGATATATGTGGAGATAAATAAAGCATTGCAAAACTGCTGATTTGATCCATTCAGATCCTGACCACCAGGCTAGAGATTTTAAACATCCTTAATACACACTTACTAGTCTGTCAAATAATATCTAAAATATATTGTTTTGTAAAAAAAATTATGCTTTGTTCTATTGTTTATGCGGAAAAATGTTCACAGAAAGTGTCAATCACATGAACGTTTTATATGCAGAATAAGCGGTCAGCAGCTACTGCAACGAGTGCTTAAGGAATTCGCCGCACACATACGCAAACGCACTGCATACGGAGTATTTGTGAAACAGGAGTAAAATAAAAAAATGCATTTGATTAATTGATAACAAATTACGAAATCGACGAAATTCTTAACAATCAATTATCGATCGTCGATTAATTATGCCCATCCCTAACAGATATTAAAGCGAGTTAACTTGTGTAATACCTCTGAAAAGAGGGGGAAGAAAACTCATAAAGACGCTGAAGTTTCCCCACTGCGAACTTTATGTGTAATCATTTTCATAGCAATTGACAATAAACTTTACAAAACAGCATCAATTGTCTTTTCCTTTAACACATTTTTACATAAACTTTAAATACTCAAATAACCGTTTATACAGCAGATAATTAAGCAATATCGCTCGAGTAGGAGTGTGATATAGCTCTATATCATCCCGGCTGTTATTCGGCCTGCGGCACGCGGCCGCTGGCCGTGGCCCGGAGGCAATCACAGCCGTGATGATACAGAGCTACACCACACGACTCCAAGAGCGACATTGCTTTTATACAACAGTTCGACGGCACACGTTTGAAAAACGAAAACTAGAAAACAACAACGGAGTTATTTTAAAAGCCTCTTTGTTTGAGAACAACTACTTCCGCCACGGATTTGAGGGCGGCCAGAATGACAGGTAAAACTTTCGGCTGCTTTGAAGCTCATAACAACTCAATGGACGGAAAAGCCGTTACTTTATATTACCGTTTCTTGGTCACAAAGTGTAGTTTTAAGATTAGTTCAGTCGAGAATGTATATGTATTATATTTAAATCTGCAGTCGATTAGTAAAGATAGCGCCTGTTTGAACGTTTGCTTAGTGAGATTCGGTACGAATGAGAACCAAAGCATGAGCGGACATCAGTGTTCACTCGCCCCGCTGACCACCGCCCTCTCTGGGCTACATCTATGACAGAGATACCATGGCTCTCATGTTGGCCTTGTTTGTTTATGATCGTCAAAATGAGATCAAATTAGCAGTATTTGGTGTCATGATCAAACTATTACTTGTTTTTTAATTCATATTTAGTGTCTTTTGTGTTGTTATTGTTTTGGCGCGAGGTAAAAGTTAATAAAACAACTTGTATAACGTTACTATTGCTTTCTCATTTATTCTTAACGCGATACGAGCACTCGATTATTATTATTAAACTTTGTTCTTGTCAGTACTATATAAAACGGTGTTTTATAAGTGTCAGAGAGATGTTTTTGCATGCTGCTTATAAATATACCAGTGGCGATATCTCATAACATGTTTTAATAGTCAGGTCACGATAAAGTAAATGATCAATGTCCACATTTAAAAGCTGCGGTGCTTACCTGCAGTTCCACGGTGTTTTCGCGTTCTGATAAGAAATATAGCTCCAGAAAAAAAAACGAGTGTTTATATTCCTCTTTCCAAGTGTTAATCGTCCACACGATGTGACAAGACATTAATCCCATTAACTTTAAAGTAGCAACCAAAAGCGCTGATCGTTGACGGAATAACTTCCGATTGGGGATTCACAGACTGATTTATGAGCTAGTAAACTTATGAGACAAACGGAGAGTGATTCAAAACAGGGCGTCTGTGTTTTTCCATTCAGAGATGAGCCTGCTTAGGACCTCCATTCACTAGGTGGCGGAATGATACGAAAGGTGAAGCGGTTACAGTGCCGATATCAGCACAATATTGCATAGGTCTTAGCCAATCAGATTCGAGAACCAGAAAGAACTGTTGTATAATAATTAATACAGCTTTCTAGAAATATCTGATACAGACAGTTCAAAATCACATGTAGGTACTCTTTAAATAACTCTCATCTGAACATACATCAGTATCTTAAACTGTAATGCACTTTTCACATTCTTCAATATATTTCACATTTTTCTCAGTAAATTAACCAGTCAATACTAAATAAACAGAAGTAAACATTAAATGCAATACGCGAAAATGCATTAAGACTCTCAATATGTGACCACGTGTTGTTATCTGGGCCTTACGCCATCTCACGCCTGACCTCGAGCATCTCTAAACTAGTACACATTTAAACATTTTCCCCAAAACACAATCAGTATCATCTTAACATATACTTTTAAACTTCGTTTTAACATCATATTTAATGTTGGTAACATTTTATTATTTGGATTAATACCTGAAACGAGGGAGAAGAAAACTCATAAAGACGCTGAAGTTTCCCCACTGCAAACTTTATGTGTAAGGGCCGATTCACACCGGCTGCGTGGCGTATCTGTTGAGTGTCAGTTGCGTGTCGGCCGTGCGCGTTTTCTGTGCCTGTACATACCAGAAGCGTGCCTTACGCAGCCCTAACGCGCTGCTGTTGCTATAGGTGACATATATTTTTCCTGGAAACGCTTCCAAGACGCTTGCCTGTGACGTGAAAAATAGGCGTCAGTCCTATTCCTAGCATGCACGCGTTTTCGGCGCGGCTCGAGCCACGCCTGAGACGTGCGTGTCATGCAGGCGGTGTGAACTGTCAAACCTGCTAACATAGGAGCCTAAATAAAAACGGACACGCCACGCAGCTGAGACGCACACGCCACGCAGCCGGTGTGAATCGGCCCTAATGAAGGAACCCCACGAGTTCTCCCCCAATGAAGTGAATCAGGCAATCGCCCCCTGCGATTGAGTAGGCAAAAGTAATCGATCGAACGCCTTATTGTACCCAACTCATAAATCTAATAGGACACAGATGAACTAAAATAACAAACAAATTACATCGTTAGATTTTATAAACAGTTACGCTTCACAGAATGATGACTTATAAACAGATACTTCACAGAATAATGACTTAATAATTTCAATGTAACACATATTTCAATAGATAACAGTATATATGAATTATAAATATATCCACACCATATGTTACGTATTTTCACTGTTTCACAGATTAATGAATATTTCTATGTAAATAAATACACATTTCAATTATTTTCACTGCTTCACAGATTAATGAATATTTCTATGTAAATACACATTTCAATTATTTTCACTGCTTCACAGATTAACAAATATTTCTTTGTAAATACACATTTCAATTATTTTCACTGCTTCACAGATTAATTAATATTTATTTGTAAATACATATGATTAATAAACATTTCTTTGTAAATACATATTTCAATCTACCACACTTGCCTTTAAAGGCTTTTAAGACGTATTTCAAATTTGTGGACTTGTGCAATTTTTACACAAGCAGTTTTTTATATTCAAAGTTTATTTTAAAACTGGTGTTTTAACTTGTGCAATGTTATTTTTTAAAAGTCTTTTAATGTGTTTCTTTACACCTGTGCAGTGTGCATATTTTATAAATAAATATGTTCTTAATATTTTCTGGTCTTTGTTTATATAATTTGCAACAATATGGGATAAATATAAAAAATTTTTCTTTCCATTTTATTCAAAAGTTAGTATAGATATACATTTTGTATTGACTTTAGCATTTTCTTTCATATAAACAAATTTGCAACAATATGGGATAAATATAAAAATGTTTTCTTTCCATTTTATTTAAAAGTTAGTATAGATATACATTTTTTTATTTACTTTGTGTTTATATGAAAGAAAATGTTAAAGTTATTACATGGGTTATTTAAGAAACATCAATACAAGTAGTCATAATGATTTTATTATAATAACATGGCAAGGTTGAATTGCGCCAGCTCCGGCGGGAAGTGCGTATTAGTGACGGCCCGATTCTGGGTTGATTACGGCAATGCCTGCAAGCTAACGGCTGCCGCATCTGGGCCAGTTGATTTGGGTCGTGGCAGTGAGTAAACTGCCATCCGGCACGAGTGCGTCAGACGGGTAAGTCTCCGGCAGGTGAGAATCTAACCGGAACTGGCCTGAGTGTATTTTGCTATCTGGATAGTGTGTAATGTTGTTATAATAGCATAAATAATACCTGCAATATTATAAAGCTTAAAGTTCAATACAAAGCGATATATGTTCTTTAACAGAATTCACTTTTCAAAACCATGCAGAGAACGGACGGTCTGGACTACAGCCCTCTACTTCCTGATTCAATGACATCAAAATAAGAGTGTTTGACCAAACTCTGCCAACAGGAATACGTCAGTCGCCAGCTAGGCTCAATGACTCTGGCTAAGCTAAGCTGCTGTCGAATCACAACGCACTAAACAAACTACACAGTCAGAACTCGTTACGTATTTCTGAAGGAGGGACTTCATAGAACAAGGAAGACATCAGCCACAAAACATAAACACATGTTAGTTATATTGCACACCTTTAGCACAATCATAGCTTTGAAAACACAGGAAAAAACAAACAAATACATTTCAAGTTTACTTGTGGGCCACGTAGTTCAACTATCTGAATTTACTAAGTAATGTTCCATGTCTTTCAACTGCACTACAAAAACATGAAGAACTACATAATAAAACACAACATTTCACCTCTTTGTAAAAACATTTCTTTTAACTCAACCAGGAAACATGTAGTCTGAACAGTGGCATCAGCTGTTCATCAGCTGACTGCTCATCCGAGGGGGGCTAATTCAAAATAAGTTTTTGGAGTGTCACATGTGTGGTTCCCTTTTCCAAAATATGTGTTCTGCCTGTTGAGAGATCCTGTGTCCATCACGTGTTTTGTCAAAATAAGTGCCACTGCACACGCGTCAAAATCGTTTATAATAAAAGAGACGCTCATGTTCACAACATACACGCAAGGCACTCCCTTAAAGAGCCCCAATTATGCTAATAAATTGGCACGTTAGCACGTTATTGCAATATCCCATAGTACATACATGTTATTAAAACTTGAACTAATGCACTGTGAGTCTTATAAATTGCTTACATACCTCACCGATTTCCCACTGTCTGAAAAACGCTCGGTTTAGTTCCTGTCTCCGCCTCCCAAAATGTCTAGTGTAATCGGATTGGTCAGATGACTACTCAACTGTTATTGGTCAGCTGGGTTCGTCGTGTGTTTGAAAGGTTACGCCCCCGACTACGTGTGGGTTGACACATGGTTCTGACTGAGAGTCACAGCCTCAGAGGCAACGTAAACAAGCGTTATATTTCTCTATAAACGATGGTGTCTGTACTGCCTTACCACTTCGAGCTCGATCCAGAGAGTTCAGAAGGCCGTTACGATATAAACGATCTCCGTCAATGAATGCGATTGGATTTAACTTTTTTAGGTGTCCTTAGCTCTGCCAGAATGCTAAACGAAGACGAAAATGTGTTGCAAAAACATCCAAAAGGTAATTATAACGTACCACATAACTATATGGAAACACCAAATGTAGCACATAGAAAGTATTTGTTGAAATGATTATTAAACGATTTCACTTGGTAATTTCTACATTATTTTACTATAGTAAAATGTATTATAAGACTGCTTACATACTATATTACTGTGCAAACTATATGGAAACACCAAATGTAGCACATAGAAAGTATTTGTTGAAATGATTATTAAACGATTTCACTTGGTAACTTCTACATTATTTTACTATAGTAAACTTTATTATAAGACTGCTTACATACTATTTTATTGTGCAAACTATATGGAAACACCAAATGTAGCACAAAAAAAGTATTCATTGCAATGAATGTTAGTTCTACATTATTTTACTATGGTAAACTTTATTATGAAAGAGCTTACTTATAAGTGCTATGTTTTACTTATTAGGTTTTAAGGAGAATGCAAAAGGTTCCAGGGCCTCTTACCTGCGTGATTCATCATCCAGGTTTTGCACAAATTGTCTAAATCCCTACACACAGAACATTTATTGTACCGACTATAAGCCTTTGAGGTTCAGGACTAGAGTAAGTTTTATTACATTTTTAAACCAATAACACTAAAGTATTATTATAGTAACAAAGTACCCAAAAGAACAAAAGATGTAACTTTAAAGAAAATATAGTAGTCAGTCAAAAGTTTTTTTTTATTTATTACAAATATATATTTAAATGTTAAACAATATACAAATAAACATACTTTAGTAACCATATTGTGCTCTTCTCTCAAAAATTGTTCAATTCATTTCTTACAGCTATCTATTCAGATAAATGGCATATCAAAGCTTTGTCAGCTGGTGCTATTTAAGACGACACTTTAGGGTTATCATCCTGTCGTGTGTTGTTCTCCAGATATGCTTGGAGCTTCCTGATCGGAATGTTGGCTTCCGACGACCCCTGCACTGAAGATGGCATGCAATCACGTCCTCCTTTGAAGGTCTCTCAAACTGTGATGCCAGGTCCATTGGAATCGGGGTTTCCTTCAGCTTATCTTCAAATACCTCATCAAACACAAGCCTGATCACATCATCCACATAACTGTACAAATATTGCACTCAATAAATCTTTTGTTTTGATCATTTATTTCCCTGCTTCATACAGTAAGTTTTTAATTATGAATGTATTTGAAATAAAACTTTACTGCTTACAGTATGTCAGTTGTGTGTTTTGGGAACATAGCCTTGTACTTTCCCTCTCCTGCTTTTGTTACGGCTTGGTGACATTGTAATGGACGGCTGTAAGGTATAACCTGTAAAAATATAAATAAGCAATACATTTATTTTAAAAGTAAACACTACCGTACTTTATTTTAAGACAGTTACTAAAATACTTAAATACCTGCACAGCATTCCAATAAATGGGAAAGTCACATTTTTTGCTGCAAATCTGAAATCTCAGGCTACGGACGGCAAAGGCATCCACTGATGATGGTGATTGAAACATTGTGAAACGATGCTACTGCCTGGGTTCCTATGATTATGCAGAGAAAAAAACTTTGTCATCATCAGTTATACATTTAAGACTGGTAGTGGTTTCACTAGCTAAATACATCATATGTGTTACACACCTTTGCTCCATATATGCCAGTCTGACTCCTTGTACTGTGTGTAATGATGTTGCATGTTTGCATACAGTGTAGAAGGATGTGTCCAGCTGCGAATCTAGGATATACACAAATAAAACAAACATGTATTCAGTCAAAAAGACATATTATAACAATAGAGTACAACGATTATAAATCGTTAGACTATTCATTAAAACGTTAATGTATTACATGGCCCAACATTAGCAACACACATTACGTGTTTACTTCGTTTCAAAATCTAAGAAAGCTTCAAGTAAAAACAACAGTAAAATACATATAACGTTAAACAAATCATCTGTACTTTGAGTTTTATCATGAGAACAAACTTTACCGGTAACAGTTTAGCTGGAACAGCTTAGCAAGTTTGTAAACATGTCTAAATAAACATCGATAAAACGATAGTCTGCATAATTCAACATACACGTGTGTAAATATGGTACGAAATATGTTTATGAAATACATTATTACAACACAAAACAATTAGCTTGCAAGCTTAGCTCTAAGTTACATATAGATCTATATCTGAGCTCTACAAGCACATAATGTTAAGCTCCGGTTACCGGTAACGTAACTTACAGTAAAGGCAAATAATAAACATGAATACTTACAGCCTGTGATCCAGAAGTGCACGGTAATCCAACTTTCAGGAGGAGACGTCGCGCAGCTTCGGTTCATGAGAAGCAGTTATTGTGAAAACTCCGTGAACAACTTCTGACTGGATTTTTCCGGAACCGTATTAAACATGATGTCCTCTGTGTAAGTCCATAAAGTGCTATTTTGCCCTTGCATCTAAAGAGACAGCGTCTACTCGAGAGATTTAATCGCTTAAATGATGAAACAAGAGTTTGCAAACAGGGTCAAAGCAGGGACTCCCAACCTCCGCCATTTTAGCTCTCTTCTGACTCAGCGCTCTCCACCCCCGTCTTTGAGGGCGTACCCAAGCGAAGCAGAGAGGGCTGAACTATGATAATGTTGGTCTTCTCTACGTCACTAATCCCAGGAAGTAAACTGTTGCCTACAATCCGAGTGTTTTTTGTAGTCCTCGAACGTTAGAGACGATAACTCGCGTCATCGTTTTCTTTGAGGTATGTACTTTTTGAATATCGTTAGCATGTACTAATACACACTTACACACAAAAGGATGTTTAAAAACGTGTATCTCATAATAGGTGCTCTTTAACAGTAAACTCTGATTACGCATGAGATAGACGTGTCTGCAGCAGGCACTTATTGTCACTCTGTAACAGCTCTGTTCCATGGTTGTGAGCGCTGAATTGCTGTCTGGATGCAACCTCCCAATGCATGGTGAAATCTTTCAACAGCACCGTTGAAAAATGTTGAACATATATTTTTCATACAGATATTGTTTTCGACTCGGTGTGTGTGTTAAATCTAGGGCTGTCCTCGACTAAGGATTTACATATTCGAATCAGAATTGTCGAATCCTTTCATAGTCGACCGATAGTCGAATCATCTATGTGTGTGTGCATGGGTTGGGAGGGGGTCAGACCAGGTACAAATTGATAACTTTTATTTTCTTTCGCAAGCAGCCAACATAAACAAGTTTCTGATTAAGTGACCAAAACTGTCTTTCAAGTGACAAACGAAGACAAAACTGACGATGCATTTATATATTTTTAAGGTAAAATGTATGGCAACATTTGTTTAATTATTCCTCATAACATTTTAAAGCCACGATCTACAGAACATCAAACAAAAAACATTTTGACAACTAAACCTAAAAATATAACAAAGGTGATCCTGCCTTGGAAACCTCGGCTAATTCAGTGTTTTTATTTAATTTGGAGATTAAGCGCGTCAAAGCAGCATGACCAAAAAAACGACAAATGAGAAATGACAAATAATTTGTGATTGTTACTGCAAATTATAAAAACTAAGCTTTATATACAATTCATAAAAACACAGAAATTAATGATTTTATAGACACTACGCGTTATTATTTAGCACAGAAATACCTGCTTGCTTTCACTTTGATCATCTCCATTCACTTTAGATACAGAAACAACTGATGATATCATTTATTTCAGGAATCTCTTTTCTATCATTTGAAAGTGAACACCGACGCGAATATTAAATCACAAGAAAGACAGTCGTGTCAGGCATAAATATAGGTTCGGTGCAGATATTTTCCGTTTCATCACCGAAATTTAAAGAAACTGCTTACCTGTTTTGTAGTTTAACTTTTGACAAGATAACCACTATGTTCTAAATACATTTTAAAAACTTATACCCGTCGAAAACATCAGTTTTTTAATGTTTAGTTGGATGAACTTCTAAATATGAGACGAAGCGCACCTAGCACGTTCGGCTAAATTGCATGCGCAAACATTTCCAGAACGCAATAGCACAACATCGATAGAACGAAAAACAATCCAAAATGTACAGACTTAAATTAGATCAGAATTTACGTTTATAATAAATACATTTTTTTAATAAAATAAGGTCAGAAGTAACAAAGTGCAGAACAAATCTGCAAAATGCATGAAGAGCACGGACACAAAACACAAGCCAAATAGATAAATCAGATAACCCAGAGTGATTTATAAATAAAATAAAATAAAATAAAGAAATTATTAAAAGAATGAACGTATAGCCAAAATTGCCAGCTTTTTCTTTAAATGTAAAAACAAAGAGGCAATGGTTTATTAACCTCTTATGGACGTGTAGCCCGGTCACAGGGGTTGCTGGATTTATTAACGCATTTTAAAAATATTTATTGAAAGCTGATACTTCACATATTTGCAGAATTATAATAATATGCTGTATATTAATATATTGGGAGAAAGCTGTTATGTGAAATCAGATAATGTGTGCACCCATATGGCCAAAATTAAAGGATCCTCATTTCATAACACATCTGCGACAATTCGACTGTGAGATTGGTAGTCGAATCAGGCTTCTCCTATCGATGCATCGAATCTTCGACTATTCGGGGTCACCCCTAATTAAATCTATTGTATTACAGTGATTTTAAGGTATGGGTGCGCTGATTTATGCTTTTGAACCCTCAAAAATATATGCTGTCATTTTTTCTCAGATTCCAACAAATCATACATTTTTATAGTGTTTTTAATAGAGAATATAAATAAATATAAATAAAATGTGCTCATTCCGACTTATTTTGCCATCATGGGTCACATTTAATTTTATGCACCCATTGTATGATGAGTTTGCCCTTGGGTCAAAGATTTAGAATGCCAATGTTTCTTAAAATTAGGCAAATCCTTTGTACCACAATAGTGAAATGTTTGAATGATAAATTCTTTCAAAAACTTGTTTTTTGTTGTTATATTGTATTGTATTGTTTAGTAAATGTGAAAAACGGCATGCTTGACGTTATAAATATGACGCTTGAATTTCCCAAAAGGGATAATAAAGGTACTAACAACTGCATTAATTTGAACCTTTAAGCTTTTTCAAGACACATTTAAGCAGGTGGGGGATAGACAAACCCAGAACTCCCACACTGTTGTCTGCCACTGACAAACGACCAGTGATGGTAATAACGGCGTTAAAAATAAACTGCATTACTAACGGCGTTATTTTTTTCAGTAACGAGTAATAAAATAAATTACTGTTTCCCCGTTATAATGCCGTTACCGTTACTGATAATAAATGCTGCGCGTTACTATAATTAATCTCACTAAAGCGATTTTCACCAGAGTAGGTTCTCTCATCCAGACAGGCAATGTTTGTCTCTAGTGTGTTTGTGTTGGGGGCTGAGAGACACATAACTGATGATGATTGGTGTGTGTGTTAAAGGGGGTGGGACAACCACATAACCGATGTTGATTGGCTTAATTTCCATCATTAGCCAACCAGAGGCAGGCAGAGTTCATGCATGAACACATGCACAGTCCGGGAAGTGCAGTGCAGTGTTGCCAACTTCGTGACATTGTCACTAGATTTAGCAACTTTCTAAACCCCATTAGCGACTTTATTTACAAAAAGCGACTAGGACAAATCTAGCGATCTTTTCTGGCGTGGTTGGAGACTGACGCGAGAGCATGTAACGCTCTTTCTCCTCAACGAGCAGCGGGTACTGCTGCTAGACACTGACAGGCAGCCCGGTCCTCGCGCTGCAGTTTTTGAGTCCCACACCCGCAACGACAGCGCAATGACAAGTACAACAAACTCAAAGGTAGCAGTCGCAAACACAAACTATAATAAGCACTACTTTTCCATTGTTGTGGTGAAACACAAGAATGTTTATGTAATGTGCAACTTATGCAGAGTAAGAAAGAGCCTCTTCTCGTCTGTAATTCTGATCTAATAAAGCATCCCACTAGAGATGCGCGGATGGGCTATTATTTCATCCGCAACCGCATCACAAAACTCTGATGATTCCTTCCGCCATCCATCCGCACCAACGTTTCTAACCAGATTTCAAAACCGCACCCGCCCGCCATCCGCTGACTGGGCGATGCAAGGCGCTGCTGATGACAGCCGCGAGACTAGAAAGCTCTAGATTATCAGCAGTGAACTCAGTCTCCGATTGGCGCACATGGGACAAAATTAAACGCACAAATGACATAGTCTGCACTGGTGTCATCCTGTTTTACCACTTTGTAAAACTTATTAAATAAAAGTGTATTAGAAAACTTTTTCCTGTCACTGTTTTAGTATTATAAGTTATGTTTTGTGTTAATATTATTCGGTTTATGTTGCGTATATTTCTAAGGTTGATTATTTGATATACTGTTGAATAGTTTAATCTACATCAATGTGTCATATTTTCTAAAATAAATTAATATTTTTCTGAATACATATTTATTTTAATAAGTCAGAAATTTCTCTGCTGTTTATTACTGACAGGCGCGGTGGGCGCTACTGGGGGCGCGTGCAACAGGTGACGCAAATTATGGGTCCTCAGAAGGCTAGACTGTCTCATTTCAGTTCTCTTCGCGAACTTCTGAGCCTGCCACCTTGAAGGACAGAGTGCTCACCTTTTAAATGCTTAGAAGGACACAGCTAATAACAAGCAGTCGATCCGCCACCCGCTCGAATTTAATTAAAATATTATTTTTCGTCACGTCATCCGCCCAATCCGCGGTTTATCCACGGCTGTAACCGCCAACCGCGCATCTCTACACCCCACATCATCACATACTGCCACCCCTTAAAAAATGAACCCTGTTTTTTGTGGTAAAAGTGAAGTAACCATGGTTTTTTGGTGTATTGATTGCTATCAGCAAAACCATGGTTTTACTACAGTAAACCATGGTTGTCAAAACCTTACATGGTTGTAAAGGACAAAATTAGTGGTTTCTCTTTATTTAACAAATTTATTTAACAAATTTTATATTGAGGGCTTATATTCGGTTAGTAAAATAATGAAATTATAGATTTAAGTACAAAATAGGATTTATATAAAGAGAAATATTGAAATAAAAAGTGCAGAACTCTTCTTAAGTGGAAGTAATAAAATAACGTAAAATAATTATATAATAACAAATAATAGTTTCCAATAGGTTGCACGTAAATATCTGTGCTGCCACCAGTACTCCGTCCGAGCGCGTCTTCAGCACCGCGGCCAGCACTCCCCAGCTTATTAATACCAAACAAAGTGTACAAGTTGGTATTTCTGTGCAGAAACATTGAAATTTAAACATGGTCTGTGTAACATTATGTAAATTCCGCGTCTCTGTCTGATTGTTGTTTCCATTTTCTTGTTCTTGACGTTCACTGAATTCTGGGTTTATATTCAGTGCAGTATAGCCACAGAGCTATTTAACAAGAACGATCTTCCGAGATCCTATGCTACTAATAATTCATTAATAACTGCTGTTTTCTTGTGCAAAATTAAATATTTATAGTTAAATGTTTATATACATACATATATATATATATATATATATATATATATATATATATATATATATATATATATATATATATATATATATATATATATATATATATATATAAAAATTGGGCGCACGGGGTCGGCCAAACACCAAGGGGTCGGCGGCACCCTTAGCATTTGCCTATTCCGCCTATGCCCAGGGCCGGCCCTGATCTTGGTGATCGGCCCCAAAAATGCTGATCGGAGCATCTCTAATATATACCATATGTAACAAACAGTGAAATCTGTGAAACAGGTTTTCTCAGTACTACAAGAGGATCCCGCCTATTCTCAACTAATCGCAGCTCTGATGTCAGACATGCTGCGGGAGTTAAGCTCCTCTGTGGACATTCTAGCCATGGGTAGAATTCCACCCTACTTGGTACCCCTAAGCCTGGTAAAGACTATGTTATTCTCTGCTACTGCAGACCCAACAAACACCCTGCAGATGCACCTTGCCCTACTCCCTTGGTAGTACCATTCCATTAAGCATAGCGCCTGAGCAAGGCAAATTTGTTTTTCTGATAAACCTGCCACTCATCGAGTCGCACATCATCTACAGACTCATTTGTCAATGTTAGCTTCTGGCAGGGTAATACCCGCATCAACCCCAGATGTTATGGCTTACCAAAGTAGCTGTACTTTTTTTCTTAATTACAAGTCTATTCAAGACACATGGAGCCTCATTTATAAAGCGCGCGTACGCACAGATTTGATGGTAAAGGGTCCGTCCCCAAAATCCACGGCAAAGTCCATATTTATTAAAACTGTCTTTGACGTGGAAAAGTGCCTAGCGCCATGTCAGCGTCTGAGCAGACGCACGCGCTTTTGCTTGTCCGATTGCTGTAGGTTTTTTGGAAATATAAGCCACTTTTGCTGCTCATATAGGATTTAAACATTGACAGGCGCTCTTTTATATGTCAGTGGCATTAATTAGGCATCGATTAAAATTCCCCAACTGTTCAGCTGCGCACAATTTCAAGCTCATTTACGATTTATAGATTTCACGTCTGAAAGTGAGACGTACGCGTGCTTTCTATGGGTACATTCGTTTTATGAATCACACGTGTGCGCCTTTGAGAAAGGGGCCTGATCATCAATGCCATGGATTTGGGACATTTCTAGGAGAGAGTCTGAAATTGGCACATTCAGATCCACCCACTGCCTAAGTAATAATTAATTCAGAGCATGTTGTGGGAAATGAGATTCGTTCCTAGGAGAAAGGTTGAAATTGGCCCTTTCAGACATTCCAATTGATGACAGTGCTTGCATTTGAAAACTTGTTGTGAATGAGATTTGGACCAAGGCATCCAGAGGGAGAACTATGATAGTTTCAATGCCTCGCCAAAAACCTTCTGTCAGAAGTGGGATTTGAACCCACGCCTCCATTGGGAGACCAGAAACCTCACACACTGAGAAGGTCGGACACCCTTGAGTCTGGCGCCTTAGACCGCTCGGCCATTCTGACACGGTGCGTCTGGCCTAAAACAGAGGTTAAGGTGTCCAAAGTCATGTCAGTTCTCTGTTCTCCCAACATGTCAGTCAATCCATGGTAGCATGTCTGTGTTTGTTGATGGTCCACCAGAACATGGTCCATGGTCGTGACCCCAAAGCCCCAGTGGCCTAATGGATAAGGCACTGGCCTCCTAAGCCAGGGATTGTGGGTTCGAGTCCCATCTGGGGTGCGCTTCAGCAGAGTGGCGCAGCGGAAGCGTGCTGGGCCCATAACCCAGAGGTCGATGGATCGAAACCATCCTCGTCTAAGAGACCTTTTCTTGAAGGCTTGCATGGCTCCGGCCCGAGAAAAGGCTGCCAGAACGTTATGCCGTTTCACCGTGATTGGAAAGGCAGCTGTACTTTATTTCTTAATTACAAGTTTATTCAAGACACCTGAATCCTTGGCATGGTGCCAACATTCTACATCAGAGTGGCCTGCTATGCCAGGGACTGTAGGTTGAGCCGTGCCCAGGCACGTGTAAGCAGAGTGGCGCAGCGGAAGCGTGCTGGGCCCATAACCCAGAGGTCGATGGATCGAAACCATCCTCTGCTAGGAGTCCTTTAATTAAAAGCCTGCATGGCTCTGAGAAAACACTGACGAAACATTACGTCGTTTCACCACGAGTCCTCGTCTTTGGAAAGGCAGCTGTACCTTATTTCTTAATTACGAGTTTTTCAAGACACCTGAATCCTTGGCATGATGCCAACATTCTACATCATTGTGGCCTCCTAAGCTAGGGACGCTAGGTGGAGTCGTGCCCGGGCACGTGTAAGCAGAGTGGCGCAGCGGAAGCGTGCTGGGCCCATAACCCAGAGGTCGATGGATCGAAACCATCCTCTGCTAGGAGTCCTTTAGTTAAAAGCCTGCATGGCTCTGAGAAAACGCTGACAAGACATTACGTCGTTTCACCATGAGTCCTCATCTTTGGAAAGTAGCTGTACTTTTTTTCTTAATTACAAGCCTATTCAAGACACATGGAGCCTCATTTATAAAGCGCGCGTACGCACAGATTTGATGGTAAAGGGTGCGTCCCCAAAATCCACGGCAAAGTCCATAATTATTAAAACTGTCTTTGACGTGGAAAAGTGCCTAGCGCCATGTCAGGGTCTGAGCAGACGCAAGCGCTTTTGCTTGTCCGATTGCTGTAGGTTTTTTGGAAATATAAGCCACTTTTGCTGCTCATAAAGGATTTAAACATTGACAGGCGCTCTTTTATATGTCAGTGGCATTAATTAGGCATTGATTAAAATTCCCCAACTGTTCAGCTGCGCACAATTTCAAGCTCATTTACGATTTATAGATTTCACGTCTGAAAGTGAGACGTACGCGTGCTTTCTATGGGTACATTCGTTTTATGAAACACACGTGCGCGCCTTTGAGAAAGGGGCCTGATCATCAATGCCATGGATGTGGGACATTTCTAGGAGAGAGTCTGAAATTGGCACATTCAGATCCACCCACTGCCTAAGTGATGTTAATGAAATAATTAATTCAGAGCATGTTGTGGGAAATGAGATTCGTTCCTAGGAGAAAGGTTGAAATTGGCCCTTTCAGACATTCCAATTGATGACAGTGCTTGCATTTGAAAACTTGTTGTGAATGAGATTTGGACCAAGGCATCCAGAGGGAGAACAATGATAGTTTCATCTAGCCTCGCCAAAAACCTCCTGTCAGAAGTGGGATTTGAACCCACGCCTCCATTAGGAGACCAGAAACCTCACACACTGAGAAGGTCGGACACCCTTGAGTCTGGCGCCTTAGACCGCTCAGCCATTCTTACACGGTGCGACTGGCCTAAAACAGAGGTTAAGGTGTCCAAAGTCATGTCAGTTCTCTGTTCTCCCAACATGTCAGTCAATCCATGGTAGCATGTCTGTGTTTGTTGATGGTCCAGCAGAACATGGTCCATGATTGTGACCCCAAAGCCCCAGTGGCCTAATGGATAAGGCACTGGCCTCCTAAGCCAGGGATTGTGGGTTCGAGTCCCATCTGGGGTGCGCTTCAGCAGAGTGGCGCAGCGGAAGCGTGCTGGGCCCATAACCCAGAGGTCGATGGATCGAAACCATCCTCTGCTAAGAGACCTTTTCTTGAAGGCTTGCATGGCTCCGGCCCGAGAAAAGGCTGGCAGAACGTTATGCCGTTTCACCGTGATTGGAAAGGCAGCTGTACTTTATTTCTTAATTACAAGTTTATTCAAGACACCTGAATCCTTGGCATGATGCCAACATTCTACATCATTGTGGCCTCCTAAGCTAGGGACGCTAGGTGGAGTCGTGCCCGGGCATGTGTAAGCAGAGTGGCGCAGCGGAAGCGTGCTGGGCCCATAACCCAGAGGTCAATGGATCGAAACCATCCTCTGCTAGGAGTCCTTTAGTTAAAAGCCTGCATGGCTCTGAGAAAACGCTGACAAGACATTACGTCGTTTCACCATGAGTCCTCATCTTTGGAAAGTAGCTGTACTTTTTTTCTTAATTACAAGCCTATTCAAGACACATGGAGCCTCATTTATAAAGCGCGCGTACGCACAGATTTGATGGTAAAGGGTGCGTCCCCAAAATCCACGGCAAAGTCCATAATTATTAAAACTGTCTTTGACGTGGAAAAGTGCCTAGCGCCATG
Source organism: Misgurnus anguillicaudatus (assembly GCF_027580225.2). Taxonomy (NCBI): domain Eukaryota; kingdom Metazoa; phylum Chordata; class Actinopteri; order Cypriniformes; family Cobitidae; genus Misgurnus; species Misgurnus anguillicaudatus. The sequence goes on along the minus strand of NC_073338.2, from coordinate 6,344,227 downwards.
TCAGGGTCTGAGCAGACGCACGCGCTTTTGCTTGTCCGATTGCTGTAGGTTTTTTGGAAATATAAGCCACTTTTGCTGCTCATAAAGGATTTAAACATTGACAGGCGCTCTTTTATATGTCAGTGGCATTAATTAGGCATTGATTAAAATTCCCCAACTGTTCAGCTGCGCACAATTTCAAGCTCATTTACGATTTATAGATTTCACGTCTGAAAGTGAGACGTACACGTGCTTTCTATGGGTACATTCGTTTTATGAAACACACGTGCGCGCCTTTGAGAAAGGGGCCTGATCATCAATGCCATGGATGTGGGACATTTCTAGGAGAGAGTCTGAAATTGGCACATTCAGATCCACCCACTGCCTAAGTGATGTTAATGAAATAATTAATTCAGAGCATGTTGTGGGAAATGAGATTCGTTCCTAGGAGAAAGGTTGAAATTGGCCCTTTCAGACATTCCAATTGATGACAGTGCTTGCATTTGAAAACTTGTTGTGAATGAGATTTGGACCAAGGCATCCAGAGGGAGAACAATGATAGTTTCATCTAGCCTCGCCAAAAACCTCCTGTCAGAAGTGGGATTTGAACCCACGCCTCCATTGGGAGACCAGAAACCTCACACACTGAGAAGGTCGGACACCCTTGAGTCTGGCGCCTTAGACCGCTCGGCCATTCTGACACGGTGCGTCTGGCCTAAAACAGAGGTTAAGCTGTCCAAAGTCATGTCAGTTCTCTGTTCTCCCAACATGTCAGTCAATCCATGGTAGCATGTCTGTGTTTGTTGATGGTCCAGCAGAACATGGTCCATGATCGTGACCCCAAAGCCCCAGTGGCCTAATGGATAAGGCACTGGCCTCCTAAGCCAGGGATTGTGGGTTCGAGTCCCATCTGGGGTGCGCTTCAGCAGAGTGGCGCAGCGGAAGCGTGCTGGGCCCATAACCCAGAGGTCGATGGATCGAAACCATCCTCTGCTAAGAGACCTTTTCTTGAAGGCTTGCATGGCTCCGGCCCGAGAAAAGGCTGGCAGAAAGTTATGCCGTTTCACCGTGATTGGAAAGGCAGCTGTACTTTATTTCTTAATTACAAGTTTATTCAAGACACCTGAATCCTTGGCATGGTGCCAACATTCTACATCAGAGTGGCCTGCTATGCCAGGGACTGTAGGTTGAGTCGTGCCCAGGCACGTGTAAGCAGAGTGGCGCAGCGGAAGCGTGCTGGGCCCATAACCCAGAGGTCGATGGATCGAAACCATCCTCTGCTAGGAGTCCTTTAATTAAAAGCCTGCATGGCTCCGGCTCTGAGAAAACACTGACGAAACATTACGTCGTTTCACCACAAGTCCTCGTCTTTGGAGAGGCAGCTGTACCTTATTTCTTAATTACGAGTTTTTCAAGACACCTGAATCCTTGGCATGATGCCAACATTCTACATCATTGTGGCCTCCTAAGCTAGGGACGCTAGGTGGAGTCGTGCCCGGGCACGTGTAAGCAGAGTGGCGCAGCGGAAGCGTGCTGGGCCCATAACCCAGAGGTCGATGGATCGAAACCATCCTCTGCTAGGAGTCCTTTAGTTAACAAGTTAACAGACAAAGATCATGGGCGGCCTCGCCATTACAGCCGAACGCTCACTGTTTACATTCATTGCTCATTTAAACAACACTTAGTCAACTAATGTGGTCAACCAATGCACCGTTTGAAAGATAAAAGAACACAAATTCATTTGCGTGTATGCATTCAACAATATAAATAACTTAGTAGGAGTTTTTGGTTATTCTGTATGAAGAGTAAAACAATGCAAAGCTATAACAAAGCGGACGAATCCTTACCTTTTTGTGTTCTAGCAACGAGATGTCTGGTCAAATAATGGTAACATGTATTGCTCTTCGAAGAAAAGTAGTCCAGTATCCAATATCCATAGTAAATATTTGCACAAAACACACTGACCGGTAAAAAAAAAGGTTTATATGTCCATTGTTTACACCCTCGTATCTGGTAAACATGTCGTCATACTTCCGTTCACTCGACGATTATGTCTTTCAAAACACATTTTTCGATAAATCCAAACGCGTCAATGCATCTAGTAGAGTGTTCTAAACAAAATGAGAGTAGTTCAAGTCATTTCTGATAAAAACTACCCCGGCAAACTTATAAAATAGTGAAAGGGGGCGTGTTCTGCAGGTAGCGTTTGCTTGTGCGTATGCAAAAGTTTTTTATAAAAAAAATGGACAAATGACCAATTGAAATCATGTAGCGTCTAGTGACGTGTAGCTAATGATATGACGGATACACCCATGTGCGGATTTGCATAATGCTTGTATATTATAGTGTTGTTATCTGTGCGTATACATTAGCACTCAGAAGAGTTACGCACTCGTGCTCGTGCACATACAGGGCTTTGAGACGTCACCTGCTTGTTAGCACTTCTTACAATGGACTAGCATCGAGGACAGAAGTTTTTTCTCTTTCTGCTGCCTTGGAAGAACTTATGCGAAGCAGTGATGAAGAAAATGTCGAGGATACCGAAGAAGAAAGTGTTTGCAGTGTCGATTTGGAACAAGAGGAAATGTTTTTACACGGTCTAGATCGGTAAGTTATAAGTATTTTAGCGATCTGTACTGTATTATTCTTACTTCGTATTACATTTGTTTAGTAAAAGGCGTTTTATGACTTTGACTATTATACCTTATTAGTGCATTGATGCATCGTGTAATCAAAGTATTATTCAATTGCTAATATTGCGATATAACGTATTTGAAGGAAGACTAGTAACTTGCATGCGCAAATAAGGGCAAAATGTAACAAGCTCTTTCTAACTTGTTATTACAGTAGAAAGTGAGTTTCTAATACAGTTTGTTGTAGCCATAATACAGTTTGTTGTAGCCATTAGCATCACTTAGAAACACTTATGTAAAGCATATGAAACATGTTTTACTGTATGTAGAAAGTAAAACGTTCTTATTGTGTCAATGGGAGGAAAATGCAGTGAATACGTGATAGTTCGACTGTGTAATATTATCTGTTGCATTAGAAGATGCATTTCTAAACCTATTTGTAAATGTCAATAGGGATGCTGACACTTCTGATGAAGAGTGGTTACCAGAGGCCTCTGGACCACAGACTAATCATTCCTGCCTTTCTAAACATCTTCACCTGCGTTCACCTGTGCCAAGGGGAGAGGAAAGAAAAGGACACAGATAGAATCTCCATCTGACTCACGCAGCACTGTATGGTTGGTGAAAATACAATGCTGAAAAGAAAACTGTACTTTGAGGCAGACTGTTGACAGATTATTGTAAGATAGTATTGTGAATGTGTGCAAATGGCATCACTAGAACAGGTCTGATGGTACATTACTCTGCTATTCATAATCCTAAAGTGTGAACTTTGTTTATGAATAGAGCAGGCATGATGGTACATTACTCTGATAGCCATAATCCTAAAGTGTGAATTTTGTGTATGAATAGAGCAGGCATGATGGTACATTACTCTGATAGCCATAATCCTAAAGTGTGAATTTTGTGTATGAATACAGCAGGCATAATGGGACATTACTTTGCTATTCATAATCCTAAAGTGTGAATTTTGTGTATGAATAGAGCAGGGATGATGGTACATTACTCTGATAGCCATAATCCTAAAGTGTGAATTTTATGTATGAGTACAGCAGGGATGATGGGACATTACACTGCTATTCATAATCCTAAAGTGTGAATTTTGTGTATGAATAGAGCAGGCATGATGGTACATTACACTAATAGTCATAATCCTAAAGTGTAAATGCAATACTTTGTAAATAGTTTGTATTTTTGACTCGTGTCACAGCACTGCCAAGCTATGTGCAATACTTTATCACAGTTTGTTGATAACTACTATATTGTAAACATATAAAAACCTATACATAAATTTGTTCTTTAATGTTGTACATTTTCCTAAACCATGCAAAATTATGTAAGTAAATAAAGACATTGTTTCATTTTATATGAGTAAGTAATTGGGTGTCCTTTTGGAGCCTTCAAATAGCACACCAAGAAAAATGCACATAAATACCTTTTAAAATATATCCAGAAAGTTAGTATTTTCCAGAAAAAACAGTGTATATTATTCTGTCACATACTAAATCAAAATAAAATGTGTGGAAATGGTCAGATAAACATGTTAGACCTCAATGTAGAAGGTGGTAACCAAGTGTCCCTTTGGAGTCTCCAAGTGGCTTTTTTTGGAAAGACACCCAGACATACACTAACAAAAAAGCTTGTAAAAACCTCATTTTTGCTTGTATCAACTTCAAATTTTACAAATAGACTGTCAAGACCTGTGAGTTTAGATCAATTATATTTTCAGGCTCATTTACCACTGGTTGGTTAGTTATTTTGCCATAGAAATGTAAGAATAGAAATTTTTTAAAAGAGAAAAAATCTTGAGCGCTGTATTTCTGCTGCCATATCTATGAAATATTTATTGCTAGAACAGTTCTGCATTTCTAGTAGTGAAATTTGAAGTGTTAGCTTTCAAAAGACACCTTGGTTATGTTTGTGGACAGTAGCATGCATGAGCAACAGCCTTTTTATTTTGGGTATGCCATTTGCCAGAGTGGGGGGGGGGGCTGGCTCGACGTCTAAGAGGTTAAAAGCCTGCATGGCTCTGAGAAAACGCTGACAAGACATTACGTCGTTTCACCATGAGTCCTCATCTTTGGAAAGTAGCTGTACTTTTTTTCTTAATTACAAGCCTATTCAAGACACATGGAGCCTCATTTATAAAGCGTGCGTACGCACAGATTTGATGGTAAAGGGTGCGTCCCCAAAATCCACGGCAAAGTCCATAATTATTAAAACTGTCTTTGACGTGGAAAAGTGCCTAGCGGCATGTCAGGGTCTGAGCAGACGCACGCGCTTTTGCTTGTCCGATTGCTGTAGGTTTTTTGGAAATATAAGCCACTTTTGCTGCTCATAAAGGATTTAAACATTGACAGGCGCTCTTTTATATGTCAGTGGCATTAATTAGGCATCGATTAAAATTCCCCAACTGTTCAGCTGCGCACAATTTCAAGCTCATTTACGATTTATAGATTTCACGTCTGAAAGTGAGACGTACGCGTGCTTTCTATGGGTACATTCGTTTTATGAAACACACGTGCGCGCCTTTGAGAAAGGGGCCTGATCATCAATGCCATGGATGTGGGACATTTCTAGGAGAGAGTCTGAAATTGGCACATTCAGATCCACCCACTGCCTAAGTGATGTTAATGAAATAATTAATTCAGAGCATGTTGTGGGAAATGAGATTCGTTCCTAGGAGAAAGGTTGAAATTGGCCCTTTCAGACATTCCAATTGATGACAGTGCTTGCATTTGAAAACTTGTTGTGAATGAGATTTGGACCAAGGCATCCAGAGGGAGAACAATGATAGTTTCATCTAGCCTCTCCAAAAACCTCCTGTCAGAAGTGGGATTTGAACCCACGCCTCCATTGGGAGACCAGAAACCTCACACACTGAGAAGGTCGGACACCCTTGAGTCTGGCGCCTTAGACCGCTCGGCCATTCTGACACGGTGCGTCTGGCCTATAACAGAGGTTAAGGTGTCCAAAGTCATGTCAGTTCTCTGTTCTCCCAACATGTCAGTCAATCCATGGTAGCATGTCTGTGTTTGTTGATGGTCCAGCAGAACATGGTCCATGATCGTGACCCCAAAGCCCCAGTGGCCTAATGGATAAGGCACTGGCCTCCTAAGCCAGGGATTGTGGGTTCGAGTCCCATCTGGGGTGCGCTTCAGCAGAGTGGCGCAGCGGAAGCGTGCTGGGCCCATAACCCAGAGGTCGATGGATCGAAAACATCCTCTGCTAAGAGACCTTTTCTTGAAGGCTTGCATGGCTCCGGCCCGAGAAAAGGCTGGCAGAACGTTATGCCGTTTCACCGTGATTGGAAAGGCAGCTGTACTTTATTTCTTAATTACAAGTTTATTCAAGACACCTGAATCCTTGGCATGGTGCCAACATTCTACATCAGAGTGGCCTGCTATGCCAGGGACTGTAGGTTGAGTCGTGCCCGGGCACGTGTAAGCAGAGTGGCGCAGCGGAAGCGTGCTGGGCCCATAACCCAGAGGTCGATGGATCGAAACCATCCTCTGCTAGGAGTCCTTTAATTAAAAGCCTGCATGGCTCCGGCTCTGAGAAAACACTGACGAAACATTACGTCGTTTCACCACGAGTCCTCGTCTTTGGAGAGGCAGCTGTACCTTATTTCTTAATTACGAGTTTTTCAAGACACCTGAATCCTTGGCATGATGCCAACATTCTACATCATTGTGGCCTCCTAAGCTAGGGACGCTAGGTGGAGTCGTGCCCGGGCACGTGTAAGCAGAGTGGCGCAGCGGAAGCGTGCTGGGCCCATAACCCAGAGGTCGATGGATCGAAACCATCCTCTGCTAGGAGTCCTTTAGTTAAAAGCCTGCATGGCTCTGAGAAAACGCTGACAAGACATTACGTCGTTTCACCATGAGTCCTCATCTTTGGAAAGTAGCTGTACTTTTTTTCTTAATTACAAGCCTATTCAAGACACATGGAGCCTCATTTATAAAGCGTGCGTACGCACAGATTTGATGGTAAAGGGTGCGTCCCCAAAATCCACGGCAAAGTCCATAATTATTAAAACTGTCTTTGACGTGGAAAAGTGCCTAGCGCCATGTCAGGGTCTGAGCAGACGCACGCGCTTTTGCTTGTCCGATTGCTGTAGGTTTTTTGGAAATATAAGCCACTTTTGCTGCTCATAAAGGATTTAAACATTGACAGGCGCTCTTTTATATGTCAGTGGCATTAATTAGGCATCGATTAAAATTCCCCAACTGTTCAGCTGCGCACAATTTCAAGCTCATTTACGATTTATAGATTTCACGTCTGAAAGTGAGACGTACGCGTGCTTTCTATGGGTACATTCGTTTTATGAAACACACGTGCGCGCCTTTGAGAAAGGGGCCTGATCATCAATGCCATGGATGTGGGACATTTCTAGGAGAGAGTCTGAAATTGGCACATTCAGATCCACCCACTGCCTAAGTGATGTTAATGAAATAATTAATTCAGAGCATGTTGTGGGAAATGAGATTCGTTCCTAGGAGAAAGGTTGAAATTGGGCCTTTCAGACATTCCAATTGATGACAGTGCTTGCATTTGAAAACTTGTTGTGAATGAGATTTGGACCAAGGCATCCAGAGGGAGAACAATGATAGTTTCATCTAGCCTCGCCAAAAACCTCCTGTCAGAAGTGGGATTTGAACCCACGCCTCCATTGGGAGACCAGAAACCTCACACACTGAGAAGGTCGGACACCCTTGAGTCTGGCGCCTTAGACCGCTCGGCCATTCTGACACGGTGCGTCTGGCCTAAAACAGAGGTTAAGGTGTCCAAAGTCATGTCAGTTCTCTGTTCTCCCAACATGTCAGTCAATCCATGGTAGCATGTCTGTGTTTGTTGATGGTCCAGGAGAACATGGTCCATGATGGGGACCCCAAAGCCCCAGTGGCCTAATGGATAAGGCACTGGCCTCCTAAGCCAGGGATTGTGGGTTCGAGTCCCATCTGGGGTGCGCTTCAGCAGAGTGGCGCAGCGGAAGCGTGCTGGGCCCATAACCCAGAGGTCGATGGATCGAAACCATCCTCTGCTAAGAGACCTTTTCTTGAAGGCTTGCATGGCTCCGGCCCGAGAAAAGGCTGGCAGAAAGTTATGCCGTTTCACCGTGATTGGAAAGGCAGCTGTACTTTATTTCTTAATTACAAGTTTATTCAAGACACCTGAATCCTTGGCATGGTGCCAACATTCTACATCAGAGTGGCCTGCTATGCCAGGGACTGTAGGTTGAGTCGTGCCCAGGCACGTGTAAGCAGAGTGGCGCAGCGGAAGCGTGCTGGGCCCATAACCCAGAGGTCGATGGATCGAAACCATCCTCTGCTAGGAGTCCTTTAATTAAAAGCCTGCATGGCTCCGGCTCTGAGAAAACACTGACGAAACATTACGTCGTTTCACCACGAGTCCTCGTCTTTGGAGAGGCAGCTGTACCTTATTTCTTAATTACGAGTTTTTCAAGACACCTGAATCCTTGGCATGATGCCAACATTCTACATCATTGTGGCCTCCTAAGCTAGGGACGCTAGGTGGAGTCGTGCCCGGGCACGTGTAAGCAGAGTGGCGCAGCGGAAGCGTGCTGGGCCCATAACCCAGAGGTCGATGGATCGAAACCATCCTCTGCTAGGAGTCCTTTAGTTAAAAGCCTGCATGGCTCTGAGAAAACGCTGACAAGACATTACGTCGTTTCACCATGAGTCCTCATCTTTGGAAAGTAGCTGTACTTTTTTTCTTAATTACAAGCCTATTCAAGACACATGGAGCCTCATTTATAAAGCGTGCGTACGCACAGATTTGATGGTAAAGGGTGCGTCCCCAAAATCCACGGCAAAGTCCATAATTATTAAAACTGTCTTTGACGTGGAAAAGTGCCTAGCGCCATGTCAGGGTCTGAGCAGACGCACGCGCTTTTGCTTGTCCGATTGCTGTAGGTTTTTTGGAAATATAAGCCACTTTTGCTGCTCATAAAGGATTTAAACATTGACAGGCGCTCTTTTATATGTCAGTGGCATTAATTAGGCATCGATTAAAATTCCCCAACTGTTCAGCTGCGCACAATTTCAAGCTCATTTACGATTTATAGATTTCACGTCTGAAAGTGAGACGTACGCGTGCTTTCTATGGGTACATTCGTTTTATGAAACACACGTGCGCGCCTTTGAGAAAGGGGCCTGATCATCAATGCCATGGATGTGGGACATTTCTAGGAGAGAGTCTGAAATTGGCACATTCAGATCCACCCACTGCCTAAGTGATGTTAATGAAATAATTAATTCAGAGCATGTTGTGGGAAATGAGATTCGTTCCTAGGAGAAAGGTTGAAATTGGGCCTTTCAGACATTCCAATTGATGACAGTGCTTGCATTTGAAAACTTGTTGTGAATGAGATTTGGACCAAGGCATCCAGAGGGAGAACAATGATAGTTTCATCTAGCCTCGCCAAAAACCTCCTGTCAGAAGTGGGATTTGAACCCACGCCTCCATTGGGAGACCAGAAACCTCACACACTGAGAAGGTCGGACACCCTTGAGTCTGGCACCTTAGACCGCTCGGCCATTCTGACACTGTGCGTCTGGCCTAAAACAGAGGTTAAGGTGTCCAAAGTCATGTCAGTTCTCTGTTCTCCCAACATGTCAGTCAATCCATGGTAGCATGTCTGTGTTTGTTGATGGTCCAGGAGAACATGGTCCATGATGGGGACCCCAAAGCCCCAGTGGCCTAATGGATAAGGCACTGGCCTCCTAAGCCAGGGATTGTGGGTTCGAGTCCCATCTGGGGTGCGCTTCAGCAGAGTGGCGCAGCGGAAGCGTGCTGGGCCCATAACCCAGAGGTCGATGGATCGAAACCATCCTCTGCTAAGAGACCTTTTCTTGAAGGCTTGCATGGCTCCGGCCCGAGAAAAGGCTGGCAGAAAGTTATGCCGTTTCACCGTGATTGGAAAGGCAGCTGTACTTTATTTCTTAATTACAAGTTTATTCAAGACACCTGAATCCTTGGCATGGTGCCAACATTCTACATCAGAGTGGCCTGCTATGCCAGGGACTGTAGGTTGAGTCGTGCCCGGGCACGTGTAAGCAGAGTGGCGCAGCGGAAGCGTGCTGGGCCCATAACCCAGAGGTCGATGGATCGAAACCATCCTCTGCTAGGAGTCCTTTAATTAAAAGCCTGCATGGCTCCGGCTCTGAGAAAACACTGACGAAACATTACGTCGTTTCACCACGAGTCCTCGTCTTTGGAGAGGCAGCTGTACCTTATTTCTTAATTACGAGTTTTTCAAGACACCTGAATCCTTGGCATGATGCCAACATTCTACATCATTGTGGCCTCCTAAGCTAGGGACGCTAGGTGGAGTCGTGCCCGGGCACGTGTAAGCAGAGTGGCGCAGCGGAAGCGTGCTGGGCCCATAACCCAGAGGTCGATGGATCGAAACCATCCTCTGCTAGGAGTCCTTTAGTTAAAAGCCTGCATGGCTCTGAGAAAACGCTGACAAGACATTACGTCGTTTCACCATGAGTCCTCATCTTTGGAAAGTAGCTGTACTTTTTTTCTTAATTACAAGCCTATTCAAGACACATGGAGCCTCATTTATAAAGCGCGCGTACGCACAGATTTGATGGTAAAGGGTGCGTCCCCAAAATCCACGGCAAAGTCCATAATTATTAAAACTGTCTTTGATGTGGAAAAGTGCCTAGTGCCATGTCAGGGTCTGAGCAGACGCACGCGCTTTTGCTTGTCCGATTGCTGTAGGTTTTTTGGAAATATAAGCCACTTTTGCTGCTCATAAAGGATTTAAACATTGACAGGCGCTCTTTTATATGTCAGTGGCATTAATTAGGCATCGATTAAAATTCCCCAACTGTTCAGCTGTGCACAATTTCAAGCTCATTTACGATTTATAGATTTCACGTCTGAAAGTGAGACGTACGCGTGCTTTCTATGGGTACATTCGTTTTATGAAACACACGTGCGCGCCTTTGAGAAAGGGGCCTGATCATCAATGCCATGGATGTGGGACATTTCTAGGAGAGAGTCTGAAATTGGCACATTCAGATCCACCCACTGCCTAAGTGATGTTAATGAAATAATTAATTCAGAGCATGTTGTGGGAAATGAGATTCGTTCCTAGGAGAAAGGTTGAAATTGGCCCTTTCAGACAATCCAATTGATGACAGTGCTTGCATTTGAAAACTTGTTGTGAATGAGATTTGGACCAAGGCATCCAGAGGGAGAACAATGATAGTTTCATCTAGCCTCTCCAAAAACCTCCTGTCAGAAGTGGGATTTGAACCCATGCCTCCATTGGGAGACCAGAAACCTCACACACTGAGAAGGTCGGACACCCTTGAGTCTGGCGCCTTAGACCGCTCGGCCATTCTGATACGGTGCGTCTGGCTTAAAACAGAGGTTAAGGTGTCCAAAGTCATGTCAGTTCTCTGTTCTCCCAACATGTCAGTCAATCCATGGTAGCATGTCTGTGTTTGTTGATGGTCCAGCAGAACATGGTCCATGATTGTGACCCCAAAGCCCCAGTGGCCTAATGGATAAGGCACTGCCCTCCTAAGCCAGGGATTGTGTGTTCGAGTCCCATCTGGGGTGCGCTTCAGCAGAGTGGCGCAGCGGAACCGTGCTGGGCCCATAACCCAGAGGTCGATGGATCGAAACCATCCTCTGCTAAGAGACCTTTTCTTGAAGGCTTGCATGGCTCCGGCCCGAGAAAAGGCTGGCAGAACGTTATGCCGTTTCACCGTGATTGGAAAGGCAGCTGTACTTTATTTCTTAATTACAAGTTTATTCAAGACACCTGAATCCTTGGCATGGTGCCAACATTCTACATCAGAGTGGCCTGCTATGCCAGGGACTGTAGGTTGAGTCGTGCCCGGGCACGTGTAAGCAGAGTGGCGCAGCGGAAGCGTGCTGGGCCCATAACCCAGAGGTCGATGGATCGAAACCATCCTCTGCTAGGAGTCCTTTAATTAAAAGCCTGCATGGCTCCGGCTCTGAGAAAACACTGACGAAACATTACGTCGTTTCACCACGAGTCCTCGTCTTTGGAGAGGCAGCTGTACCTTATTTCTTAATTACGAGTTTTTCAAGACACCTGAATCCTTGGCATGATGCCAACATTCTACATCATTGTGGCCTCCTAAGCTAGGGACGCTAGGTGGAGTCGTGCCCGGGCACGTGTAAGCAGAGTGGCGCAGCGGAAGCGTGCTGGGCCCATAACCCAGAGGTCGATGGATCGAAACCATCCTCTGCTAGGAGTCCTTTAGTTAAAAGCCTGCATGGCTCTGAGAAAACGCTGACAAGACATTACGTCGTTTCACCATGAGTCCTCATCTTTGGAAAGTAGCTGTACTTTTTTTCTTAATTACAAGCCTATTCAAGACACATGGAGCCTCATTTATAAAGCGCGCATACGCACAGATTTGATGGTAAAGGGTGCGTCCCCAAAATCCACGGCAAAGTCCATAATTATTAAAACTGTCTTTGACGTGGAAAAGTGCCTAGCGCCATGTCAGGGTCTGAGCAGACGCACGCGCTTTTGCTTGTCCGATTGCTGTAGGTTTTTTGGAAATATAAGCCACTTTTGCTGCTCATAAAGGATTTAAACATTGACAGGCGCTCTTTTATATGTCAGTGGCATTAATTAGGCATCGATTAAAATTCCCCAACTGTTCAGCTGCGCACAATTTCAAGCTCATTTACGATATATAGATTTCACGTCTGAAAGTGAGACGTACGCGTGCTTTCTATGGGTACATTCGTTTTATGAAACACACGTGCGCGCCTTTGAGAAAGGGGCCTGATCATCAATGCCATGGATGTGGGACATTTCTAGGAGAGAGTCTGAAATTGGCACATTCAGATCCACCCACTGCCTAAGTGATGTTAATGAAATAATTAATTCAGAGCATGTTGTGGGAAATGAGATTCGTTCCTAGGAGAAAGGTTGAAATTGGCCCTTTCAGACATTCCAATTGATGACAGTGCTTGCATTTGAAAACTTGTTGTGAATGAGATTTGGACCAAGGCATCCAGAGGGAGAACAATGATAGTTTCATCTAGCCTCGCCAAAAACCTCCTGTCAGAAGTGGGATTTGAACCCACGCCTCCATTGGGAGACCAGAAACCTCACACACTGAGAAGGTCGGACACCCTTGAGTCTGGCGCCTTAGACCGCTCGGCCATTCTGACACGGTGCGTCTGGCTTAAAACAGAGGTTAAGGTGTCCAAAGTCATGTCAGTTCTCTGTTCTCCCAACATGTCAGTCAATCCATGGTAGCATGTCTGTGTTTGTTGATGGTCCAGCAGAACATGGTCCATGATTGTGACCCCAAAGCCCCAGTGGCCTAATGAATAAGGCACTGGCCTCCTAAGCCAGGGATTGTGGGTTCGAGTCCCATCTGGGGTGCGCGTCAGCAGAGTGGCGCAGCGGAAGCGTGCTGGGCCCATAACCCAGAGGTCGATGGATCGAAACCATCCTCTGCTAAGAGACCTTTTCTTGAAGGCTTGCATGGCTCCGGCCCGAGAAAAGGCTGGCAGAACGTTATGCCGTTTCACCGTGATTGGAAAGGCAGCTGTACTTTATTTCTTAATTACAAGTTTATTCAAGACACCTGAATCCTTGGCATGGTGCCAACATTCTACATCAGAGTGGCCTGCTATGCCAGGGACTGTAGGTTGAGTCGTGCCCGGGCACGTGTAAGCAGAGTGGCGCAGCGGAAGCGTGCTGGGCCCATAACCCAGAGGTCGATGGATCGAAGCCATCCTCTGCTAGGAGTCCTTTAATTAAAAGCCTGCATGGCTCCGGCTCTGAGAAAACACTGACGAAACATTACGTCGTTTCACCACGAGTCCTCGTCTTTGGAGAGGCAGCTGTACCTTATTTCTTAATTACGAGTTTTTCAAGACACCTGAATCCTTGGCATGATGCCAACATTCTACATCATTGTGGCCTCCTAAGCTAGGGACGCTAGGTGGAGTCGTGCCCGGGCACGTGTAAGCAGAGTGGCGCAGCGGAAGCGTGCTGGGCCCATAACCCAGAGGTCGATGGATCGAAACCATCCTCTGCTAGGAGTCCTTTAGTTAAAAGCCTGCATGGCTCTGAGAAAACGCTGACAAGACATTACGTCGTTTCACCATGAGTCCTCATCTTTGGAAAGTAGCTGTACTTTTTTTCTTAATTACAAGCCTATTCAAGACACATGGAGCCTCATTTATAAAGCGCGCGTACGCACAGATTTGATGGTAAAGGGTGCGTCCCCAAAATCCACGGCAAAGTCCATAATTATTAAAACTGTCTTTGACGTGGAAAAGTGCCTAGCGCCATGTCAGAGTCTGAGCAGACGCACGCGCTTTTGCTTGTCCGATTGCTGTAGGTTTTTTGGAAATATAAGCCACTTTTGCTGCTCATAAAGGATTTAAACATTGACAGGCGCTCTTTTATATGTCAGTGGCATTAATTAGGCATCGATTAAAATTCCCCAACTGTTCAGCTGCGCACAATTTCAAGCTCATTTACGATTTATAGATTTCACGTCTGAAAGTGAGACGTACGCGTGCTTTCTATGGGTACATTCGTTTTATGAAACACACGTGCGCGCCTTTGAGAAAGGGGCCTGATCATCAATGCCATGGATGTGGGACATTTCTAGGAGAGAGTCTGAAATTGGCACATTCAGATCCACCCACTGCCTAAGTGATGTTAATGAAATAATTAATTCAGAGCATGTTGTGGGAAATGAGATTCGTTCCTAGGAGAAAGGTTGAAATTGGCCCTTTCAGACATTCCAATTGATGACAGTGCTTGCATTTGAAAACTTGTTGTGAATGAGATTTGGACCAAGGCATCCAGAGGGAGAACAATGATAGTTTCATCTAGCCTCGCCAAAAACCTCCTGTCAGAAGTGGGATTTGAACCCACGCCTCCATTGGGAGACCAGAAACCTCACACACTGAGAAGGTCGGACACCCTTGAGTCTGGCGCCTTAGACCGCTCGGCCATTCTGACACGGTGCGTCTGGCCTAAAACAGAGGTTAAGGTGTCCAAAGTCATGTCAGGTCTCTGTTCTCCCAACATGTCAGTCAATCCATGGTAGCATGTCTGTGTTTGTTGATGGTCCAGCAGAACATGGTCCATGATTGTGACCCCAAAGCCCCAGTGGCCTAATGGATAAGGCACTGGCCTCCTAAGCCAGGGATTGTGGGTTCGAGTCCCATCTGGGGTGCGCTTCAGCAGAGTGGCGCAGCGGAAGCGTGCTGGGCCCATAACCCAGAGGTCGATGGATCGAAACCATCCTCTGCTAAGAGACCTTTTCTTGAAGGCTTGCATGGCTCCGGCCCGAGAAAAGGCTGGCAGAACGTTATGCCGTTTCACCGTGATTGGAAAGGCAGCTGTACTTTATTTCTTAATTACAAGTTTATTCAAGACACCTGAATCCTTGGCATGGTGCCAACATTCTACATCAGAGTGGCCTGCTATGCCAGGGACTGTAGGTTGAGTCGTGCCCGGGCACGTGTAAGCAGAGTGGCGCAGCGGAAGCGTGCTGGGCCCATAACCCAGAGGTCGATGGATCGAAACCATCCTCTGCTAGGAGTCCTTTAATTAAAAGCCTGCATGGCTCCGGCTCTGAGAAAACACTGACGAAACATTACGTCGTTTCACCACGAGTCCTCGTCTTTGGAAAGGCAGCTGTACTTTATTTCTTAATTACAAGTTTATTCAAGACACCTGAATCCTTGGCATGGTGCCAACATTCTACATCAGAGTGGCCTGCTATTGAAATTGAAACCTCCTGTCAGAAGTGGGATTTTAACCCACGCCTCCATTGGGAGACCAGAAACCTCACACACTGAGAAGGTCGGACACCCTTGAGTCTGGCGCCTTAGACCGCTCGGCCATTCTGACACGGTGCGTCTGGCCTAAAACAGAGGTTAAGGTGTCCAAAGTCATGTCAGTTCTCTGTTCTCCCAACATGTCAGTCAATCCATGGTAGCATGTCTGTGTTTGTTGATGGTCCAGCAGAACATGGTCCATGACTCCAAAGCCCCAGTGGCCTAATGGATAAGGCACTGGCCTCCTAAGCCAGGGATTGTGGGTTCGAGTCCCATCTGGGGTGCGCTTCAGCAGAGTGGCGCAGCGGAAGCGTGCTGGGCCCATAACCCAGGGGTCTATGGATCGAAACCATCCTCTGCTAAGAGACCTTTTCTTGAAGGCTTGCATGGCTCCGGCCCGAGAAAAGGCTTGCAGAACGTTATGCCATTTCACCGTGATTGGAAAGGCAGCTGTACTTTATTTCTTAATTACAAGTTTATTCAAGACACCTGAATCCTTGGCATGGTGCCAACATTCTACATCAGAGTGGCCTGCTATGCCAGGGACTGTAGGTTGAGTCGTGCCCGGGCACGTGTAAGCAGAGTGGCGCAGCGGAAGCGTGCTGGGCCCATAACCCAGAGATCGATGGATCGAAACCATCCTCTGCTAGGAGTCCTTTAATTAAAAGCCTGCATGGCTCCGGCTCTGAGAAAACACTGACGAAACATTACGTCGTTTCACCACGAGTCCTCGTCTTTGGAGAGGCAGCTGTACCTTATTTCTTAATTACGAGTTTTTCAAGACACCTGAATCCTTGGCATGATGCCAACATTCTACATCATTGTGGCCTCCTAAGCTAGGGACGCTAGGTGGAGTCGTGCCCGGGCACGTGTAAGCAGAGTGGCGCAGCGGAAGCGTGCTGGGCCCATAACCCAGAGGTCGATGGATCGAAACCATCCTCTGCTAGGAGTCCTTTAGTTAAAAGCCTGCATGGCTCTGAGAAAACGCTGACAAGACATTACGTCGTTTCACCATGAGTCCTCATCTTTGGAAAGTAGCTGTACTTTTTTTCTTAATTACAAGCCTATTCAAGACACATGGAGCCTCATTTATAAAGCGCGCGTACGCACAGATTTGATGGTAAAGGGTGCGTCCCCAAAATCCAAGGCAAAGACCATAATTATTAAAACTGTCTTTGACGTGGAAAAGTGCCTAGCGCCATGTCAGGGTCTGAGCAGACGCACGCGCTTTTGCTTGTCCGATTGCTGTAGGTTTTTTGGAAATATAAGCCACTTTTGCTGCTCATAAAGGATTTAAACATTGACAGGCGCTCTTTTATATGTCAGTGGCATTAATTAGGCATCGATTAAAATTCCCCAACTGTTCAGCTGCGCACAATTTCAAGCTCATTTACGATTTATAGATTTCACGTCTGAAAGTGAGACGTACGCGTGCTTTCTATGGGTACATTCGTTTTATGAAACACACGTGCGCGCCTTTGAGAAAGGGGCCTGATCATCAATGCCATGGATGTGGGACATTTCTAGGAGAGAGTCTGAAATTGGCACATTCAGATCCACCCACTGCCTAAGTGATGTTAATGAAATAATTAATTCAGAGCATGTTGTGGGAAATGAGATTCGTTCCTAGGAGAAAGGTTGAAATTGGCCCTTTCAGACATTCCAATTGATGACAGTGCTTGCATTTGAAAACTTGTTGTGAATGAGATTTGGACCAAGGCATCCAGAGGGAGAACAATGATAGTTTCATCTAGCCTCGCCAAAAACCTCCTGTCAGAAGTGGGATTTGAACCCACGCCTCCATTGGGAGACCAGAAACCTCACACACTGAGAAGGTCAGACACCCTTGAGTCTGGCGCCTTAGACCGATCGGCCATTCTGACACGGTGCGTCTGGCCTAAAACAGAGGTTAAGGTGTCCAAAGTCATGTCAGTTCTCTGTTCTCCCAACATGTCAGTCAATCCATGGTAGCATGTCTGTGTTTGTTGATGGTCCAGCAGAACATGGTCCATGACTCCAAAGCCCCAGTGGCCTAATGGATAAGGCACTGGCCTCCTAAGCCAGGGATTGTGGGTTCGAGTCCCATCTGGGGTGCGCTTCAGCAGAGTGGCGCAGCGGAAGCGTGCTGGGCCCATAACCCAGAGGTCGATGGATCGAAACCATCCTCTGCTAAGAGACCTTTTCTTGAAGGCTTGCATGGCTCCGGCCCGAGAAAAGGCTGGCAGAACGTTATGCCGTTTCACCGTGATTGGAAAGGCAGCTGTACTTTATTTCTTAATTACAAGTTTATTCAAGACACCTGAATCCTTGGCATGGTGCCAACATTCTACATCAGAGTGGCCTGCTATGCCAGGGACTGTAGGTTGAGTCGTGCCCGGGCACGTGTAAGCAGAGTGGCGCAGCGGAAGCGTGCTGGGCCCATAACCCAGAGGTCGATGGATCGAAACCATCCTCTGCTAGGAGTCCTTTAATTAAAAGCCTGCATGGCTCCGGCTCTGAGAAAACACTGACGAAACATTACGTCGTTTCACCACGAGTCCTCGTCTTTGGAAAGGCAGCTGTACTTTATTTCTTAATTACAAGTTTATTCAAGACACCTGAATCCTTGGCATGGTGCCAACATTCTACATCAGAGTGGCCTGCTATTGAAATTGAAACCTCCTGTCAGAAGTGGGATTTTAATCCACGCCTCCATTGGGAGACCAGAAACCTCACACACTGAGAAGGTCGGACACCCTTGAGTCTGGCGCCTTAGACCGCTCGGCCATTCTGACACGGTGCGTCTGGCCTAAAACAGAGGTTAAGGTGTCCAAAGTCATGTCAGTTCTCTGTTCTCCCAACATGTCAGTCAATCCATGGTAGCATGTCTGTGTTTGTTGATGGTCCAGCAGAACATGGTCCATGACTCCAAAGCCCCAGTGGCCTAATGGATAAGGCACTGGCCTCCTAAGCCAGGGATTGTGGGTTCGAGTCCCATCTGGGGTGCGCTTCAGCAGAGTGGCGCAGCGGAAGCGTGCTGGGCCCATAACCCAGAGGTCGATGGATCGAAACCATCCTCTGCTAAGAGACCTTTTCTTGAAGGCTTGCATGGCTCCGGCCCGAGAAAAGGCTGGCAGAACGTTATGCCGTTTCACCGTGATTGGAAAGGCAGCTGTACTTTATTTCTTAATTACAAGTTTATTCAAGACACCTGAATCCTTGGCATGGTGCCAACATTCTACATCAGAGTGGCCTGCTATGCCAGGGACTGTAGGTTGAGTCGTGCCCGGGCACGTGTAAGCAGAGTGGCGCAGCGGAAGCGTGCTGGGCCCATAACCCAGAGGTCGATGGATCGAAACCATCCTCTGCTAGGAGTCCTTTAATTAAAAGCCTGCATGGCTCCGGCTCTGAGAAAACACTGACGAAACATTACGTCGTTTCACCACGAGTCCTCGTCTTTGGAGAGGCAGCTGTACCTTATTTCTTAATTACGAGTTTTTCAAGACACCTGAATCCTTGGCATGATGCCAACATTCTACATCATTGTGGCCTCCTAAGCTAGGGACGCTAGGTGGAGTCGTGCCCGGGCACGTGTAAGCAGAGTGGCGCAGCGGAAGCGTGCTGGGCCCATAACCCAGAGGTCGATGGATCGAAACCATCCTCTGCTAGGAGTCCTTTAGTTAAAAGCCTGCATGGCTCTGAGAAAACGCTGACAAGACATTACGTCGTTTCACCATGAGTCCTCATCTTTGGAAAGTAGCTGTACTTTTTTTCTTAATTACAAGCCTATTCAAGACACATGGAGCCTCATTTATAAAGCGCGCGTACGCACAGATTTGATGGTAAAGGGTGCGTCCCCAAAATCCACGGCAAAGTCCATAATTATTAAAACTGTCTTTGACGTGGAAAAGTGCCTAGCGCCATGTCAGGGTCTGAGCAGACGCACGCGCTTTTGCTTGTCCGATTGCTGTAGGTTTTTTGGAAATATAAGCCACTTTTGCTGCTCATAAAGGATTTAAACATTGACAGGCGCTCTTTTATATGTCAGTGGCATTAATTAGGCATCGATTAAAATTCCCCAACTGTTCAGCTGCGCACAATTTCAAGCTCATTTACGATATATAGATTTCACGTCTGAAAGTGAGACGTACGCGTGCTTTCTGTGGGTACATTCGTTTTATGAAACACACGTGCGCGCCTTTGAGAAAGGGGCCTGATCATCAATGCCATGGATGTGGGACATTTCTAGGAGAGAGTCTGAAATTGGCACATTCAGATCCACCCACTGCCTAAGTGATGTTAATGAAATAATTAATTCAGAGCATGTTGTGGGAAATGAGATTCGTTCCTAGGAGAAAGGTTGAAATTGGCCCTTTCAGACATTCCAATTGATGACAGTGCTTGCATTTGAAAACTTGTTGTGAATGAGATTTGGACCAAGGCATCCAGAGGGAGAACAATGATAGTTTCATCTAGCCTCGCCAAAAACCTCCTGTCAGAAGTGGGATTTGAACCCACGCCTCCATTGGGAGACCAGAAACCTCACACACTGAGAAGGTCGGACACCCTTGAGTCTGGCGCCTTAGACCGCTCGGCCATTCTGACACGGTGCGTCTGGCTTAAAACAGAGGTTAAGGTGTCCAAAGTCATGTCAGTTCTCTGTTCTCCCAACATGTCAGTCAATCCATGGTAGCATGTCTGTGTTTGTTGATGGTCCAGCAGAACATGGTCCATGATTGTGACCCCAAAGCCCCAGTGGCCTAATGAATAAGGCACTGGCCTCCTAAGCCAGGGATTGTGGGTTCGAGTCCCATCTGGGGTGCGCTTCAGCAGAGTGGCGCAGCGGAAGCGTGCTGGGCCCATAACCCAGAGGTCGATGGATCGAAACCATCCTCTGCTAAGAGACCTTTTCTTGAAGGCTTGCATGGCTCCGGCCCGAGAAAAGGCTGGCAGAACGTTATGCCGTTTCACCGTGATTGGAAAGGCAGCTGTACTTTATTTCTTAATTACAAGTTTATTCAAGACACCTGAATCCTTGGCATGGTGCCAACATTCTACATCAGAGTGGCCTGCTATGCCAGGGACTGTAGGTTGAGTCGTGCCCGGGCACGTGTAAGCAGAGTGGCGCAGCGGAAGCGTGCTGGGCCCATAACCCAGAGGTCGATGGATCGAAGCCATCCTCTGCTAGGAGTCCTTTAATTAAAAGCCTGCATGGCTCCGGCTCTGAGAAAACACTGACGAAACATTACGTCGTTTCACCACGAGTCCTCGTCTTTGGAGAGGCAGCTGTACCTTATTTCTTAATTACGAGTTTTTCAAGACACCTGAATCCTTGGCATGATGCCAACATTCTACATCATTGTGGCCTCCTAAGCTAGGGACGCTAGGTGGAGTCGTGCCCGGGCACGTGTAAGCAGAGTGGCGCAGCGGAAGCGTGCTGGGCCCATAACCCAGAGGTCGATGGATCGAAACCATCCTCTGCTAGGAGTCCTTTAGTTAAAAGCCTGCATGGCTCTGAGAAAACGCTGACAAGACATTACGTCGTTTCACCATGAGTCCTCATCTTTGGAAAGTAGCTGTACTTTTTTTCTTAATTACAAGCCTATTCAAGACACATGGAGCCTCATTTATAAAGCGCGCGTACGCACAGATTTGATGGTAAAGGGTGCGTCCCCAAAATCCACGGCAAAGACCATAATTATTAAAACTGTCTTTGACGTGGAAAAGTGCCTAGCGCCATGTCAGAGTCTGAGCAGACGCACGCGCTTTTGCTTGTCCGATTGCTGTAGGTTTTTTGGAAATATAAGCCACTTTTGCTGCTCATAAAGGATTTAAACATTGACAGGCGCTCTTTTATATGTCAGTGGCATTAATTAGGCATCGATTAAAATTCCCCAACTGTTCAGCTGCGCACAATTTCAAGCTCATTTACGATTTATAGATTTCACGTCTGAAAGTGAGACGTACGCGTGCTTTCTATGGGTACATTCGTTTTATGAAACACACGTGCGCGCCTTTGAGAAAGGGGCCTGATCATCAATGCCATGGATGTGGGACATTTCTAGGAGAGAGTCTGAAATTGGCACATTCAGATCCACCCACTGCCTAAGTGATGTTAATGAAATAATTAATTCAGAGCATGTTGTGGGAAATGAGATTCGTTCCTAGGAGAAAGGTTGAAATTGGCCCTTTCAGACATTCCAATTGATGACAGTGCTTGCATTTGAAAACTTGTTGTGAATGAGATTTGGACCAAGGCATCCAGAGGGAGAACAATGATAGTTTCATCTAGCCTCGCCAAAAACCTCCTGTCAGAAGTGGGATTTGAACCCACGCCTCCATTGGGAGACCAGAAACCTCACACACTGAGAAGGTCGGACACCCTTGAGTCTGGCGCCTTAGACCGCTCGGCCATTCTGACACGGTGCGTCTGGCCTAAAACAGAGGTTAAGGTGTCCAAAGTCATGTCAGGTCTCTGTTCTCCCAACATGTCAGTCAATCCATGGTAGCATGTCTGTGTTTGTTGATGGTCCAGCAGAACATGGTCCATGATTGTGACCCCAAAGCCCCAGTGGCCTAATGGATAAGGCACTGGCCTCCTAAGCCAGGGATTGTGGGTTCGAGTCCCATCTGGGGTGCGCTTCAGCAGAGTGGCGCAGCGGAAGCGTGCTGGGCCCATAACCCAGAGGTCGATGGATCGAAACCATCCTCTGCTAAGAGACCTTTTCTTGAAGGCTTGCATGGCTCCGGCCCGAGAAAAGGCTGGCAGAACGTTATGCCGTTTCACCGTGATTGGAAAGGCAGCTGTACTTTATTTCTTAATTACAAGTTTATTCAAGACACCTGAATCCTTGGCATGGTGCCAACATTCTACATCAGAGTGGCCTGCTATGCCAGGGACTGTAGGTTGAGTCGTGCCCGGGCACGTGTAAGCAGAGTGGCGCAGCGGAAGCGTGCTGGGCCCATAACCCAGAGGTCGATGGATCGAAACCATCCTCTGCTAGGAGTCCTTTAATTAAAAGCCTGCATGGCTCCGGCTCTGAGAAAACACTGACGAAACATTACGTCGTTTCACCACGAGTCCTCGTCTTTGGAAAGGCAGCTGTACTTTATTTCTTAATTACAAGTTTATTCAAGACACCTGAATCCTTGGCATGGTGCCAACATTCTACATCAGAGTGGCCTGCTATTGAAATTGAAACCTCCTGTCAGAAGTGGGATTTTAACCCACGCCTCCATTGGGAGACCAGAAACCTCACACACTGAGAAGGTCGGACACCCTTGAGTCTGGCGCCTTAGACCGCTCGGCCATTCTGACACGGTGCGTCTGGCCTAAAACAGAGGTTAAGGTGTCCAAAGTCATGTCAGTTCTCTGTTCTCCCAACATGTCAGTCAATCCATGGTAGCATGTCTGTGTTTGTTGATGGTCCAGCAGAACATGGTCCATGACTCCAAAGCCCCAGTGGCCTAATGGATAAGGCACTGGCCTCCTAAGCCAGGGATTGTGGGTTCGAGTCCCATCTGGGGTGCGCTTCAGCAGAGTGGCGCAGCGGAAGCGTGCTGGGCCCATAACCCAGGGGTCTATGGATCGAAACCATCCTCTGCTAAGAGACCTTTTCTTGAAGGCTTGCATGGCTCCGGCCCGAGAAAAGGCTTGCAGAACGTTATGCCATTTCACCGTGATTGGAAAGGCAGCTGTACTTTATTTCTTAATTACAAGTTTATTCAAGACACCTGAATCCTTGGCATGGTGCCAACATTCTACATCAGAGTGGCCTGCTATGCCAGGGACTGTAGGTTGAGTCGTGCCCGGGCACGTGTAAGCAGAGTGGCGCAGCGGAAGCGTGCTGGGCCCATAACCCAGAGGTCGATGGATCGAAACCATCCTCTGCTAGGAGTCCTTTAATTAAAAGCCTGCATGGCTCCGGCTCTGAGAAAACACTGACGAAACATTACGTCGTTTCACCACGAGTCCTCGTCTTTGGAGAGGCAGCTGTACCTTATTTCTTAATTACGAGTTTTTCAAGACACCTGAATCCTTGGCATGATGCCAACATTCTACATCATTGTGGCCTCCTAAGCTAGGGACGCTAGGTGGAGTCGTGCCCGGGCACGTGTAAGCAGAGTGGCGCAGCGGAAGCGTGCTGGGCCCATAACCCAGAGGTCGATGCATCGAAACCATCCTCTGCTAGGAGTCCTTTAGTTAAAAGCCTGCATGGCTCTGAGAAAACGCTGACAAGACATTACGTCGTTTCACCATGAGTCCTCATCTTTGGAAAGTAGCTGTACTTTTTTTCTTAATTACAAGCCTATTCAAGACACATGGAGCCTCATTTATAAAGCGCGCGTACGCACAGATTTGATGGTAAAGGGTGCGTCCCCAAAATCCACGGCAAAGACCATAATTATTAAAACTGTCTTTGACGTGGAAAAGTGCCTAGCGCCATGTCAGGGTCTGAGCAGACGCACGCGCTTTTGCTTGTCCGATTGCTGTAGGTTTTTTGGAAATATAAGCCACTTTTGCTGCTCATAAAGGATTTAAACATTGACAGGCGCTCTTTTATATGTCAGTGGCATTAATTAGGCATCGATTAAAATTCCCCAACTGTTCAGCTGCGCACAATTTCAAGCTCATTTACGATTTATAGATTTCATGTCTGAAAGTGAGACGTACGCGTGCTTTCTATGGGTACATTCGTTTTATGAAACACACGTGCGCGCCTTTGAGAAAGGGGCCTGATCATCAATGCCATGGATGTGGGACATTTCTAGGAGAGAGTCTGAAATTGGCACATTCAGATCCACCCACTGCCTAAGTGATGTTAATGAAATAATTAATTCAGAGCATGTTGTGGGAAATGAGATTCGTTCCTAGGAGAAAGGTTGAAATTGGCCCTTTCAGACATTCCAATTGATGACAGTGCTTGCATTTGAAAACTTGTTGTGAATGAGATTTGGACCAAGGCATCCAGAGGGAGAACAATGATAGTTTCATCTAGCCTCGCCAAAAACCTCCTGTCAGAAGTGGGATTTGAACCCACGCCTCCATTGGGAGACCAGAAACCTCACACACTGAGAAGGTCGGACACCCTTGAGTCTGGCACCTTAGACCGCTCGGCCATTCTGACACGGTGCGTCTGGCCTAAAACAGAGGTTAAGGTGTCCAAAGTCATGTCAGGTCTCTGTTCTCCCAACATGTCAGTCAATCCATGGTAGCATGTCTGTGTTTGTTGATGGTCCAGCAGAACATGGTCCATGATTGTGACCCCAAAGCCCCAGTGGCCTAATGGATAAGGCACTGGCCTCCTAAGCCAGGGATTGTGGGTTCGAGTCCCATCTGGGGTGCGCTTCAGCAGAGTGGCGTAGCGGAAGCGTGCTGGGCCCATAACCCAGAGGTCGATGGATCGAAACCATCCTCTGCTAAGAGACCTTTTCTTGAAGGCTTGCATGGCTCCGGCCCGAGAAAAGGCTGGCAGAACGTTATGCCGTTTCACCGTGATTGGAAAGGCAGCTGTACTTTATTTCTTAATTACAAGTTTATTCAAGACACCTGAATCCTTGGCATGGTGCCAACATTCTACATCAGAGTGGCCTGCTATGCCAGGGACTGTAGGTTGAGTCATGCCCGGGCACGTGTAAGCAGAGTGGCGCAGCGGAAGCGTGCTGGGCCCATAACCCAGAGGTCGATGGATCGAAACCATCCTCTGCTAGGAGTCCTTTAATTAAAAGCCTGCATGGCTCCGGCTCTGAGAAAACACTGACGAAACATTACGTCGTTTCACCACGAGTCCTCGTCTTTGGAAAGGCAGCTGTACTTTATTTCTTAATTACAAGTTTATTCAAGACACCTGAATCCTTGGCATGGTGCCAACATTCTACATCAGAGTGGCCTGCTATTGAAATTGAAACCTCCTGTCAGAAATGGGATTTTAACCCACGCCTCCATTGGGAGACCAGAAACCTCACACACTGAGAAGGTCGGACACCCTTGAGTCTGGCGCCTTAGACCGCTCGGCCATTCTGACACGGTGCGACTGGCCTAAAACAGAGGTTAAGGTGTCCAAAGTCATGTCAGTTCTCTGTTCTCCCAACATGTCAGTCAATCCATGGTAGCATGTCTGTGTTTGTTGATGGTCCAGCAGAACATGGTCCATGACTCCAAAGCCCCAGTGGCCTAATGGATAAGGCACTGGCCTCCTAAGCCAGGGATTGTGGGTTCGAGTCCCATCTGGGGTGCGCTTCAGCAGAGTGGCGCAGCGGAAGCGTGCTGGGCCCATAACCCAGAGGTCGATGGATCGAAACCATCCTCTGCTAAGAGACCTTTTCTTGAAGGCTTGCATGGCTCCGGCCCGAGAAAAGGCTGGCAGAACGTTATGCCGTTTCACCGTGATTGGAAAGGCAGCTGTACTTTATTTCTTAATTACAAGTTTATTCAAGACACCTGAATCCTTGGCATGGTGCCAACATTCTACATCAGAGTGGCCTGCTATGCCAGGGACTGTAGGTTGAGTCGTGCCCGGGCACGTGTAAGCAGAGTGGCGCAGCGGAAGCGTGCTGGGCCCATAACCCAGAGGTCGATGGATCGAAACCATCCTCTGCTAGGAGTCCTTTAATTAAAAGCCTGCATGGCTCCGGCTCTGAGAAAACACTGACGAAACATTACGTCGTTTCACCACGAGTCCTCATCTTTGGAGAGGCAGCTGTACCTTATTTCTTAATTACGAGTTTTTCAAGACACCTGAATCCTTGGCATGATGCCAACATTCTACATCATTGTGGCCTCCTAAGCTAGGGACGCTAGGTGGAGTCGTGCCCGGGCACGTGTAAGCAGAGTGGCGCAGCGGAAGCGTGCTGGGCCCATAACCCAGAGGTCGATGGATCGAAACCATCCTCTGCTAGGAGTCCTTTAGTTAAAAGCCTGCATGGCTCTGAGAAAACGCTGACAAGACATTACGTCGTTTCACCATGAGTCCTCATCTTTGGAAAGTAGCTGTACTTTTTTTCTTAATTACAAGCCTATTCAAGACACATGGAGCCTCATTTATAAAGCGCGCGTACGCACAGATTTGATGGTAAAGGGTGCGTCCCCAAAATCCACGGCAAAGTCCATAATTATTAAAACTGTCTTTGACGTGGAAAAGTGCCTAGCGCCATGTCAGGGTCTGAGCAGACGCACGCGCTTTTGCTTGTCCGATTGCTGTAGGTTTTTTGGAAATATAAGCCACTTTTGCTGCTCATAAAGGATTTAAACATTGACAGGCGCTCTTTTATATGTCAGTGGCATTAATTAGGCATCGATTAAAATTCCCCAACTGTTCAGCTGCGCACAATTTCAAGCTCATTTACGATTTATAGATTTCACGTCTGAAAGTGAGACGTACGCGTGCTTTCTATGGGTACATTCGTTTTATGAAACACACGTGCGCGCCTTTGAGAAAGGGGCCTGATCATCAATGCCATGGATGTGGGACATTTCTAGGAGAGAGTCTGAAATTGGCACATTCAGATCCACCCACTGCCTAAGTGATGTTAATGAAATAATTAATTCAGAGCATGTTGTGGGAAATGAGATTCGTTCCTAGGAGAAAGGTTGAAATTGGCCCTTTCAGACATTCCAATTGATGACAGTGCTTGCATTTGAAAACTTGTTGTGAATGAGATTTGGACCAAGGCATCCAGAGGGAGAACAATGATAGTTTCATCTAGCCTCGCCAAAAACCTCCTGTCAGAAGTGGGATTTGAACCCACGCCTCCATTGGGAGACCAGAAACCTCACACACTGAGAAGGTCGGACACCCTTGAGTCTGGCGCCTTAGACCGCTCTGCCATTCTGACACGGTGCGTCTGGCCTAAAACAGAGGTTAAGGTGTCCAAAGTCATGTCAGTTCTCTGTTCTCCCAACATGTCAGTCAATCCATGGTAGCATGTCTGTGTTTGTTGATGGTCCAGCAGAACATGGTCCATGACTCCAAAGCCCCAGTGGCCTAATGGATAAGGCACTGGCCTCCTAAGCCAGGGATTGTGGGTTTGAGTCCCATCTGGGGTGCGCTTCAGCAGAGTGGCGCAGCGGAAGCGTGCTGGGCCCATAACCCAGAGGTCGATGGATCGAAACCATCCTCTGCTAAGAGACCTTTTCTTGAAGGCTTGCATGGCTCCGGCCCGAGAAAAGGCTGGCAGAACGTTATGCCGTTTCACCGTGATTGGAAAGGCAGCTGTACTTTATTTCTTAATTACAAGTTTATTCAAGACACCTGAATCCTTGGCATGGTGCCAACATTCTACATCAGAGTGGCCTGCTATGCCAGGGACTGTAGGTTGAGTCGTGCCCGGGCACGTGTAAGCAGAGTGGCGCAGCGGAAGCGTGCTGGGCCCATAACCCAGAGGTCGATGGATCGAAACCATCCTCTGCTAGGAGTCCTTTAATTAAAAGCCTGCATGGCTCCGGCTCTGAGAAAACACTGACGAAACATTACGTCGTTTCACCACGAGTCCTCGTCTTTGGAGAGGCAGCTGTACCTTATTTCTTAATTACGAGTTTTTCAAGACACCTGAATCCTTGGCATGATGCCAACATTCTACATCATTGTGGCCTCCTAAGCTAGGGACGCTAGGTGGAGTCGTGCCCGGGCACGTGTAAGCAGAGTGGCGCAGCGGAAGCGTGCTGGGCCCATAACCCAGAGGTCGATGGATCGAAACCATCCTCTGCTAGGAGTCCTTTAGTTAAAAGCCTGCATGGCTCTGAGAAAACGCTGACAAGACATTACGTCGTTTCACCATGAGTCCTCATCTTTGGAAAGTAGCTGTACTTTTTTTCTTAATTACAAGCCTATTCAAGACACATGGAGCCTCATTTATAAAGCGCGCGTACGCACAGATTTGATGGTAAAGGGTGCGTCCCCAAAATCCACGGCAAAGTCCATAATTATTAAAACTGTCTTTGACGTGGAAAAGTGCCTAGCGCCATGTCAGGGTCTGAGCAGACGCACGCGCTTTTGCTTGTCCGATTGCTGTAGGTTTTTTGGAAATATAAGCCACTTTTGCTGCTCATAAAGGATTTAAACATTGACAGGCGCTCTTTTATATGTCAGTGGCATTAATTAGGCATCGATTAAAATTCCCCAACTGTTCAGCTGCGCACAATTTCAAGCTCATTTACGATTTATAGATTTCACGTCTGAAAGTGAGACGTACGCGTGCTTTCTATGGGTACATTCGTTTTATGAAACACACGTGCGCGCCTTTGAGAAAGGGGCCTGATCATCAATGCCATGGATGTGGGACATTTCTAGGAGAGAGTCTGAAATTGGCACATTCAGATCCACCCACTGCCTAAGTGATGTTAATGAAATAATTAATTCAGAGCATGTTGTGGGAAATGAGATTCGTTCCTAGGAGAAAGGTTGAAATTGGCCCTTTCAGACATTCCAATTGATGACAGTGCTTGCATTTGAAAACTTGTTGTGAATGAGATTTGGACCAAGGCATCCAGAGGGAGAACAATGATAGTTTCATCTAGCCTCGCCAAAAACCTCCTGTCAGAAGTGGGATTTGAACCCACGCCTCCATTGGGAGACCAGAAACCTCACACACTGAGAAGGTCGGACACCCTTGAGTCTGGCGCCTTAGACCGCTCGGCCATTCTGACACGGTGCGTCTGGCCTAAAACAGAGGTTAAGGTGTCCAAAGTCATGTCAGTTCTCTGTTCTCCCAACATGTCAGTCAATCCATGGTAGCATGTCTGTGTTTGTTGATGGTCCAGCAGAACATGGTCCATGACTCCAAAGCCCCAGTGGCCTAATGGATAAGGCACTGGCCTCCTAAGCCAGGGATTGTGGGTTTGAGTCCCATCTGGGGTGCGCTTCAGCTGAGTGGCGCAGCGGAAGCGTGCTGGGCCCATAACCCAGAGGTCGATGGATCGAAACCATCCTCTGCTAAGAGACCTTTTCTTGAAGGCTTGCATGGCTCCGGCCCGAGAAAAGGCTGGCAGAACGTTATGCCGTTTCACCGTGATTGGAAAGGCAGCTGTACTTTATTTCTTAATTACAAGTTTATTCAAGACACCTGAATCCTTGGCATGGTGCCAACATTCTACATCAGAGTGGCCTGCTATGCCAGGGACTGTAGGTTGAGTCGTGCCCGGGCACGTGTAAGCAGAGTGGCGCAGCGGAAGCGTGCTGGGCCCATAACCCAGAGGTCGATGGATCGAAACCATCCTCTGCTAGGAGTCCTTTAATTAAAAGCCTGCATGGCTCCGGCTCTGAGAAAACACTGACGAAACATTACGTCGTTTCACCACGAGTCCTCGTCTTTGGAGAGGCAGCTGTACCTTATTTCTTAATTACGAGTTTTTCAAGACACCTGAATCCTTGGCATGATGCCAACATTCTACATCATTGTGGCCTCCTAAGCTAGGGACGCTAGGTGGAGTCGTGCCCGGGCACGTGTAAGCAGAGTGGCGCAGCGGAAGCGTGCTGGGCCCATAACCCAGAGGTCGATGGATCGAAACCATCCTCTGCTAGGAGTCCTTTAGTTAAAAGCCTGCATGGCTCTGAGAAAACGCTGACAAGACATTACGTCGTTTCACCATGAGTCCTCATCTTTGGAAAGTAGCTGTACTTTTTTTCTTAATTACAAGCCTATTCAAGACACATGGAGCCTCATTTATAAAGCGCGCGTACGCACAGATTTGATGGTAAAGGGTGCGTCCCCAAAATCCACGGCAAAGTCCATAATTATTAAAACTGTCTTTGACGTGGAAAAGTGCCTAGCGCCATGTCAGGGTCTGAGCAGACGCACGCGCTTTTGCTTGTCCGATTGCTGTAGGTTTTTTGGAAATATAAGCCACTTTTGCTGCTCATAAAGGATTTAAACATTGACAGGCGCTCTTTTATATGTCAGTGGCATTAATTAGGCATCGATTAAAATTCCCCAACTGTTCAGCTGCGCACAATTTCAAGCTCATTTACGATTTATAGATTTCACGTCTGAAAGTGAGACGTACGCGTGCTTTCTATGGGTACATTCGTTTTATGAAACACACGTGCGCGCCTTTGAGAAAGGGGCCTGATCATCAATGCCATGGATGTGGGACATTTCTAGGAGAGAGTCTGAAATTGGCACATTCAGATCCACCCACTGCCTAAGTGATGTTAATGAAATAATTAATTCAGAGCATGTTGTGGGAAATGAGATTCGTTCCTAGGAGAAAGGTTGAAATTGGCCCTTTCAGACATTCCAATTGATGACAGTGCTTGCATTTGAAAACTTGTTGTGAATGAGATTTGGACCAAGGCATCCAGAGGGAGAACAATGATAGTTTCATCTAGCCTCGCCAAAAACCTCCTGTCAGAAGTGGGATTTGAACCCACGCCTCCATTGGGAGACCAGAAACCTCACACACTGAGAAGGTCGGACACCCTTGAGTCTGGCGCCTTAGACCGCTCGGCCATTCTGACACGGTGCGTCTGGCCTAAAACAGAGGTTAAGGTGTCCAAAGTCATGTCAGTTCTCTGTTCTCCCAACATGTCAGTCAATCCATGGTAGCATGTCTGTGTTTGTTGATGGTCCAGCAGAACATGGTCCATGACTCCAAAGCCCCAGTGGCCTAATGGATAAGGCACTGGCCTCCTAAGCCAGGGATTGTGGGTTCGAGTCCCATCTGGGGTGCGCTTCAGCAGAGTGGCGCAGCGGAAGCGTGCTGGGCCCATAACCCAGAGGTCGATGGATCGAAACCATCCTCTGCTAAGAGACCTTTTCTTGAAGGCTTGCATGGCTCCGGCCCGAGAAAAGGCTGGCAGAACGTTATGCCGTTTCACCGTGATTGGAAAGGCAGCTGTACTTTATTTCTTAATTACAAGTTTATTCAAGACACCTGAATCCTTGGCATGGTGCCAACATTCTACATCAGAGTGGCCTGCTATGCCAGGGACTGTAGGTTGAGTCGTGCCCGGGCACGTGTAAGCAGAGTGGCGCAGCGGAAGCGTGCTGGGCCCATAACCCAGAGGTCGATGGATCGAAACCATCCTCTGCTAGGAGTCCTTTAATTAAAAGCCTGCATGGCTCCGGCTCTGAGAAAACACTGACGAAACATTACGTCGTTTCACCACGAGTCCTCGTCTTTGGAAAGGCAGCTGTACTTTATTTCTTAATTACAAGTTTATTCAAGACACCTGAATCCTTGGCATGGTGCCAACATTCTACATCAGAGTGGCCTGCTATTGAAATTGAAACCTCCTGTCAGAAGTGGGATTTTAACCCACGCCTCCATTGGGAGACCAGAAACCTCACACACTGAGAAGGTCGGACACCCTTGAGTCTGGCGCCTTAGACCGCTCGGCCATTCTGACACGGTGCGTCTGGCCTAAAACAGAGGTTAAGGTGTCCAAAGTCATGTCAGTTCTCTGTTCTCCCAACATGTCAGTCAATCCATGGTAGCATGTCTGTGTTTGTTGATGGTCCAGCAGAACATGGTCCATGACTCCAAAGCCCCAGTGGCCTAATGGATAAGGCACTGGCCTCCTAAGCCAGGGATTGTGGGTTCGAGTCCCATCTGGGGTGCGCTTCAGCAGAGTGGCGCAGCGGAAGCGTGCTGGGCCCATAACCCAGAGGTCGATGGATCGAAACCATCCTCTGCTAAGAGACCTTTTCTTGAAGGCTTGCATGGCTCCGGCCCGAGAAAAGGCTGGCAGAACGTTATGCCGTTTCACCGTGATTGGAAAGGCAGCTGTACTTTATTTCTTAATTACAAGTTTATTCAAGACACCTGAATCCTTGGCATGGTGCCAACATTCTACATCAGAGTGGCCTGCTATGCCAGGGACTGTAGGTTGAGTCGTGCCCGGGCACGTGTAAGCAGAGTGGCGCAGCGGAAGCGTGCTGGGCCCATAACCCAGAGGTCGATGGATCGAAACCATCCTCTGCTAGGAGTCCTTTAATTAAAAGCCTGCATGGCTCCGGCTCTGAGA
The DNA here is from genome assembly GCF_027580225.2 of Misgurnus anguillicaudatus. Lineage (NCBI taxonomy): Eukaryota > Metazoa > Chordata > Actinopteri > Cypriniformes > Cobitidae > Misgurnus > Misgurnus anguillicaudatus. The sequence continues at coordinate 6,311,832 of NC_073338.2, read as the reverse complement.
AAACACTGATGAAACATTACGTCGTTTCACCACGAGTCCACGTCTTTGGAAAGGCAGCTGTACCTTATTTCTTAATTACGAGTTTTTCAAGACACCTGAATCCTTGGCATGATGCCAACATTCTACATCATTGTGGCCTCCTAAGCTAGGGACGCTAGGTGGAGTCGTGCCCGGGCACGTGTAAGCAGAGTGGCGCAGCGGAAGCGTGCTGGGCCCATAACCCAGAGGTCGATGGATCGAAACCATCCTCTGCTAGGAGTCCTTTAATTAAAAGCCTGCATGGCTCCGGCTCTGAGAAAACACTGACGAAACATTACGTCGTTTCACCACGAGTCCTCGTCTTTGGAAAGGCAGCTGTACTTTATTTCTTAATTACAAGTTTATTCAAGACACCTGAATCCTTGGCATGGTGCCAACATTCTACATCAGAGTGGCCTGCTATTGAAATTGAAACCTCCTGTCAGAAGTGGGATTTTAACCCACGCCTCCATTGGGAGACCAGAAACCTCACACACTGAGAAGGTCGGACACCCTTGAGTCTGGCGCCTTAGACCGCTCGGCCATTCTGACACAGTGCGTCTGGCCTAAAACAGAGGTTAAGGTGTCCAAAGTCATGTCAGTTCTCTGTTCTCCCAACATGTCAGTCAATCCATGGTAGCATGTCTGTGTTTGTTGATGGTCCAGCAGAACATGGTCCATGACTCCAAAGCCCCAGTGGCCTAATGGATAAGGCACTGGCCTCCTAAGCCAGGGATTGTGGGTTCGAGTCCCATCTGGGGTGCGCTTCAGCAGAGTGGCGCAGCGGAAGCGTGCTGGGCCCATAACCCAGAGGTCGATGGATCGAAACCATCCTCTGCTAAGAGACCTTTTCTTGAAGGCTTGCATGGCTCCGGCCCGAGAAAAGGCTTGCAGAACGTTATGCCGTTTCACCGTGATTGGAAAGGCAGCTGTACTTTATTTCTTAATTACAAGTTTATTCAAGACACCTGAATCCTTGGCATGGTGCCAACATTCTACATCAGAGTGGCCTGCTATGCCAGGGACTGTAGGTTGAGTCGTGCCCGGGCACGTGTAAGCAGAGTGGCGCAGCGGAAGCGTGCTGGGCCCATAACCCAGAGGTCGATGGATCGAAACCATCCTCTGCTAGGAGTCCTTTAATTAAAAGCCTGCATGGCTCCGGCTCTGAGAAAACACTGACGAAACATTACGTCGTTTCACCACGAGTCCTCGTCTTTGGAGAGGCAGCTGTACCTTATTTCTTAATTACGAGTTTTTCAAGACACCTGAATCCTTGGCATGATGCCAACATTCTACATCATTGTGGCCTCCTAAGCTAGGGACGCTAGGTGGAGTCGTGCCCGGGCACGTGTAAGCAGAGTGGCGCAGCGGAAGCGTGCTGGGCCCATAACCCAGAGGTCGATGGATCGAAACCATCCTCTGCTAGGAGTCCTTTAGTTAAAAGCCTGCATGGCTCTGAGAAAACGCTGACAAGACATTACGTCGTTTCACCATGAGTCCTCATCTTTGGAAAGTAGCTGTACTTTTTTTCTTAATTACAAGCCTATTCAAGACACATGGAGCCTCATTTATAAAGCGCGCGTACGCACAGATTTGATGGTAAAGGGTGCGTCCCCAAAATCCACGGCAAAGTCCATAATTATTAAAACTGTCTTTGACGTGGAAAAGTGCCTAGCGCCATGTCAGGGTCTGAGCAGACGCACGTGCTTTTGCTTGTCCGATTGCTGTAGGTTTTTTGGAAATATAAGCCACTTTTGCTGCTCATAAAGGATTTAAACATTGACAGGCGCTCTTTTATATGTCAGTGGCATTAATTAGGCATCGATTAAAATTCCCCAACTGTTCAGCTGCGCACAATTTCAAGCTCATTTACGATTTATAGATTTCACGTCTGAAAGTGAGACGTACGCGTGCTTTCTATGGGTACATTCGTTTTATGAAACACACGTGCGCGCCTTTGAGAAAGGGGCCTGATCATCAATGCCATGGATGTGGGACATTTCTAGGAGAGAGTCTGAAATTGGCACATTCAGATCCACCCACTGCCTAAGTGATGTTAATGAAATAATTAATTCAGAGCATGTTGTGGGAAATGAGATTCGTTCCTAGGAGAAAGGTTGAAATTGGCCCTTTCAGACATTCCAATTGATGACAGTGCTTGCATTTGAAAACTTGTTGTGAATGAGATTTGGACCAAGGCATCCAGAGGGAGAACAATGATAGTTTCATCTAGCCTCGCCAAAAACCTCCTGTCAGAAGTGGGATTTGAACCCACGCCTCCATTGGGAGACCAGAAACCTCACACACTGAGAAGGTCGGACACCCTTGAGTCTGGCGCCTTAGACCGCTCGGCCATTCTGACACGGTGCGTCTGGCCTAAAACAGAGGTTAAGGTGTCCAAAGTCATGTCAGTTCTCTGTTCTCCCAACATGTCAGTCAATCCATGGTAGCATGTCTGTGTTTGTTGATGGTCCAGCAGAACATGGTCCATGACTCCAAAGCCCCAGTGGCCTAATGGATAAGGCACTGGCCTCCTAAGCCAGGGATTGTGGGTTCGAGTCCCATCTGGGGTGCGCTTCAGCAGAGTGGCGCAGCGGAAGCGTGCTGGGCCCATAACCCAGAGGTCGATGGATCGAAACCATCCTCTGCTAAGAGACCTTTTCTTGAAGGCTTGCATGGCTCCGGCCCGAGAAAAGGCTGGCAGAACGTTATGCCGTTTCACCGTGATTGGAAAGGCAGCTGTACTTTATTTCTTAATTACAAGTTTATTCAAGACACCTGAATCCTTGGCATGGTGCCAACATTCTACATCAGAGTGGCCTGCTATGCCAGGGACTGTAGGTTGAGTCGTGCCCGGGCACGTGTAAGCAGAGTGGCGCAGCGGAAGCGTGCTGGGCCCATAACCCAGAGGTCGATGGATCGAAACCATCCTCTGCTAGGAGTCCTTTAATTAAAAGCCTGCATGGCTCCGGCTCTGAGAAAACACTGACGAAACATTACGTCGTTTCACCACGAGTCCTCGTCTTTGGAGAGGCAGCTGTACCTTATTTCTTAATTACGAGTTTTTCAAGACACCTGAATCCTTGGCATGATGCCAACATTCTACATCATTGTGGCCTCCTAAGCTAGGGACGCTAGGTGGAGTCGTGCCCGGGCACGTGTAAGCAGAGTGGCGCAGCGGAAGCGTGCTGGGCCCATAACCCAGAGGTCGATGGATCGAAACCATCCTCTGCTAGGAGTCCTTTAGTTAAAAGCCTGCATGGCTCTGAGAAAACGCTGACAAGACATTACGTCGTTTCACCATGAGTCCTCATCTTTGGAAAGTAGCTGTACTTTTTTTCTTAATTACAAGCCTATTCAAGACACATGGAGCCTCATTTATAAAGCGCGCGTACGCACAGATTTGATGGTAAAGGGTGCGTCCCCAAAATCCACGGCAAAGTCCATAATTATTAAAACTGTCTTTGACGTGGAAAAGTGCCTAGCGCCATGTCAGGGTCTGAGCAGACGCACGCGCTTTTGCTTGTCCGATTGCTGTAGGTTTTTTGGAAATATAAGCCACTTTTGCTGCTCATAAAGGATTTAAACATTGACAGGCGCTCTTTTATATGTCAGTGGCATTAATTAGGCATCGATTAAAATTCCCCAACTGTTCAGCTGCGCACAATTTCAAGCTCATTTACGATTTATAGATTTCACGTCTGAAAGTGAGACGTACGCGTGCTTTCTATGGGTACATTCGTTTTATGAAACACACGTGCGCGCCTTTGAGAAAGGGGCCTGATCATCAATGCCATGGATGTGGGACATTTCTAGGAGAGAGTCTGAAATTGGCACATTCAGATCCACCCACTGCCTAAGTGATGTTAATGAAATAATTAATTCAGAGCATGTTGTGGGAAATGAGATTCGTTCCTAGGAGAAAGGTTGAAATTGGCCCTTTCAGACATTCCAATTGATGACAGTGCTTGCATTTGAAAACTTGTTGTGAATGAGATTTGGACCAAGGCATCCAGAGGGAGAACAATGATAGTTTCATCTAGCCTCGCCAAAAACCTCCTGTCAGAAGTGGGATTTGAACCCACGCCTCCATTGGGAGACCAGAAACCTCACACACTGAGAAGGTCGGACACCCTTGAGTCTGGCGCCTTAGACCGCTCGGCCATTCTGACACGGTGCGTCTGGCCTAAAACAGAGGTTAAGGTGTCCAAAGTCATGTCAGTTCTCTGTTCTCCCAACATGTCAGTCAATCCATGGTAGCATGTCTGTGTTTGTTGATGGTCCAGCAGAACATGGTCCATGACTCCAAAGCCCCAGTGGCCTAATGGATAAGGCACTGGCCTCCTAAGCCAGGGATTGTGGGTTCGAGTCCCATCTGGGGTGCGCTTCAGCAGAGTGGCGCAGCGGAAGCGTGCTGGGCCCATAACCCAGAGGTCGATGGATCGAAACCATCCTCTGCTAAGAGACCTTTTCTTGAAGGCTTGCATGGCTCCGGCCCGAGAAAAGGCTGGCAGAACGTTATGCCGTTTCACCGTGATTGGAAAGGCAGCTGTACTTTATTTCTTAATTACAAGTTTATTCAAGACACCTGAATCCTTGGCATGGTGCCAACATTCTACATCAGAGTGGCCTGCTATGCCAGGGACTGTAGGTTGAGTCGTGCCCGGGCACGTGTAAGCAGAGTGGCGCAGCGGAAGCGTGCTGGGCCCATAACCCAGAGGTCGATGGATCGAAACCATCCTCTGCTAGGAGTCCTTTAATTAAAAGCCTGCATGGCTCCGGCTCTGAGAAAACACTGACGAAACATTACGTCGTTTCACCACGAGTCCTCGTCTTTGGAGAGGCAGCTGTACCTTATTTCTTAATTACGAGTTTTTCAAGACACCTGAATCCTTGGCATGATGCCAACATTCTACATCATTGTGGCCTCCTAAGCTAGGGACGCTAGGTGGAGTCGTGCCCGGGCACGTGTAAGCAGAGTGGCGCAGCGGAAGCGTGCTGGGCCCATAACCCAGAGGTCGATGGATCGAAACCATCCTCTGCTAGGAGTCCTTTAATTAAAAGCCTGCATGGCTCCGGCTCTGAGAAAACACTGACGAAACATTACGTCGTTTCACCACGAGTCCTCGTCTTTGGAAAGGCAGCTGTACTTTATTTCTTAATTACAAGTTTATTCAAGACACCTGAATCCTTGGCATGGTGCCAACATTCTACATCAGAGTGGCCTGCTATTGAAATTGAAACCTCCTGTCAGAAGTGGGATTTTAACCCACGCCTCCATTGGGAGACCAGAAACCTCACACACTGAGAAGGTCGGACACCCTTGAGTCTGGCGCCTTAGACCGCTCGGCCATTCTGACACAGTGCGTCTGGCCTAAAACAGAGGTTAAGGTGTCCAAAGTCATGTCAGTTCTCTGTTCTCCCAACATGTCAGTCAATCCATGGTAGCATGTCTGTGTTTGTTGATGGTCCAGCAGAACATGGTCCATGACTCCAAAGCCCCAGTGGCCTAATGGATAAGGCACTGGCCTCCTAAGCCAGGGATTGTGGGTTCGAGTCCCATCTGGGGTGCGCTTCAGCAGAGTGGCGCAGCGGAAGCGTGCTGGGCCCATAACCCAGAGGTCGATGGATCGAAACCATCCTCTGCTAAGAGACCTTTTCTTGAAGGCTTGCATGGCTCCGGCCCGAGAAAAGGCTTGCAGAACGTTATGCCGTTTCACCGTGATTGGAAAGGCAGCTGTACTTTATTTCTTAATTACAAGTTTATTCAAGACACCTGAATCCTTGGCATGGTGCCAACATTCTACATCAGAGTGGCCTGCTATGCCAGGGACTGTAGGTTGAGTCGTGCCCGGGCACGTGTAAGCAGAGTGGCGCAGCGGAAGCGTGCTGGGCCCATAACCCAGAGGTCGATGGATCGAAACCATCCTCTGCTAGGAGTCCTTTAATTAAAAGCCTGCATGGCTCCGGCTCTGAGAAAACACTGACGAAACATTACGTCGTTTCACCACGAGTCCTCGTCTTTGGAGAGGCAGCTGTACCTTATTTCTTAATTACGAGTTTTTCAAGACACCTGAATCCTTGGCATGATGCCAACATTCTACATCATTGTGGCCTCCTAAGCTAGGGACGCTAGGTGGAGTCGTGCCCGGGCACGTGTAAGCAGAGTGGCGCAGCGGAAGCGTGCTGGGCCCATAACCCAGAGGTCGATGGATCGAAACCATCCTCTGCTAGGAGTCCTTTAGTTAAAAGCCTGCATGGCTCTGAGAAAACGCTGACAAGACATTACGTCGTTTCACCATGAGTCCTCATCTTTGGAAAGTAGCTGTACTTTTTTTCTTAATTACAAGCCTATTCAAGACACATGGAGCCTCATTTATAAAGCGCGCGTACGCACAGATTTGATGGTAAAGGGTGCGTCCCCAAAATCCACGGCAAAGTCCATAATTATTAAAACTGTCTTTGACGTGGAAAAGTGCCTAGCGCCATGTCAGGGTCTGAGCAGACGCACGTGCTTTTGCTTGTCCGATTGCTGTAGGTTTTTTGGAAATATAAGCCACTTTTGCTGCTCATAAAGGATTTAAACATTGACAGGCGCTCTTTTATATGTCAGTGGCATTAATTAGGCATCGATTAAAATTCCCCAACTGTTCAGCTGCGCACAATTTCAAGCTCATTTACGATTTATAGATTTCACGTCTGAAAGTGAGACGTACGCGTGCTTTCTATGGGTACATTCGTTTTATGAAACACACGTGCGCGCCTTTGAGAAAGGGGCCTGATCATCAATGCCATGGATGTGGGACATTTCTAGGAGAGAGTCTGAAATTGGCACATTCAGATCCACCCACTGCCTAAGTGATGTTAATGAAATAATTAATTCAGAGCATGTTGTGGGAAATGAGATTCGTTCCTAGGAGAAAGGTTGAAATTGGCCCTTTCAGACATTCCAATTGATGACAGTGCTTGCATTTGAAAACTTGTTGTGAATGAGATTTGGACCAAGGCATCCAGAGGGAGAACAATGATAGTTTCATCTAGCCTCGCCAAAAACCTCCTGTCAGAAGTGGGATTTGAACCCACGCCTCCATTGGGAGACCAGAAACCTCACACACTGAGAAGGTCGGACACCCTTGAGTCTGGCGCCTTAGACCGCTCGGCCATTCTGACACGGTGCGTCTGGCCTAAAACAGAGGTTAAGGTGTCCAAAGTCATGTCAGTTCTCTGTTCTCCCAACATGTCAGTCAATCCATGGTAGCATGTCTGTGTTTGTTGATGGTCCAGCAGAACATGGTCCGTGACTCCAAAGCCCCAGTGGCCTAATGGATAAGGCACTGGCCTCCTAAGCCAGGGATTGTGGGTTCGAGTCCCATCTGGGGTGCGCTTCAGCAGAGTGGCGCAGCGGAAGCGTGCTGGGCCCATAACCCAGAGGTCGATGGATCGAAACCATCCTCTGCTAAGAGACCTTTTCTTGAAGGCTTGCATGGCTCCGGCCCGAGAAAAGGCTGGCAGAACGTTATGCCGTTTCACCGTGATTGGAAAGGCAGCTGTACTTTATTTCTTAATTACAAGTTTATTCAAGACACCTGAATCCTTGGCATGGTGCCAACATTCTACATCAGAGTGGCCTGCTATGCCAGGGACTGTAGGTTGAGTCGTGCCCGGGCACGTGTAAGCAGAGTGGCGCAGCGGAAGCGTGCTGGGCCCATAACCCAGAGGTCGATGGATCGAAACCATCCTCTGCTAGGAGTCCTTTAATTAAAAGCCTGCATGGCTCCGGCTCTGAGAAAACACTGACGAAACATTACGTCGTTTCACCACGAGTCCTCGTCTTTGGAGAGGCAGCTGTACCTTATTTCTTAATTACGAGTTTTTCAAGACACCTGAATCCTTGGCATGATGCCAACATTCTACATCATTGTGGCCTCCTAAGCTAGGGACGCTAGGTGGAGTCGTGCCCGGGCACGTGTAAGCAGAGTGGCGCAGCGGAAGCGTGCTGGGCCCATAACCCAGAGGTCGATGGATCGAAACCATCCTCTGCTAGGAGTCCTTTAGTTAAAAGCCTGCATGGCTCTGAGAAAACGCTGACAAGACATTACGTCGTTTCACCATGAGTCCTCATCTTTGGAAAGTAGCTGTACTTTTTTTCTTAATTACAAGCCTATTCAAGACACATGGAGCCTCATTTATAAAGCGCGCGTACGCACAGATTTGATGGTAAAGGGTGCGTCCCCAAAATCCACGGCAAAGTCCATAATTATTAAAACTGTCTTTGACGTGGAAAAGTGCCTAGCGCCATGTCAGGGTCTGAGCAGACGCACGCGCTTTTGCTTGTCCGATTGCTGTAGGTTTTTTGGAAATATAAGCCACTTTTGCTGCTCATAAAGGATTTAAACATTGACAGGCGCTCTTTTATATGTCAGTGGCATTAATTAGGCATCGATTAAAATTCCCCAACTGTTCAGCTGCGCACAATTTCAAGCTCATTTACGATTTATAGATTTCACGTCTGAAAGTGAGACGTACGCGTGCTTTCTATGGGTACATTCGTTTTATGAAACACACGTGCGCGCCTTTGAGAAAGGGGCCTGATCATCAATGCCATGGATGTGGGACATTTCTAGGAGAGAGTCTGAAATTGGCACATTCAGATCCACCCACTGCCTAAGTGATGTTAATGAAATAATTAATTCAGAGCATGTTGTGGGAAATGAGATTCGTTCCTAGGAGAAAGGTTGAAATTGGCCCTTTCAGACATTCCAATTGATGACAGTGCTTGCATTTGAAAACTTGTTGTGAATGAGATTTGGACCAAGGCATCCAGAGGGAGAACAATGATAGTTTCATCTAGCCTCGCCAAAAACCTCCTGTCAGAAGTGGGATTTGAACCCACGCCTCCATTGGGAGACCAGAAACCTCACACACTGAGAAGGTCGGACACCCTTGAGTCTGGCGCCTTAGACCGCTCGGCCATTCTGACACGGTGCGTCTGGCCTAAAACAGAGGTTAAGGTGTCCAAAGTCATGTCAGTTCTCTGTTCTCCCAACATGTCAGTCAATCCATGGTAGCATGTCTGTGTTTGTTGATGGTCCAGCAGAACATGGTCCATGACTCCAAAGCCCCAGTGGCCTAATGGATAAGGCACTGGCCTCCTAAGCCAGGGATTGTGGGTTCGAGTCCCATCTGGGGTGCGCTTCAGCAGAGTGGCGCAGCGGAAGCGTGCTGGGCCCATAACCCAGAGGTCGATGGATCGAAACCATCCTCTGCTAAGAGACCTTTTCTTGAAGGCTTGCATGGCTCCGGCCCGAGAAAAGGCTGGCAGAACGTTATGCCGTTTCACCGTGATTGGAAAGGCAGCTGTACTTTATTTCTTAATTACAAGTTTATTCAAGACACCTGAATCCTTGGCATGGTGCCAACATTCTACATCAGAGTGGCCTGCTATGCCAGGGACTGTAGGTTGAGTCGTGCCCGGGCACGTGTAAGCAGAGTGGCGCAGCGGAAGCGTGCTGGGCCCATAACCCAGAGGTCGATGGATCGAAACCATCCTCTGCTAGGAGTCCTTTAATTAAAAGCCTGCATGGCTCCGGCTCTGAGAAAACACTGACGAAACATTACGTCGTTTCACCACGAGTCCTCGTCTTTGGAGAGGCAGCTGTACCTTATTTCTTAATTACGAGTTTTTCAAGACACCTGAATCCTTGGCATGATGCCAACATTCTACATCATTGTGGCCTCCTAAGCTAGGGACGCTAGGTGGAGTCGTGCCCGGGCACGTGTAAGCAGAGTGGCGCAGCGGAAGCGTGCTGGGCCCATAACCCAGAGGTCGATGGATCGAAACCATCCTCTGCTAGGAGTCCTTTAGTTAAAAGCCTGCATGGCTCTGAGAAAACGCTGACAAGACATTACGTCGTTTCACCATGAGTCCTCATCTTTGGAAAGTAGCTGTACTTTTTTTCTTAATTACAAGCCTATTCAAGACACATGGAGCCTCATTTATAAAGCGCGCGTACGCACAGATTTGATGGTAAAGGGTGCGTCCCCAAAATCCACGGCAAAGTCCATAATTATTAAAACTGTCTTTGACGTGGAAAAGTGCCTAGCGCCATGTCAGGGTCTGAGCAGACGCACGCGCTTTTGCTTGTCCGATTGCTGTAGGTTTTTTGGAAATATAAGCCACTTTTGCTGCTCATAAAGGATTTAAACATTGACAGGCGCTCTTTTATATGTCAGTGGCATTAATTAGGCATCGATTAAAATTCCCCAACTGTTCAGCTGCGCACAATTTCAAGCTCATTTACGATTTATAGATTTCACGTCTGAAAGTGAGACGTACGCGTGCTTTCTATGGGTACATTCGTTTTATGAAACACACGTGCGCGCCTTTGAGAAAGGGGCCTGATCATCAATGCCATGGATGTGGGACATTTCTAGGAGAGAGTCTGAAATTGGCACATTCAGATCCACCCACTGCCTAAGTGATGTTAATGAAATAATTAATTCAGAGCATGTTGTGGGAAATGAGATTCGTTCCTAGGAGAAAGGTTGAAATTGGCCCTTTCAGACATTCCAATTGATGACAGTGCTTGCATTTGAAAACTTGTTGTGAATGAGATTTGGACCAAGGCATCCAGAGGGAGAACAATGATAGTTTCATCTAGCCTCGCCAAAAACCTCCTGTCAGAAGTGGGATTTGAACCCACGCCTCCATTGGGAGACCAGAAACCTCACACACTGAGAAGGTCGGACACCCTTGAGTCTGGCGCCTTAGACCGATCGGCCATTCTGACACGGTGCGTCTGGCCTAAAACAGAGGTTAAGGTGTCCAAAGTCATGTCAGTTCTCTGTTCTCCCAACATGTCAGTCAATCCATGGTAGCATGTCTGTGTTTGTTGATGGTCCAGCAGAACATGGTCCATGACTCCAAAGCCCCAGTGGCATAATGGATAAGGCACTGGCCTCCTAAGCCAGGGATTGTGGGTTCGAGTCCCATCTGGGGTGCGCTTCAGCAGAGTGGCGCAGCGGAAGCGTGCTGGGCCCATAACCCAGAGGTCGATGGATCGAAACCATCCTCTGCTAAGAGACCTTTTCTTGAAGGCTTGCATGGCTCCGGCCCGAGAAAAGGCTGGCAGAACGTTATGCCGTTTCACCGTGATTGGAAAGGCAGCTGTACTTTATTTCTTAATTACAAGTTTATTCAAGACACCTGAATCCTTGGCATGGTGCCAACATTCTACATCAGAGTGGCCTGCTATGCCAGGGACTGTAGGTTGAGTCGTGCCCGGGCACGTGTAAGCAGAGTGGCGCAGCGGAAGCGTGCTGGGCCCATAACCCAGAGGTCGATGGATCGAAACCATCCTCTGCTAGGAGTCCTTTAATTAAAAGCCTGCATGGCTCCGGCTCTGAGAAAACACTGACGAAACATTACGTCGTTTCACCACGAGTCCTCGTCTTTGGAAAGGCAGCTGTACTTTATTTCTTAATTACAAGTTTATTCAAGACACCTGAATCCTTGGCATGGTGCCAACATTCTACATCAGAGTGGCCTGCTATTGAAATTGAAACCTCCTGTCAGAAGTGGGATTTTAACCCACGCCTCCATTGGGAGACCAGAAACCTCACACACTGAGAAGGTCGGACACCCTTGAGTCTGGCGCCTTAGACCGCTCGGCCATTCTGACACGGTGCGTCTGGCCTAAAACAGAGGTTAAGGTGTCCAAAGTCATGTCAGTTCTCTGTTCTCCCAACATGTCAGTCAATCCATGGTAGCATGTCTGTGTTTGTTGATGGTCCAGCAGAACATGGTCCATGACTCCAAAGCCCCAGTGGCCTAATGGATAAGGCACTGGCCTCCTAAGCCAGGGATTGTGGGTTCGAGTCCCATCTGGGGTGCGCTTCAGCAGAGTGGCGCAGCGGAAGCGTGCTGGGCCCATAACCCAGAGGTCGATGGATCGAAACCATCCTCTGCTAAGAGACCTTTTCTTGAAGGCTTGCATGGCTCCGGCCCGAGAAAAGGCTGGCAGAACGTTATGCCGTTTCACCGTGATTGGAAAGGCAGCTGTACTTTATTTCTTAATTACAAGTTTATTCAAGACACCTGAATCCTTGGCATGGTGCCAACATTCTACATCAGAGTGGCCTGCTATGCCAGGGACTGTAGGTTGAGTCGTGCCCGGGCACGTGTAAGCAGAGTGGCGCAGCGGAAGCGTGCTGGGCCCATAACCCAGAGGTCGATGGATCGAAACCATCCTCTGCTAGGAGTCCTTTAATTAAAAGCCTGCATGGCTCCGGCTCTGAGAAAACACTGACGAAACATTACGTCGTTTCACCACGAGTCCTCGTCTTTGGAGAGGCAGCTGTACCTTATTTCTTAATTACGAGTTTTTCAAGACACCTGAATCCTTGGCATGATGCCAACATTCTACATCATTGTGGCCTCCTAAGCTAGGGACGCTAGGTGGAGTCGTGCCCGGGCACGTGTAAGCAGAGTGGCGCAGCGGAAGCGTGCTGGGCCCATAACCCAGAGGTCGATGGATCGAAACCATCCTCTGCTAGGAGTCCTTTAATTAAAAGCCTGCATGGCTCCGGCTCTGAGAAAACACTGACGAAACATTACGTCGTTTCACCACGAGTCCTCGTCTTTGGAAAGGCAGCTGTACTTTATTTCTTAATTACAAGTTTATTCAAGACACCTGAATCCTTGGCATGGTGCCAACATTCTACATCAGAGTGGCCTGCTATTGAAATTGAAACCTCCTGTCAGAAGTGGGATTTTAACCCACGCCTCCATTGGGAGACCAGAAACCTCACACACTGAGAAGGTCGGACACCCTTGAGTCTGGCGCCTTAGACCGCTCGGCCATTCTGACACGGTGCGTCTGGCCTAAAACAGAGGTTAAGGTGTCCAAAGTCATGTCAGTTCTCTGTTCTCCCAACATGTCAGTCAATCCATGGTAGCATGTCTGTGTTTGTTGATGGTCCAGCAGAACATGGTCCATGACTCCAAAGCCCCAGTGGCCTAATGGATAAGGCACTGGCCTCCTAAGCCAGGGATTGTGGGTTCGAGTCCCATCTGGGGTGCGCTTCAGCAGAGTGGCGCAGCGGAAGCGTGCTGGGCCCATAACCCAGAGGTCGATGGATCGAAACCATCCTCTGCTAAGAGACCTTTTCTTGAAGGCTTGCATGGCTCCGGCCCGAGAAAAGGCTGGCAGAACGTTATGCCGTTTCACCGTGATTGGAAAGGCAGCTGTACTTTATTTCTTAATTACAAGTTTATTCAAGACACCTGAATCCTTGGCATGGTGCCAACATTCTACATCAGAGTGGCCTGCTATGCCAGGGACTGTAGGTTGAGTCGTGCCCGGGCACTTGTAAGCAGAGTGGCGCAGCGGAAGCGTGCTGGGCCCATAACCCAGAGGTCGATGGATCGAAACCATCCTCTGCTAGGAGTCCTTTAATTAAAAGCCTGCATGGCTCCGGCTCTGAGAAAACACTGACGAAACATTACGTCGTTTCACCACGAGTCCTCGTCTTTGGAGAGGCAGCTGTACCTTATTTCTTAATTACGAGTTTTTCAAGACACCTGAATCCTTGGCATGATGCCAACATTCTACATCATTGTGGCCTCCTAAGCTAGGGACGCTAGGTGGAGTCGTGCCCGGGCACGTGTAAGCAGAGTGGCGCAGCGGAAGCGTGCTGGGCCCATAACCCAGAGGTCGATGGATCGAAACCATCCTCTGCTAGGAGTCCTTTAGTTAAAAGCCTGCATGGCTCTGAGAAAACGCTGACAAGACATTACGTCGTTTCACCATGAGTCCTCATCTTTGGAAAGTAGCTGTACTTTTTTTCTTAATTACAAGCCTATTCAAGACACATGGAGCCTCATTTATAAAGCGCGCGTACGCACAGATTTGATGGTAAAGGGTGCGTCCCCAAAATCCACGGCAAAGTCCATAATTATTAAAACTGTCTTTGACGTGGAAAAGTGCCTAGCGCCATGTCAGGGTCTGAGCAGACGCACGCGCTTTTGCTTGTCCGATTGCTGTAGGTTTTTTGGAAATATAAGCCACTTTTGCTGCTCATAAAGGATTTAAACATTGACAGGCGCTCTTTTATATGTCAGTGGCATTAATTAGGCATCGATTAAAATTCCCCAACTGTTCAGCTGCGCACAATTTCAAGCTCATTTACGATTTATAGATTTCACGTCTGAAAGTGAGACGTACGCGTGCTTTCTATGGGTACATTCGTTTTATGAAACACACGTGCGCGCCTTTGAGAAAGGGGCCTGATCATCAATGCCATGGATGTGGGACATTTCTAGGAGAGAGTCTGAAATTGGCACATTCAGATCCACCCACTGCCTAAGTGAAGTTAATGAAATAATTAATTCAGAGCATGTTGTGGGAAATGAGATTCGTTCCTAGGAGAAAGGTTGAAATTGGCCCTTTCAGACATTCCAATTGATGACAGTGCTTGCATTTGAAAACTTGTTGTGAATGAGATTTGGACCAAGGCATCCAGAGGGAGAACAATGATAGTTTCATCTAGCCTCGCCAAAAACCTCCTGTCAGAAGTGGGATTTGAACCCACGCCTCCATTGGGAGACCAGAAACCTCACACACTGAGAAGGTCGGACACCCTTGAGTCTGGCGCCTTAGACCGCTCGGCCATTCTGACACGGTGCGTCTGGCCTAAAACAGAGGTTAAGGTGTCCAAAGTCATGTCAGTTCTCTGTTCTCCCAACATGTCAGTCAATCCATGGTAGCATGTCTGTGTTTGTTGATGGTCCAGCAGAACATGGTCCATGACTCCAAAGCCCCAGTGGCCTAATGGATAAGGCACTGGCCTCCTAAGCCAGGGATTGTGGGTTCGAGTCCCATCTGGGGTGCGCTTCAGCAGAGTGGCGCAGCGGAAGCGTGCTGGGCCCATAACCCAGAGGTCGATGGATCGAAACCATCCTCTGCTAAGAGACCTTTTCTTGAAGGCTTGCATGGCTCCGGCCCGAGAAAAGGCTGGCAGAACGTTATGCCGTTTCACCGTGATTGGAAAGGCAGCTGTACTTTATTTCTTAATTACAAGTTTATTCAAGACACCTGAATCCTTGGCATGGTGCCAACATTCTACATCAGAGTGGCCTGCTATGCCAGGGACTGTAGGTTGAGTCGTGCCCGGGCACGTGTAAGCAGAGTGGCGCAGCGGAAGCGTGCTGGGCCCATAACCCAGAGGTCGATGGATCGAAACCATCCTCTGCTAGGAGTCCTTTAATTAAAAGCCTGCATGGCTCCGGCTCTGAGAAAACACTGACGAAACATTACGTCGTTTCACCACGAGTCCTCGTCTTTGGAGAGGCAGCTGTACCTTATTTCTTAATTACGAGTTTTTCAAGACACCTGAATCCTTGGCATGATGCCAACATTCTACATCATTGTGGCCTCCTAAGCTAGGGACGCTAGGTGGAGTCGTGCCCGGGCACGTGTAAGCAGAGTGGCGCAGCGGAAGCGTGCTGGGCCCATAACCCAGAGGTCGATGGATCGAAACCATCCTCTGCTAGGAGTCCTTTAGTTAAAAGCCTGCATGGCTCTGAGAAAACGCTGACAAGACATTACGTCGTTTCACCATGAGTCCTCATCTTTGGAAAGTAGCTGTACTTTTTTTCTTAATTACAAGCCTATTCAAGACACATGGAGCCTCATTTATAAAGCGCGCGTACGCACAGATTTGATGGTAAAGGGTGCGTCCCCAAAATCCACGGCAAAGTCCATAATTATTAAAACTGTCTTTGACGTGGAAAAGTGCCCAGCGCCATGTCAGGGTCTGAGCAGACGCACGCGCTTTTGCTTGTCCGATTGCTGTAGGTTTTTTGGAAATATAAGCCACTTTTGCTGCTCATAAAGGATTTAAACATTGACAGGCGCTCTTTTATATGTCAGTGGCATTAATTAGGCATCGATTAAAATTCCCCAACTGTTCAGCTGCGCACAATTTCAAGCTCATTTACGATTTATAGATTTCACGTCTGAAAGTGAGACGTACGCGTGCTTTCTATGGGTACATTCGTTTTATGAAACACACGTGCGCGCCTTTGAGAAAGGGGCCTGATCATCAATGCCATGGATGTGGGACATTTCTAGGAGAGAGTCTGAAATTGGCACATTCAGATCCACCCACTGCCTAAGTGATGTTAATGAAATAATTAATTCAGAGCATGTTGTGGGAAATGAGATTCGTTCCTAGGAGAAAGGTTGAAATTGGCCCTTTCAGACATTCCAATTGATGACAGTGCTTGCATTTGAAAACTTGTTGTGAATGAGATTTGGACCAAGGCATCCAGAGGGAGAACAATGATAGTTTCATCTAGCCTCGCCAAAAACCTCCTGTCAGAAGTGGGATTTGAACCCACGCCTCCATTGGGAGACCAGAAACCTCACACACTGAGAAGGTCGGACACCCTTGAGTCTGGCGCCTTAGACCGATCGGCCATTCTGACACGGTGCGTCTGGCCTAAAACAGAGGTTAAGGTGTCCAAAGTCATGTCAGTTCTCTGTTCTCCCAACATGTCAGTCAATCCATGGTAGCATGTCTGTGTTTGTTGATGGTCCAGCAGAACATGGTCCATGACTCCAAAGCCCCAGTGGCCTAATGGTTAAGGCACTGGCCTCCTAAGCCAGGGATTGTGGGTTCGAGTCCCATCTGGGGTGCGCTTCAGCAGAGTGGCGCAGCGGAAGCGTGCTGGGCCCATAACCCAGAGGTCGATGGATCGAAACCATCCTCTGCTAAGAGACCTTTTCTTGAAGGCTTGCATGGCTCCGGCC